>NC_134280.1:52428377-52731407 GCF_949628215.1 Phalacrocorax aristotelis | reverse complement strand
CCTCTTAAAACGACGGCTTGGACCTGTGAGGAGAGAAGAGGCACAAATGGTTGTGAGAGGAGCCGGAGACAAATCCTCATACCACCCAGGCTGGAGGGGAAGGATGAAAAGCACTTTCCCTTCAGTCTTGTCCCCAAGAGTGTACTGACAGTGTATCTGTCCTTCAGCCAAAGGCACGGCTTTGTGGAACTGTTATGCAGTCCCCATGTTAATAGGGACTGTGGTGTGCTGGACTTTACAGGGGGAAGGTTGGCTTCTGGGCTCCTTCTGTAAAGACAGAAAAGGTTGTTTGTTGGTTTTAACCCCTGTGGGGGGGCATGCGGCCACCCAGAAGAAAAGGGTGATCACATGCTTCTGTCAGAAGGAAGAAACCAGTGGCCTCACAGTGTCCAGCTGCGACACTGAGACCTTTGAATGAAACAAGAAGACAGTGCAGGGAGATACTTCAAATATGATGCACAGAGCAGCCATTTTAGCAGTAATTGTGGTGGCAACTTCACCTCTTTGGGGATCTCTTTCCCTCCCAGCTTTTCCATCACTACCAACACCATTTTTGTTCCCGATGTCCACCTTGCCGCCATCTGAATTTTCCCCTGAGGTCAAGACAGTTACATTCTTTCCCCTGGCAGAGCTCTCTTTGCAGGCCTCTATATCAGCAAGGACAAAGCCAGCTTGCACCCATTTTACAGCTTTGCCATGGTTACCTGATAAGAGTGTGAAAGTGACAGAATAGATCCCGTTCTCCTTCTGCGCCTCTCCGCCTTCTGTGTATGTTATGTCCACCTGGAACTTCACTGGCTTCTGGAAGACAGCAGGACCTCCTGTGGACTTATATTCTGCACGGAAACTTGTCTGTGAGATGACACTGTGACTGAGGCTTGGAATCTGAAACAGGTTGGTAGAAGGAGATAGTATACCAGAGCACAAAGGGAACAAAACTGCAAAATTCTGTTTAGAAAATACATGTTTCCAGAGTGGATAAGATTTGCTGGATTTGCTTCTGGAGTTGAATTTGTAACATACAGAGTGTTCTTGTGAAATCAGTAAGAGTGTAGTGTAGGTTGCTTGGCACTGCAGAAGAATGCACTGCTCCTAACAGGACTGACCTAAATTTAAAGGTTGAATATTGGTGGAATAGCCAGCATGCTTATAAATTTACACATATTGCACAACTTCATACACTCAGTCTTTCTTTTTCTAATCATCTTCTAGTTTTGAGAAATGCTTTTTGCTGAGTGAAAACTGATATTAAGGGAAGGGGCAGAAAAGTCAGTGGGATATAAGTTGTATATAAAAAAACCACGTGAGTCGCCTGGTCTGATCTCATAGCCGATCCTGTTGTGAGCAGCAGAGCTCCTGAACTCCTTTCCAACCTCAGTTGTTTGGTGATTCTATGATATCAAACAGACATCAGGACATGGAGCAGACACTTAGACGAGTGCCTGGGATATCCACAGGGAAAGCATGCCTGAAAATAACTTACCCAAACTGCAACTCCTATCAATATGTAAAATAACTTTGAGAAGCTTTCTGGTACCATCCAATAGCTGTACCTTCAGACCTTTAGTAGAATTTCATAACTGCCTAACTTTCAAGCAGTTACGTTTCAAGCATTCACAGCTCCTGCCAAAATTTAACATACTCACATTCTATTTATTGCTTCATAAAGGACCAGATTTAAAAATCACTTAGAAATCTGGCCTCTAATTTAGGAGGAAAAATGAAGATAGGTTCTTTGAGAAGCTGACCGTAAGGACTTAGCAGGCTGTGACAATGCATTTAAGTTTGAAGTTGGCTGTTAGAGACAGTTCATAGGGTTTGCACACAAATCACTACATCACACCTCAACCCACACATGTGGGGTATGCACAGGGTCACCAATATAGACAGCAGTGCACACTATGCTACAATATAAACCCACAAACACAGCTAAATGCATGAAACTGATATAGTAACATGGCTGCTTCAAACCAATCTGAGATGGATGCCAGTGTCTGATGCATGCTACTATAATGTACTTGCTCCTTGTATGTACAGTTAAAAGGATTATGGCTGGATTTTTGGAAGAAATCCATTGCAGCATCATAGAGACTAAAAAGGAGTGCAGCGTTTTGTGGAAAACAACATCAATTCAACAAACAATATAAGAAATTAAGTCTCCTTCTCTTAATTCTATTGAAAAAAGTCTAATTATGTTGTCAACTACCATGAATTGAAAAATCTCTCAAACCAACTTCACTGTGCCGACTTTTTCTTCATTGGTACTTCTAGATATTGAGAATAAGGACTTTCTATAGGAAAAAATGACAATTTCCCTCTGCTTTCCTAAATTGTAAATAAACCGCTTCTGCAACAACTGATACTCCAGTCACCAGAGGAAGTCACCCTTCTTTCTGCCGTATAGCATTGAAGAGGAGATTTAGAGTAACAAATGCAGATGTGAGACAGGGCTTTTGTCTGACTAAAGCGGTGAAGGGCATAACCAGCAGAGGGACACCCAATCTGATGCCCAGATGGTGACTGTAAGGTTAGTTTGACAAAGCAGCAAATCACTGTCTTGATACTGCACCAGCAGTGTGCTGTAACTGCAGTGATATTCCAAGCACTGGCAACCTGGAGCCCCTGCCAAGAAGGCTGAAATCTTTTCTCATCTTAGAGAGCATTATCTACAGTTAAATATTCAGACAGAGTCCAGGGGAAGCCTGAATCAACAGGCCACATAAATTAAATCCACAGAGGATGGATTTGAAGGAGCAAAGACCCTGCCCAGTAACATATGGCACGAGGAGTCCTGGAACTGACCAGTAAGCAATGCCTCTAAGAGGCAGCTGGGGTGACTTACCGAGAGGAAAGCATGGACAATATCAGCCTTAATGGAGCTTAGTGGTTTGTCCTTAATGACCACAAAAATCTGTTCTTCCTTCTCTAGGTTGATGAAGTTACCGAACCAGGATTTTTTGGCAAGCCTGATGTGATGAAAAGAAAGATATGGTTCAGAATATTGAGCACTATTTCTTACATACCTCCAGCTAGAAAAAGTATTAAAAACACACACTAGAAAGTTTTGATAACACTCCAGGTATGATACTATCACTAATAGTAAGTGGAAAACAGTGTTAGAGAACATCCAGAACAACATTTCACTTAGTGAAAACTGTTAAAATGACAGACCACACAGCATTAGTCTGGCAGCATGTGTGACCAACAATGAAAAATCAGGAGCAATCTTAACTCTTTTGACTGACCCAGTATACCAATTAATACTGGATATATAAAATGCATATAAGCCAGGGGCACATTTCTGGTTTGTCTCCAGGGGTCTCTTGATTTCTATGACAATATGCAGATTCTGGTAACACAGGGATCTAAGTTCCTTCCCACCCAATTTCAACCCCTTTGGTATTCTAGGACTTGGAGAGTTCCTTTTCTGAAGGTGTCCTGTTGGGCTTACAGTACAATTACAGGAGCCTGCCTTTTAAAGCAAGCTGTAGATTTTGCTGGACCTCCAAACCGTCAGTGAGTGAAATCCACTCCTACGCAGAGGGCCAGGACAAAGACTGTCCCATTCATTAGTCCCATTCAGGGTGTCTGTATGAGTGAACTCTGGCCATCCTACAAAGGAATGAATTTTTAGTATGAAGAGAGAAGATATCAACACCTTGCAAAATACGGTTCAGGCTTTCCACTGACAGCAGTCCAACTTCATAGTTCCTTTCAGCATCAGATGGTGTTTTCATCAAAAAATGAAATTGCTCTGTTTTTCACACTGATCATATCAGCAAATGTTTGATTTTGCTTATTGTTTCACCATCTTAAATGCTCTTTGTTGACATTGTCTTTTAAGTTAAACAGGCTAAAGGAAAAATGAGGGACATGAATGTTATTGGGGGATATGACCCAGAACTTGAAGGTAGCACTCTGACAGGTGTGGTATTGAGGGGAGAGAAGATGATGTCAGGCATGACATACAGGCCAGAGAATTGCTGGACCAACCTAAACCCAGAGAAAATTCCACTGAAATCAGCCATATTCTAGTAGGGAAGAATTTAGCATGAAAATGTCAGAAATTAAAAGCCCTGCCACCAAGAGACTGCAGTTTTTTTCCTCCACAGGATACTTTATAATGCCATGACAAGTCCAGTTTGCCATATGGCAAGCAATAGGCTTTCACTTGTTTTGGTGGACATTCACCACTCAGTGGAAGAAGGCAACCTCTCCAGACAAGAAGAGCCATCTGCAAAAAGGATTACTATGTATCAGCTTTCCAGCAAAGCACTAAACAGCTGGAGAGAGTTATTAGTAGATTCACTTTCCATAGCAAAGACTCAGACTGAAACAGAATGAGGAAGGGCAGAGACTGGGAGAGAGAGGAGCAAACTAGGAAACTAATTTGAAGTCTAGACCTTCAGGATGAAGGACAAAACTTGACCTCAGCAGCATCCAGCAATTTGCACTCATTCCCAATTCCAGAGTTCTCCGTGAATCAAACAACTGTCATCTCACTGCCTGTTTAATGCACACAGTAGAAAGACCACAACTGGAAGACAGCTCAGCTGTGCAAATAATAATTTGCTTCTAGTTACTGTGGACAACCAAAAACAAGAGTACTGAAAGATTCACTTGCAATTTGGTAAACCAGTGCCCCCCACTCAATTAAAGTGGGCTGGAAAACTGTCACTCCCTAAAATATTCATAGGCAGCTGTAACTAAGCCAGTGAGCCAGAGATTAGCATAGGGAGCAGTAAAGATAAAGGGCCTCTCATTTAAATGGGTCATTAAGGAGCCAGGGTTAGAGTGTGAAAGGAAATTACATACTAATTAGCTCATGTGTCTCACACACACCATAACAACTCCACAAGCCCCTGGAGAGCTGGGGCAATAGCTCCCTGCATGTAAAGAGTCTATGCTCATTAGTAAATTATCACCTGGTTATCCATCTTAAATGGCTGGTTGTCTTAGGCTTGTATGTATCATAATCTGAACCAGGTTTGTCTATATGGACTCCAGGGGTCCGGCATATGTCACACATGGAAGCTGGGCCTGGAACAAGTGTGCATATTTAATTGCAGGTCTGCCGCATTAAAATATGGCTTTTCATTTTTGTATTTTCATTAATTATTTTGTTGGCCCTTCATTTATAGGTCTCTCAACAAGCACAGGTTAAAAGGGCCCCAGAACACAGGGAGGTTTTCTCCTGCTCAGCTTGGAAACTTGGTCTGTAGTCTCCAGAATCCATCTGGACTCTTTTCTTTGGCAAGGTTATCACCAGTAATACTGGTGATAACTCTGGAAGATTCACTGATATCCTTGGCTATGCTCCAGCTTGTAAATCACTGGAATTCACTGAGTAACTTTGCTGGTGTCACATAAGATGGAATAGATGCCAGTAGCCTCTCCTGTTTCTGGAATGAACAGAATCAAGACATAGCACACATGCACTGGCTTTTCTCGCTGAAATCAGCAGAACTAGCCGTGCTCATACACCTGGGGAATAGGCCCATTGAAGACGAGGGGGCAGCTTTGGAGTAAAACAACACAATAAAGGTTCCCCTCCTCTTAGAGAGTGTTAGGTGCTACTAAGTTGGGTTAAAATGGATATGAATCAAGGATCCTCAGCACCCTGAATGAGATGCTCTAGCACCTCATAAGATTTGGCTGCAGGCAGTTAAAAATGTACTTAAAATTAACAATCTTCTCTTGTCATGGCAAACCTCCTAAGGGGGAGGGAGATAGGAGATATGTGTGGGAGGCTGGGTATGTAGATTACTCTAGGGAAACTAATCAGGTGTCCAGTTGATGAAAAAGCAAACAGATTAGCATGAAAATGGAGCTGGTCCTTCATTACTTCACACTGAATTTCTCACTGCTATAATGTTGTTCCTTTTCTTACTTTTGGAGTGTCTGACTGCATCGCCTCTGGAAAGCCTTATCTGTCCCTGAGCCCATGGATCTGTAACCTCCAGAGGTTTACCTGCTTGCCATAAATAACAGCATTTCTACTGAAGCAAATGGAGCTTTGCAGGTTTAAAGCAGCTGGAGCTATGTCTCTTTAAATGCCATCCCTAACACATTTTCTAGGACTTCTTCATATGAGAAAGAATAGCATTACCCTGACATGTCAAAGTACATTACCTAATCATCAGGTTTGTTAAATGAACGACAGTCATTAAAGAATGCTGTACCCAAGCAAGGACATGTATTTTTATCGCTCAACCCATGAGGACAATACAGCTCTTGATAAGGATCTCTTACTTCTTACAGAAAGTAAGAAAATATTAGAAAAAATAAGACATGTGGAAGTGGGCACTGAGCAACAAGACATCTATCGTTAAAATATAATACAGTTCATTATTTTTTATGACTTTTATTATGTTTACTGCAGGGTGCAGCCCAATTGAACTCATTAATTTGGCAATTATACAGAAAAAGGAAAAAGGGCCTTAGGCTTTGACTTGCATCCAAACTGCCTCAAATGACAGGCACTACTTCTCTCTACCAGCTTTTAAAGAGTGAGTGGGAAGCAGAGAAGGCAATAAATTAATAGAAAAACTTCCACCAACATACATGCATGAAGAGAAAAGAAGAGATTTAATTCTGAAGGTTTTCTGCTTTAACAGCCTTATAAACATTTGAGATGAGAGTATCGTGTATTTCTTTGATAAGGATGCATATATTTTATGAAATTCTCTCATGCATCTCTATTAGTAAATGCTCCAAAGTGTTGAAAACACCATTTATTCCATTTTTCTTCCTGGATTTCTTTTACTAACCTTTAGTATTCCCTACTTCTCCCTCTCCTGAAGTCTTTATCCCTCTCCATTCTGCAGCATTAGATATAGAGTGTCCATCTTATACCAGATAAATGCCAGGTCTGGGGAAAGTTGTTAAGGCAATACCACTGTCACCAATTACAAATCTTTGGGCCCAAAATTTCCATCTACAACTCATGAATATTTCACACAAGTATCTTGACAAAAGACCAAATTGCCTTGGTTGGCAGGCTAAGTCTATGGGCACTGGGTGCACAAACACAAGCTGTGAAAATAAAAAGGAATAATTTGGCATCTGTTGCATATATTAGGAAGTGTTTGGAGCAGCACTCTCTGGCAGGGATTTCCAAAGCTGCCATGCAGTGACGCACATTTGTGCAGTGAAATGGTTGAAACGTGCACTGTGTTTTAGGAATGAGTCTGGTGAATATGAAACAGCTTCTGCATGTCCCAGTGCTGCTGCCCAATATTAACGCTGCATTTGTTATTGCAGCCAAAGATTCCTCTGAATTATCTTAGCAGAGGCTTCTGCATGTTATCCTGAGGATGCAAACTCTCCTGTACTAAGAGGAAGACTTTTTAGTGCATAGACAGTGCCAGTATAAGCCACTGATTATCCTATCCACTCCCCAAGAGTGATCTGCTTGACAACTAAATGAAAGAAGAGAGAAGGAGCATGTTACAAACCTAGTAAATTCAGCAAACCATGAGAAAATCAAGAAGTGGGCCCACATGAATCTCATGAGGTTCAACAAGGCCAAGCGCAAGGTCCTGCACCTGGGTCAGGGCAACCCCTGATATCAATACAGGCTGGGGGATGAAGGGATTGAGAGCAGCCCTGCAGAGAAGGACTTGGGGGTACTGGTGGATGAAAAGCTGGACATGACCCAACAATGAGCGCTTGCAGCCCAGAAGGCCAACTGCATCAGAAGAAGCATGTCCAGCAGGTCGAGGGAGGTGATTCTGCCCCTCTACTCTGCTCTGGTGAGACCCCATCTGGAGTGCTGCATCGAGCTCTGGCATTGTCAGTACAAGACAGGGACGTGTTGCGGCACCCCAGAGGAGGGCCACAAAAATGATCTGAGGGATGCAACACCTCTTATGAAGAAAGGCTGAGAGAGTTGGGGTTGTTCAGTCTGGAGAAGAGAGGGCTGCGGGGAGATCTTACTGCAGCCTTCCAGTACTTAAAGGGGTCCTATAAGAAAGATGGGGACAAACTTTTTGGCAGGGCCTGTTGTGATAGGACAGGGGCAATGGTTTTAAACTAAAAAAGGGTAGATTTAAACTAGGTATAAGGAAGGCATTTTTGCGTGAGGGTGGTAGAACACTGGCACAGGTTGCCCAGAGACGTGGTAGATGCCCCATCCCTGGAAACATTGCAGGTCAGGTTGGATGGGGCTCTGAGCAACCTGATCTAGTTGAAGATGTCTCTGCCCATGACCTATAAAGGTCCCTTCCAACCCAAACTCTTCTATGATTCTAAAATGAGGTGGTTACTGGGAGGCTGTTTCATCATCTGCTGACCCTACTGCCATTACTGAGGTATAGATTTTATCCAGGGATCTTCGCAGAAGAACCATTTCACATCTCTATCCCTCTCACAGGATAACAGGTTACAGTCAGATACTGATCCAGAACAGGAATATGTCACCCTATAACATCTAGGCACGGAAATGGCATTGGTATGTGGTAGAAAAAAGTAGTATACTGGCAAATTACTTACTCTGGGGATGATTCTGGGGTTAAATTAGACATCTCCTCTGGCGTAGGTACTGCCCACACACGCACAGCCAAAGAGAGGGAGGGAGAAAAGAAATTGATTGTTCAGTACACCTTCCATTTTCTGCTTATATACAAATGAAACAATTCTGGCATTACACCCTCTGGCATTTGCCCACTGCCTCTGCAAACTAGTTCCGACATTTGAACGTTGGTCATAGGACTCTAGATCACCGTATCTAATCAAGTGCTACATTCCAAGGCTCGCCCCACCCTTCCTCAGATCATTATGTAATCTTGCACTGGCTTCAATCATTTCTGGTTCAGACCCACTGTGCCAATTTGATTGCTTTACAATTGCTTCAAAGTCCAGACGGATGCAGCTCAGTCACTGCTGCAGTTCTCCACAGTTCTCTGACCGTCTTAGAGACAATGTCCCTGACCATCACAGTTCAAAATCTAACTCTTCCATGGCTGTAATCCTCCTTCCCCATGGGATCACATCCCAGTATCCTGTAAAACCACAGGGTGTTGGGATAGCTGCTGATGACATCTGAGGACAATGCATGTGACTTCGTGTGCCCTTTGCCTGAATGCAAAAAGCCACCCAGGTGGCTTGAAGAAGAAAATTTTGCACACCTCAACACTCTAGAGACTCTGAAAGCTGAAATAAGCCAGCAGATATGAAATCAGTAATTGTATGAAGGAGATTTTTACACCAATTATCAAAGGAGGTAAAAAAGCATTAACTAAGATCAAACAAGCTGTGCTTCAGAAGGACAATTTCAGCCTATTGCCACTGGCTATCTTTTTTCAGCAGAAGACTCAGCCTCTGGCTACGGAGAGGCAGCAGAGTGTAACCATAAGGGAAATGTCTGAGCTCTAGGTTTGCTGACAAGTGAAAAGCTGAAGATAAAATGTTATTGTGTTGTAAGCGCCACAACAGGTGTAGTAAGAGCTGTATGGCTAGAGTGTGACGAGGGCTCAGGAGACACTGTTGGAGCAGGTGCAGTGGCATGATGGAGCCTGCTTACATGTGCCTGGCGACAGGGCTGGCTGATGCTATCACTCCTATTTTCAATGCCCATATTCAGTCCTCAGTACATGAAATTTGCAGAGCCACAGACAGGCATCAACTTGCTGCTGAATGTCTGTCCAAATCAGAACCACCCTGTACATTTGGGTGAGTACTCACCTTGCAATTTCCGGCGATGGAAGCGAGGAGACCCCAGGAAACTATTCTTGATTGAGTTGAGCCGTGTCCTCCATG
The DNA here is from genome assembly GCF_949628215.1 of Phalacrocorax aristotelis. Lineage (NCBI taxonomy): Eukaryota > Metazoa > Chordata > Aves > Suliformes > Phalacrocoracidae > Phalacrocorax > Phalacrocorax aristotelis. The sequence goes on along the minus strand of NC_134280.1, from coordinate 52,721,648 downwards.
GCATTCCTCCAATGCTGGGGCTGGATGGTGGTGTTGGGTTGGGTGTGCCTGCTGGGCTCTCCTTTGGCGTATGGACAGGTGTCCCCTTGGGGGTAGGGAGGGGACTTCCCCTTGGAGAGGGGTGAGGGGTGACCTGTATGATGGGGATAGATTTGGTGCTTGGGTCAGTACTAGAAGGGAGCAATCTAACAGGAGACATAGGGTTGGTGTGCACTTTAGGAACAGCCAGCTGTGGGTTAAAGCTGGCAGCAGGCAAGCGGCCCTGAGCATTCTGCACAGGGGTGTTCTGAGAAGAGGGGGCGCTGGTATTGCTGGTAGGGAGTGGGTTGGATTTAGTAGACTGGAGTGGTTTTTCAGCCAATTTGCTCTTGGATGGCAAAGTCTGCGTCTTTGGGTTGGGCTGAAGTGCTGGCTTTGGTTGGAGTACATGTCCAGGCCTGGAGGCGTTCCTACAAGCATCAGGGTCCAAGGAGACTTGGGGTCGGGGAGAGAAAGGGAGGTCGGAGGTCTGAGGGGGGATGAAGAACTTTCTGATAGGCTACAAGACAGACGCAGAGTGTCCATGCACATAAAAAACAGTGAAATACGCATAGAGCGGGCGAGCAGAGAAAGGAAAGTCAGAATAAAATCCATCCGAGTCACAAAGATGCACCATGTCACAAGGAGACACAAGAGATGGAGGTGAAGGGGTAGTGGGGGGAGGGTTTTTGCAAAGAAACAAAAACGAACAAACAAACAAAAAACAAAAAAAAAGACATGCAGTTAGCTGGGAACACAGCATAATCAAAAACAGCAGCAGCGGCAGCAGCAAGAACAACAGTGTCATAACAGGCTTCATCATATTAACCAACCATGTGTCAGCAAAGGAAAACAGAAAGAAAAGTAAAACAAAGGAAAAGTATAAAAAACCAAAATGAAAGAAAGTAACCAAGAAAAAAGAAGAGAGAAATGCCATCTCTCTGGGATTGTTCTGATTGCCCTGCAGTGAGAGAAGCATGATGCTGTAGGGAGGTGAGGAAGGGGAAGAACCACTGAAGCCACAGACAATTGAGATGTGCCAAGAATGGGACCACCTCTTTCAGCTCCAAGTGCCTGTATGCAAACCCAGCAGAGAGACGGAACTCAAAACAGGTGTGTGATACATACGAAGTGGTAAGCGATACAGACAGGTTACTGCACGCACCAGTCAGAACCTCTTTCCTTCCTCTTTACCCCTGACTCTGGCTAATGCACACCTCCGCTGCAGCCACCCATTGCAGAAAGGAGGGGAAAAGGGAGAGTGATGCCGCATGGGCATCCACACTCCTCCCCTGGCCTGGAAGGTTAAACCACTCAGCATTCACTTGGAGGCTTCAGAACACACACCACCATGAGAAAAATATGGACTCAGGTTGGTGTTTGATTTGTAAACAGCTACAACAAAAACTTCAGAGAGGCCTGGCAAATTTGTTTATCTGTGAAGAGATGATACTTCCCATCAGACTTTATGCTTCTCCTGCAACATCCCTCATCACATCGAAGGACAGCTTGATAATCTGAATTTCTGTCATAAAGTCAGAGCAATATTTGCCACTAAGTCCAAATTCTATGGAGGGGGTGGGGTGAGCCATTGTTTTGTAAGACACAGTTTAAAAAGAAAAAGACAACCAAAGTTCATAATCCATCACTGAGTTATCAAAATGGGATTATGATTTTTTTTTCCCCAAACAAGAACATTTACATATTAGAGGCACTTTGGGTAACCATTCTACATTGACAGCAAACAGTAATACACAGACTTGAAGGATAGAAGCCTTTTAAAGGGATATCACCAAGCTGAAAATCACATTTAAAACAAAACAAATGTCCTTACAAACTATTGCTGTTAACACCTTAGATTACTAGTATTGGTAGAACTGTAAAAATAGAAACCACTACTCAAGATCTTTAGCTTGCGTCTGCAGTAAAATTCTGATTTCTATAAATTGTTACCTATTATAAATTATTTATCACCATTATTATTATTATTATCTATTCTTAACATCTAAAAGCTGTAATCAAGCACTGTCCAGACATACCATGTACATATAATCATGCCTCAAATCTCAGTCTCCAGTAAGCACTCACTAGTGAGCTTACTTTCTGGGTTTGATGGGCACAATGTTGCAATATTTAAAAAATGCAGAAATGTATTTGACAATTCCTAAGATTGTTTGTATCAAAGTTTTGTAATTACTTTAAAGAACATGGTTAGGCCACCAAAATTAAGAGAAAAACACTACATCAAAACATTTTTATTATTATTAGGATTGTACCATTAAACTGAAGTCTGCCATGTTGGTAAATTCTGATCACCAATGAGAAAGGAAGGGGAAAAGACAAGGGAAGAAGTTAATTTACAGAAGTCACTATCAGCATCTAACTATTAACCATTTGCAAATGACACCAATGGATAAAAGTCAAAGATTTGTGATTACAAATGTTTCCTTGCAATTTTTGTATCTTGTGAGTATGATGGTTTGAGAAACAAATTTGAAAGAAATAAAGTAAAACCCAACTCCCACATAAGCCATTAAGACTATGAAGGGGCACCCTTAATTACTGCATTTTAAATAATGAAATAAAGAACAAGATTAGGTCTGTATTTCAGCTGGTGCAATGGGAAACACCATTAGCAAGATCTTGTGAAATTTAAGAACTCTTAGTTGCTGTTGAACTGAATTCCTCATAGAACTGAACCTAAGCAGCACGTACAGTAAAATGTGTATTTGCTTTTTAAAATATGTTCTCTTTCAATAATCTAAGGTGTTATTAGAAGCATAGGTAAGGACATTTAAAAATATATGATTTTCATTCCAACATTTCCTTGTAAGCCTCAAATTTGACCTGCCTTAATATCATCATGATCTGCTGAAAATGCCATCTGGTTGCTAAATCCCTTTGAAGACTATTTAATCAACTGCCTATTAAGTAATAATGGTAAGATACAGCAACTATGGAACAGACTTTGTCATCCTTATTCTTTGATGTAGTCCTACTGAGATGTCAGAAATTGATCCCAAGAGATCAATTAATGAGATCAAGATTTAGTTTGCTGCACTGGATGCTTATTTTGTGCACAAAACTGTTTCCATGCTCTTTTTCAGTACATTTTGCAATGACATAAGAATTCTCAGACCTCTGCCTCATTCAACTGATGTCCAGGAGTCCCAGTGTGGAAACAAACAATCTTCACTGGTTCCTGCCACATTAAAGACGCAGAGGAGACCACAAACACATTTATGCCAGTTGCAAAACAGGGTAACAACTGGTAGGAACCCAGAATATGTTTCAGAAAATAGTTCAATCAAGCAAAGAGTTAGAAGCTTTACTAGCCTATAAACTTACACCCGACAGTGTGTCTTTATGCATATGAATTACACACAATGTTACCTGGGAATTACAAATCTAAACACTTGGAATACTGATACTATCTTCATAAATCTAAGAGTCTATCCATCTCCAGTGGGGGATGGCGTCTTCTCATAAAATCATGAAAAGTATGTAGAAATCCTCCAAAGACTCTGGGCCAGACAATTAGGTAACACGGATTGGCATAGCCCTACAGACTTCTTGATGAGGTGTAGACTTTTGTAAGGACTGCAGTCTTGAAGTGACTAAGCTGACCTTGTCAGACAGTAGGAATACTTAACTCTTATCCCTAAAGAAGTTACCAAGGACAGGGAGACCTCTGCCATTGCACTTAGAAACCGTAATAACTTTGCAACAGGTGCTATCAAGCATGCTTTGTACTAGCTGAGTATCAGTGTTAATTGAGTATTGGTATTTAGTTGACTGTATATTGAATAAGAGCATGTGAATGTACCTTATTTATGGGGGTTTGAGTATTCTTTTTTCATCTTAATTAGTCAATTTCTTACTTTCCTTTTAAAAGGAAACCCCTCAAATTTGTATAATTCATTTTCTCTGACTTTCTAATACAAGCTATTCCGAGGCTAACCGAATCAAGCTGGTTGTAACCGGCATGGTTTGGTGCTCTCCTGTGACCTGACTGAAGGTAGCTGTGAAATGGTTCCTGATATTTGGCCTGAAACCGTTCCGTATACAGACCTCAGCTGGATATGGCAGTGTTAAGTCATAGCAACATTATTCTATGTGCTTATGAGACTGAAAAGGGGCAGGGGCACCTTGAGACCCTTGCTAACAGTGCAGGGAACACATATCAGAAATTCTCTGCTTGCATTTGTAAATAACATTTCCCTTACCACTCATGAAAATTTACAAGCTGCCAAGGAAAACCAAAACATCCCAGCTAAGAGCCACAGCTCTGCAGCAATAGATGTTGAAAAGCATTAAGCATGTGTGAGTGAATTGGACCAACAGATCCTGAAGCAGCACCACTTACCCTTGGACTGCTGAGAGGACTGGTGGAGAGCCCAGATGATGCTCCGCTGATTGACCGAGACCTGAACGGACACAATAAGGAAAACAGCTGTCAGAAAACTTGGACAAGTAATAACCCTGAACACCAGCCACCACAGGCACAGGCATGAAGTGAGGAGGAAGAGGGAGGCTGTCACTGGAAAAGCACATGACTCTTTCCTTTCACTACTGTCACATTTTTCAGTTGTCCCACCCTCAAAACAAAGAAATGCTGTTGCTCAGGGAGGATACTATAATTCTTTTTCTTTAAGGGAGTTGCTACCTTCTTTTTGGTCATCAAGCACATGGAAGCTACTACGTCTGACCTGTGCAAGCTGAACTTCTGAATTGAAAAAGGACTGTCAAGACATTCAGGTTGGTGCTGAGAATTCTCTTCTGCGCAGCGCTGGTGGACATAGAATGAGATGTTCTTTGTCATGAGCAACATGGAAAAGCACCGTGTGTACAAGGCAGAAAGATAGGGGGTACTTCCAGATATTAAGAAAAAAAAGAAGCCTCCATGGCCCAGGCACACAGTCATTTCCTATATGATGACTTCCCACTGAAATCAAAGCTCACATTAGCTTAACCCTTTCCAGCTTCTCACTGATGGACTTTCCATCTCTGTTCTCCAGTAAGATTTCCTGCTGTTGCATTGAACAAGCCACGTCTTCTCTATGGATAACAAGTTCTGGTGTTGTTATTGACTTTACTAATATCAACATAACAGCCCAGGTGTCCTCGAACAGAGGCCAGTCAAGGGAGAATAAACTTCTATCCTTCTATTTGCTGATGGTCACCTATGCTGTAATGCTTTTATACTCTCCACCAAAGGCCACCTATGAAAAATGTTGGCTGAAGACAATAAAACATACAAATGTGCTATGCTAAATGTGCTGAAAGGGCAGACAGGCCAAATGCACAAATATTTCAGCAGCAGAAGTTTCCAGGAGGAGGGCTGCCCAGCAGGAAACCCTCCCCTCCATGTGTCTGCAAAACCCCAGAGGCAGCTGCTTTCTATCCTTTTTAAATAGAAAGAAATTTGTCTTGAAGACTAAAATGTCTTATAGGAGAGGACTTGGCTAAGAACCTAACAACCACCATGCAACATATCAATATAGCAAAACTACTGATGTTTCACCTATAGTAAGAGCCATGAAAGCAATTGCCTTCAGGTAACAAACATGAGAAGGTGAAATCCTCTAGATGCTTGGAAAACAGAGTGCATGTGTGTATATGTATACATATGTGTCTATGTGTGTGTGTACACATATCTATATTTAAAATTGGTATAGGTCAGATAGTTAATGTCAGCTTATACGTAAGAGAACATAAAACAAATTTAGACCATAAACTGTCTCAGTTTAGTCTCTTCTACTGTTATAGAAGAATAAAACAAAAAAATCAGTTTCTAAAATAGTCTCACAGACATGTATTACTAAATGAATTTGAGTAGCAGAACTATTAAAAAATATGTGAACTGTGAAAGAGAAATATTTCCAAGGAAAGAGTAAGCTACCACTGAACACAATGGCAGGTCCTGTTCTCTTTATTTGTATCCTCTGCAGAAACTACTCACTGATGGTTTTCTTTGTATCTCACTGCAGTTTGTCCGTCGCAGTAAGTAGGTGAAACCCAAAAGCCCAGACTCAGCATGCTTTTTGCCAGATTACATCAAAATTTGCACCACGAAAATCTGGGGCTCTCATTCTATGCAGAAACTCCCCACTTATATTTTTTCTTGTGCCCTGCTGCAGTCTGCCCATCATAGTACAGCAGTCAAAAACTAGAAGCTCAGTCCTGGCATTCTTTTGCACTAGATTAAACCTAACTTTGTACCATTGAGATCTGGGCACTCAAAAAGGTTTATGCAAAGGAAGTTTAAGGGGAGAACTGTCTGGTCCACTTCTGAATGGCTATTTTACGTGCCTCTTCTATAACTGAAGCAGCTGAGTGCAACACAGATGTTCTGTGTATACTGGAAGTCAATTTAGTTAAAATCTTCCTTGTATGAGTCATCAGAAAAAGCTTCTTCCAAACCATAAATTACAGAAGGAGTGTTCACATTATCTTGGACAAATGTGGAAGGCATTTAGGTGCCCAGAGATGCAGTTAAACACCTACTTAGGAGTTAAACTCCCACTAGGAGCTGTTTCCACCAGCTTTTAATTGTGGTGAGAAAGTCCTCTCTCACACTCACCTGAATTCCAGGATACTTGATTAAAAGTTCCAATCTGCTATTTCCTCTTTTCAATCAGGTGTTTTCAACAGTTCTGAATTCTCCCCTCCCAACCCCATTGTCTCCTATTTTTTTACAAAAACGATCACACGTATGGAAGGCAAAACATGGCAGGCCCCACCTCCCAACTCCCAGTTCCTTATTGGAAGCAATATTTGAAAAAGAGTTGATGTGTACTGTGTTTTCATCCAGCCTAGGAGCCTGAGGTAGGGGACAGAAGAGAGAGTTAGTGTGAAATCCTCCTGGAAATGCATTCAGTATCCACATGATTGCTATTGAACAAGCTTTATTTCTGCTGCTGATTTACATGCAAAATACGTAAGAGGTAACGTAGGCTCTATAGCAAGTTTTAGTTTGTCCACACTGGAAATCGTATATAGGAGCAGTAGGAAAGAGTTTAATGAATCCTGGGTTAATTTTAAGTGTTGGGGTGAAGAGAGACCTGTACAGTTTTAAAACTTTTCCCCTTTACAAGAAAGTGCTGGTATGGGATATGACACCCAGACTGAGGAGATCTTCCTTGCATCTTCTTCAATTTAATAAATCTCCCATAATTTAGCTTTATAAATGGGACATACTTCCCAAGCTGGCTATAAAAACTCAGCACAGTGGCAGGTTCTATACTCCAGTACAAAAATGCTAACAAGCAAAACCGACAGATTTGTCCCTACCGTCAAGATAATCTGAGCTGCGAAATGCTAGAATTCATTAAAAAAAAAAAAAAAAACCACAAAAAACCAAAGAAACCACATGCACTGCTCCTGTATCTCAGAGTCAGGTGGACAGAACTGGGACAGGGCCAAAAGAAAGTAATGAAAATATTGCATTATGCTGAAATGCTGCAGTGAAAGAACAGAGAGAATTTAAAATTTTATCCCTCTCACCACAAAATGAAAATACGAGGCCCTACAGGCAGCAACATTAGTATGGCAAACCCTGGATGATCTTATGTGTGGAAAGAGGAGAAAAATATCTCTATGATTCTACGAACTAAGTTTATTTAGTGGGAAATATCTATTAGTGAGTAACCTCCTAAGAGTCTCTACAGGCATTAAATGTCATTGAAAGTATTAAATCTCTAATTATTCCAATAACTTAATACTAAATGTAACAATTTAGGAAACTGTGAACATTGTGTGTGACTCACTTTGCTCTGCGTTTTGCATTGCCGTATGCTTGGGCACTAACTCAATGGAGGCCATCAAAAAGTTGTTGAAAATACAAGCAGAAGAGTTAATGCAGTTGCTCAGATAAAGAGCATTCCCTCAAACACAATTGCCAGATTTAGAGACACAAGAAGAGATACTTTAGTCCCTTCCAAAGTGACATAGTTGTTTTGCCATGCCTGAAGGGAAGAATTAAAAAAAGAACATAAGGGAGGTAGACCCAAGGTTTAGGAGGGAGAAGATGTAGAGGGTACTCTAAACATAAGGTGGGCACTGAGACCATTGCAGGCTATTCCTCCCATCTCATAAATTGACAATAATCTGGAGACACCTGAGCTATGAAAGAGAGAGGCCAAGGACTGAAATGAAATGTGCATGTGTGGGCTGTAGTTTGTAGATGTGATGATTTTATACCTTATTCAATTTATTTGATACTTCAAAGTATGCAAGTTAAAAGGTCATTTTTTTAAAAGTAATTTTAAAATTCATTTTAGCCAGCTGCTATCAAAGGGGAAGCCATGTGAGGCCCAATTCATGTTAGACCAGTGGTCTCCTGATGGTGAAATTGAGGAGCTGGAATCCAGTTTCCAGCTGGTTTCGGAGAACTGCAGAATTTCTTGAGAGCTCTAAGAGGTGAAGGGCTGAAGCCTCACACTGCTCAGGTGTAGGCAGAGAGAAATACAAGAAGGGAAAGCACAGCTGACCTGGTAACCATACTACACATATAGCACATGTACAGAGCACTCTATATAGCCCTTCGCTCAGATTAATTTTGAAGTGTTTTAAACAGTGTATCTGCTAGTATACACCAGTAGAGTATAGAGGCTTCACAGGCAGCATTAAGCATTTGGGTCAGATTTGGTATTTGTTGCTTTGAATAACCATCTCACAATCAAAGGAGAGTTTGGTACCTTGTTACAGTCCCAGCAGAACTTGCTTTCATAGCACAGTTTTACCAGGATTCTGAATACAGCCTCTTAGCTGGTCAAGCTGGAGCCATGCTTCCAAGAAGGGGAGCCTGCAGCATGCATGCAGCGTGCAGTAATGCATCAGACTTGTGCCCCTGGGTGAAATGCCTTAGAAATGTTGAATTGGTTTGATTCCACATGTAGTTTTGAAAGTCATCCCAAAATATCCAGCCAACCTCTTATTTGCTTCAAACATAAATTGGGTGGAATTTGATGCTCCTCTTTGCTTGCTCACTCAAATAAAACTGAAAAATTCTAAACCACCCCAAAAAAATCTAAACTGTATTTGAGGGTATGAGACCCCTGAAAATGACCTGAATTAATATGCAATAGGTGAGCAGTCAGGCATTGCGTGTTACAACATTTCATCACTATTACTCTTGGGTGTCCAAGAGATAAAAACTGTGCTTCCTTGATCCCTGATCTAGAGAATATGAATAGAACACCTTTGATACTCCACTGTCTTACAGTCCCAACTGTGGAAATAATACTAACTACAACTCCTCTTACTGGGAATATTTATGCTTAAGTCAGAAGGGCTACTCATGGTAATAACCCCTTGTAAGATTAAGCCTTACAAAGGGTACAGAGAAAGGACAGCAGGTGTTGATAACACACCTCTTCTTCCTTTCAGTGCACACAGAGGGTGATGTTAAACAGCACCACCTTCCTTAATTGGCCAATTATACTAAAGTTCCATTTATAAATGGTTTAGAAAGAATTAATAAATAGTAAAGCATGCTACAAGCATGAGAAATAAATGTTAATGGTGCTAATTAGTTTTCTCAATATATACCCTCTCAATAAGCTTTTGCTGTAGTCTGTAGTGATCTATTACAATGATTTTATTAAATAATTTATTAATAAAATATTGTCCCTCTCTTAAGTATTTATAAATGGAACTTTAATTTGAAGCATGACTGCATTCCTAGGTGTACCTATATCCTCTTTACTGAACATAAAGAGCTTTGAAGAGATATCTGTCTCTAGGGCCATCTGCTCACCTCTTAAGAAAACATATACTAAAAAGAGAGGGAATACCCAGCATTTTTTTAATAACACGGACGGGATTCAGCTTCATCTTAAAAAAAAAAAAGAAGAAGAAAGGATAAATTAGGATAAAAATTAACTGGAGGGTACCAAACAGATACAAAAAGCACTAAACGGAAAAGGGGGTTTAATTCTCAGAAGGTATCCTGGTACCTACACAGTGTCTGAGAATAGTTCTCTGTGCCCACAGACATTGAAACATAGAGACAAACAAGAGAACAAAAAAGAACCCAAAAGTAAATTATACGGAGTGTGACTCCAACATAAAAGCACACAAAAGCACCAAAAATGCTTCTTCCCACATATCTCTCTCTCTCTCCCTGCTGTAAAGCCTCATTCACTTAAGTATATCAGCCTGTATTGTATTTGTAAAGTGCAAATGAAAAGTTTCTCTACAAGATACAACAGGTCCCGCAACAGGAATAATCCAAAACTAGAGCTTACCCCAATGGATCAGCACTCGCCATCCTCGGAAAGGGAAAACGAAGAGACAGGGAGAGAGAGAGAGAAAGAAAGAGAGAGGGATGTAGAGGCAGGTGGAGAGAAGAGTAGGAAAAGCAGAGTGAAATACTGTTCGGAGAACTGCACGGTCATAATTATTGCCACCGGTGCCTACGTCTTCAGAGACCAGGAACACTAGGGGGACAGTTTCATTTACCAGAAAATAACTTTTGTCCTGCTCCCAATATTGCAGACACATCCAACTTTGGCACTGGGGAATATGGAGAGGGACGTACTAAGGCTGTAAAAAAAAATTCCCAGCCAAATCCCAATTAAAGTAGTCAGCAGAGCAATGGGGTTCATACTTCATGCTGCATTTCTTTTCTGCCTCCTACATAAGGCACAGTTATATTAGACTGTTATCAAGGAAATTGTTCTTTTTGTCCCCAGTTTGCTCCAGGTAGTGTCCCTCTGTCCCCCAAGCTGGCCTGGTAAGAAGTACTTTTTTGCCATGAATGAACTGTGAAACATATTGGTTATTAAAGCATGCATTTCTGAGCCAGCTTGGGAGCCCAGGGTACAAGATTGTAGCTCAAGCTGTGAACCTGCTTTGATAGCAGCTTATTAGTCATGATGGTCTTATAGTCAGGAATTCAGATCAGCTAGAACATACCAGCTCAGCAACCCAGCACTTATCTCTGTGGATGCCATCTTGTGCTCCAGGATCTCATTTTTCATTTAAAATAAATTCAGTTTCTGGGTCTTAAAGGTTGGAAAGAAAATCTTTCAAATGTGAATGGAGAATAAATCAATGCCGTGCTGAAAAGAGTCTGAAACAGCAGCTCTAAAAGCAGTATGAATCTCTGGCATGTTGGCTTTGAAGCCTAGCGAGAATCAAAAACTTCAGTATTCTTAATTTTTCACTACTAACCAAAGCATTCAATATAGAAAAGATAGTCAGGTTATTCAGTTTTCAGGGTGCAGGTAAGCAAACTCAGGAAAGTGTCACCATCTCTTCACATTAACAAAGATCAGATTAGAAAATCTGGCGTGTTACTAAGCCAAATTATTTTCAAGTCAGATGCAGTGCTCTTTTTCCTCTCTGTCTCTCTGTCTCATTCTCTCAATTGTCTATAACAGGCTCCCAAGCTGCCAGAGCTACCTCTGGCTGGGTGAGGAAAATCCATTCTCCACAAGACAGTCACCAACAGAAATGCCAAATTTAATATATGCCCAGTAGATTTCACAGTTTACTGCTTAGTGCAACTAGCCATGCTTCCGGTTACATCAACATTGCAAATGCTGGGCTGGGCAATGCAAGGCAGTTTTGAGAAAAGTTAAAATTAAAACATAGTTAGAAGAGAAAGAAAAAGCTGTTGTGCTATGCATTGATAGAGAAGTGGAAAGAAGCATTCCAGTAAGTTCTTTTTCATGTGTTTGAGTGACACCCCATTTGTATTTTGGCCTGGAGTGCATATTTGCATAAGATCTAATTCATATATATACAAATACATATGTATGAATATATTTAGGGACAAATGCTGTCCTCAGTTGTACCCTTACAAGTCTACCTACAGACATCTAAGTGAGAAGAGCAAATTGACACCCATTGTATATTGGAACGTGTGTGTATATTTATACAGAAAATACACCCATATTCACACATGCAGAATATTAAAATGTAAATAGAATGGGTGCAAGAAGGTTGATTAGTTTTTCTTTCAAGTCATTTTCCCAACAGGGAAGGCACTGAAGAAGTTAACAAAGAGAATGGAAAGCAAATTGACAATAGGGAAAAGGAAGAGGGAAATGAGGTTTAAAAAAAAAGAACAATCCCAGGACACAATAGACCCAGAAGCGCAGACATGTGCATTCCCTACAATACTGAAGCAAGTGAACTACGGAGCTGCAGCAACCCAGATACAGAAGAAGAGAAGCACTGAAAGAGGGGGTGAAAGAGAAAGTCAGAAAGAAAGAAAAAGAAAAAGAAAGGGACAGTGGCCTCAGCTACTAAGACAACCATGTGCATCTAGAGGGAAGGGACCCTTAAAGATGCAGTATTCCTTTAAAAAAGACATCATAAAGTTGGATAATTAGACACTGGCCAAAAATTTAATGGCCACCATGATTAGCTGGCCCCATTTTGCTGGGGTTCTCTTTGCTGACTATCCGTTTCTTTCATGTGGCTGTGCACAGATCCAGAATCCAGGTCCTCTCACTTTCCCACCACTGAGGTCCTTCATCCTAACTCTAAGAAGTGGGAGGGAGGTAAAACCACAGTGAATGTGATCCTCCTAAAATGAGTCTGGTCCTTCAAGGAGAAGGACCCTGGGTGATCCTCATGCAGTGCCCTAATCTTCTCTTCCTGTACTCTGAAAAATATCACCTTTGAGAGGGAACACGAAACACCCACGTGTATGTAAGAAATTCCCCCAGTGGTTACTGAAGGGTCATTTCCTCAGCTCCTAACACAGCTGTAGCAGCTGCTAGAGAAGGACAAAGGGACTAAGAATGGTGCTGGAACATCTGCTGAAAAGACCCTTTTCCTGTCACAGATAAAATTTCTGCACTTCTCTTACTGGACCTGACTTTTAATTACTGTGGAAGAGCTCATCTTTGGAGTAGTTTCGGACTAACTTTTAATGCAAGAAGTGCCATGTGTTCAAGAACAGAACTTACATATTGGGGAGAGAGACATTGCATGTCTATAGTAACAGTCCAGGAAAGCCCAGCCACTAAAGACTGTGTAACCACTACTTCTTCATGGTTGTGAAACTTAGAGGTTTCTAACAGTTTGGGTCCAATGCTTGTTCCTATCCTGGCATCTTAAAGAGAGTGCTTTACACACCACGTGAGGCACAGTCTCTCCTGCAGATGCATGATGTTCTTCAGTGTGGCAGGTTCATGACTTGAAACACTGTCCACAAAGGACTGCCTCGGTCTGCAAAACGCCAAAACAGGGGCTGTGCTTCACACATCCTACAAGTCTCCTGAGGCTTAAAGGCCACATTTATCTTTAAATAGAAAGGTGTCTATTAAAAAGGGAAATGGAAAGAAGAATGGTTTGTGAAGTCCATAGGTTCCTTTAAGGAACCCACTGTTTCCCCCATTTTGAATGATATGGAACACTCCCAACCTTTGGGTAAGCCTAGTGTTTGTCTAAAATGTATAAGGATTACATTTTGATGAAGAATTATCCACTGGGATGCCAGCTTTTGACATTAGAGAAAAATTCTCTTCCTCTGAGACCAGAATTTGAGGAACAACATGTCCACTAAAAACCTTCCCAGAAGTCTAAACATTTTTTTTGTTCATGGACCCACATGAGTCCACTTAAACTCCCTAAATCTGGTGGCCTGCATGTCTTTCATTGTGCCTCTAGTCACAGCTGGGAGTTACCCTTTGTTATCCTTCACGATCTGCCACCTGAACTGCTAGACTGAAATCATCCTCCAAAAACTCTATCTTCAATCATGTCTGTGTTCTCCGGTGCATCCACAGTAGTCGTAAAGAGTTTGTCTCTTACCTACAGGCACTTGATATTTTGCTCTGTGATACAGGATTTCCGAAGTTTCCTACCACTGTTGTCACTGACTCAGTTGTGCTGCTATTTCTAGTGCTGGGAGTGGAGCACTCTGGGCTTTCCTAGTGTTTTATATTCCAATCCTTCCCAAAGCAGTCTTAGCAAATATGTTTTCTACCCTGGGCATCCTCACTCTTGGCAGAACTGAACCAGAAGTAGCAGTAGGATGAAATTTCAGTGAAGAAAATGTTGGTACAGTCAAAGGCTGCATTGGGGATAGCCTCAAATGAATGGTACAGTACAAAAATATATGTGGCATGGGGCTATAAATATCCCACCCTCTTTGTTTCTCTCTAAAGAGAGAACAGCTATGTCCCCACACAGAGAAGGTAAGTACTGCATCTTTAAGGTCTCAGCAGTGAGGTAGAGGAAAGGAACATATTGTCAGTGTTTATACCTTTCTTCTTTGTTGAATTTGGGATTGGCTTCAGAGATATCCAGGCTTTTACTGAACATTGTTTTACTATGGCAGGAACAAAGCGAGAAAACAGAGTTACTACTGTGGACATTTATAAAAGAGAGTCACCTGAAGCAATGCTGGACACCCAGCCCCCCAACCCATCCTCCCCTTTTTAAGCAATGCTCTGAAAAACCTTTCTTCCACTTTCCAACTGTGGCTCAACCCTACAAAGTGCTGAAGTTCATTATCTTCCCCTGACTGCTGAGGTCTAAGATGATTTCCCCCATACATAGTTGTAAACCCTGCTCTTATTTATCCAATTGAAACCCCAGGTACCATCTACTTCATCACATTGTCCAGGGAAAACAGACCATGCCTGAAGGCACAAATTGCAAAGCACTCATTCCTCAGACTTTTTTAGAAGACCTCAACACTGGGCACAATCTGGGAAAAGGTTAAAATCAGACCATAGAGCCTCTTAGAGGAACAGTAATCCATTTTGTATTCTAATTTGTAGGCTCCATTACGACTTACTCCCAGCTCTCTTCCCTATACTCAGTGTATAGAGAAATGCCTTTCTTTATCATCTTGGGTCTGAATCCCTGAAGCTTAGAAGCAAAATTCCCTACGCTTTGCTGAAAAGGCAGCTCTCTCTAATAATTTTCACTGGTAATATGCTTCACTGTTTCACAGAACACTTCCTCCTAATGTTAGCTGATCTTTCACGCAAACTATCCACTTCAATAACTAGAAGAAAATGAATAGTTAATGAAGCCCATTTTAGAACAGTTTTTGGACTCTCACAGCAGAGCTGCTGAAAATTTCTGGCATATCCCTGAGGGATTCTAACCTCCATGGAATTCTTCCTAGTCTGTGTAATTTTGGCACAAGGGACAAATTAGCTGGTGCTAAACTAAGCTCAAAACCTAGCTCTTGTCTTTTGACATTTCAATGCAATGCCAGATAGTCTGAGAGGTGTGGATACCACAACAGCAAAAACAATTAAGATGTAATTATGAACCTGTTTAGTTGACAGCTAGGAGGGAAAACCAAGAATTAACAAAACTTAGTCACCAGTTTTAGGGTGGCTGGTGTTTGTGCATACTAACTTTACCACATACGAAGACCCAATGGAGAACACTTGGAGAGGTCAGCACAAGCATTTCAAGGAGTCTGTAAGCTAAACAAGCAGCCTTTGTGCGAAGTTCCCCATCTCCATTAACCAAAACTAAGCCACTGAAGGACTACGGTTTTTCATTTAATACTTTTTCAGCCCATACAGTTGAAGGCTACCAGGTTTCAAATCTCAGCAGAAATATACGCCCTTAAACAAGCCAAGAACAGACACTTGCAGGGTCCCCACATGGCTACCAAAAGCACAGTTCGTCACACAAACACATAAACCAGAGGTTATAACATAAATCCCCTTTATGCAAGCAAACATCTGTTTACTACTGGGAAAGAGGACAATAGGACTAAATCACAAGACACATGGGTGTGTTCTGCCCACTGGCCAGAAAAGTATTTCTGCCAGCTCAAGAAGCAATGGCTCTGTGTCTTTGGATGTTTACACAAGTCATCTGTGATTAAACAGGGAGACCTGTTTCCATGGTCCGCCTCCCTGTCTTCCTAGTATTGTAGGGTAAAAGCACTGAATAGTCATCTGTCAAGACCAAAAAATGTCATTCTTAAAAAAGAATCCACTTGTGGGATCTGAGCCCTACTGCTGCAAAATCCACTGTCAGTGGGTCATTTCATGGAATATAATATGCAACTAGCCATTAAAAATCCCCCACTCCTGGTGCAAGGCACTTGTCAATTTGTTACTGACTTTTCTAACAGATGGTGCCCCATCACCAATGCATCGTCTCCAGACAATGGTGTTCGTTAATGAAGCCAGTTCACGTTATAAACGACTGTCCTGCCAGCAACACAAAATGTGCCGTTGTCATCTGTCGATGTGGATGGTATGAATTATGGAAGCTCACACATAGAGTAAAATAACATCTTCCCTTTAACCCCTTCCAAAACAAGCACTACCAAGCCCATCATCATCAATCATTGTGTTATTACATCCCTTTCTCCACCCTTAATCACACCTTTATGTCCAGCCCTGAGTTTTTGTAGACATTGCCCTGTA
Organism: Phalacrocorax aristotelis; assembly: GCF_949628215.1. Classification (NCBI taxonomy): domain Eukaryota; kingdom Metazoa; phylum Chordata; class Aves; order Suliformes; family Phalacrocoracidae; genus Phalacrocorax; species Phalacrocorax aristotelis. Next base: position 52,705,260 of record NC_134280.1, on the reverse strand, counting down.
TCTCATTTGTGCCTGGCAGGTTTTGCTTCCTCCTTAAGCCAAAGCCCTTCTTTATTGGTATGTAGCCTGGATATGTCTCTGCTCTGAACTTGCCTCAGACTTTTTGCCTTCAATTGTTTCCTCATGTGCAGGACTGAGTGAGACATTTAAAAGCAAAAGAAATTCTCTGGATAGCAAGACACAGCTTTGCTGCTTCTTCAGACTTTTGAATCCAAAGTCAAAGCTGAGAGCTGGAAGAGAAGGTTTCAGCTCTCAGAAAACTGTGGGATCAATCTAACACCTCCTATTTGTTCCACACAGTTGGACACTTACTGTAAACAGCTACAGAGTATTGCATCTCACAGGCAGCCTTGGGGTGACCGTAAGTCATTCACCTCTGTCTGGTTCTGGGAGATTCATGGCCCATGCATCTACCAGGTACCAGATTAAACACTGCAATCTGGATAAGGAGTGAGCAACTGTTTGTCAGTGTTCTGTTCATCCTTGGCACTTTGAGGCCTATGAGGAACACTGAGCATACCCTGTCCTGAACATTCCTTTGCCCAGACCTCACATCAAAGCAAACCACATATTCAAGACAGGTTTCCAACCTACACTAAAACGAAAAATCTTTATGGTAGTGTATCTGAAGGCCACATATCCAGTCTGAAATAAGTCCTAGCATATTCTGGAAATCACCACTTTTCCTCACGGTAGATAGAACTCTAAGAGCAAAACTTCCCAGCAATTCTAGGGGCCTCTGGACATGAAATTATTTCATGTTCTTTACCCAGTTCTCAGTCAGCAAAGGAAGTTTCTGGGCACAGCAGGCTCTTTTTGAGCAGATCTTAACAGCTGAACAAAAAAATCATGTCATAAAGCTGAAACAGAAATTACAGCATCATCAGCATACATATATGTGATGTGTTCTTTTATATTGATTGATTTATGCAAGTGTGAATCCAAATGCATGTGCTTCCCTTAGGCTAGTCACAGGGACTAAGGAAGCAACTTCCATGGTTCACAAAAGTGAACTTCCATAGTTCACTTACTCTCCCAGAACCTGCCTTGAGGAGACACCATCTTCCTCTGCTGTTTCTCCACAAGACTGACACTTTCTTTGATAGAAAAGAGGCAAAATTATACATATTCCATCACTTTACAGGCATGTGGTAGTTTATGTGGGTCAGATGCATGCTGGCTCTGACAGCACATTTTAGAGGCATCTACAGATGCCTGGACAGGGCTTTCCAGATTCAAGCTGTTCTGATGACATGGAGCGTGGGGTTCCTCTCATTTAACTTCAGATGCCCAAAAGCTAGGCACCTAATCCAAGATAGTAATCCAGATTCCTGTTGTAGGCTATGGAGACAGAAAGGAAAAACCAGAGGGCAACTTAGCCCATCTAAGATTGTTGGAACAGAGGACATAAGTATCTGAGACCTTCCAAAGCCCTCGTCTGTCCCCATTGCCCTCAGTGACAGCCTGCATCACAAGCTGAGACTGAATGCCTATGTTCTTGACAGTTAAAAAGAGGTGAGATGAATCTTGCCCAGAGGATGTGGTGGTTTCCTGAGCAATAGCTGCAAGCGAACCCTTAAGCCCCTGGCAGGACTCCTGGTCCTGTGTGCATAAGTGCTGCTGGCTGCCAGATCATGTTGCAAATGTGCTTGAAAGTTGTAATGAGTGCTGGTGTGAACAGAAAAGCTCCACAGCCCTTTTGTATGTATAAGATAAAAGGGGGTAGCAAACCCAGACAGGCAGGACTCCTGAGTAAAGGAGGGACCCACCTCTGTCCATGTTGGGCCATTTCAATAGCTCTGCGAGCAGGGACTGGAGAGCCGCCATCTGTCACACTGAGAACCTCCATCGACTTCCTTTCTGGCCGCCGCTTCCCATGCCTGTTCAGCATTGGAGAATCCACACGCTTCCTGGGGGGATCTTTATGAAAAGAAAACGCTGTCAGCTGAATTTGGCTGTAACTTACCTCACATAGGTTGGTTAAATCCTCTCTCAGCAATCTCACTCTCACACCTCCCCTACAGAGACAGGTCTCTTCATGATGGAGATGATAATTTGCAGTCTCTCCCTTCTTCCAAATTCGCAAACGTTAAGACATAAGTTGCAATCCATCTACAGAGGGAAGGAGCACTGCTACTGCCCTGAATGTATGAGCACTGTAAAATAAAGGTACAACTATAGCATAGCTTGCAGAAATTACCTTACAAAGCTGATAACAGTAATAACAAGATGACAGCAGGGGCTATAGCACAAGCTGTTAGTGAGAGTATAAGCCATCTAGGGATCCTGTATATGTACTCAGGTTGCTAGAGCTTGCCTTCAACGTCTCTGCTAGCTAGATTAAATGTGACACAGAGACATGAGTACACTCTGAACTCAGAATTGCGTTCTCCTCTGAAAACATACCCTTTTTTGCATCTTTAAGATTAGATTTCAGGTTTTCCCTACTGCTTTATATTTTTCCTCCTTCAGCATTACAAATTAAACATACTTGTCTACCTCAGAAGAATTTCCAATGAGAGCTACTAAAATTTATCTCAGAGGTCATCGTACAGCTTTTACTGCCATAGCAACTGAAGTGCTTTACTCTTTGTATTCAATACCTCTATGAGGTATTGAAGTGAAAACTGAGGTATAAGAATGAGATATTTAAAGGCAATTCACTCCTAAAGGTGCTGACAAACATTTACTGCGGTTCTGAAGAGCACCTAAATTGCTGTGAAAAGAGTCTTTCGATACCAAACCACATTGCAGAAAGTGCTCCTAGGTGACTTGCCAAACCATACACACCTCCATGGTGAAGCAGGGAACCAAATTCAGAGCCGCTGAGATGTTTTATTACTAGCATCTCTCATGGCATCAAAACAGTAAAAAGAAGGAAGGCAGAAAAAAATACAGAAGTATTTTCTTTTCTTTGTTTGGGCTTGCCTCTATTTATAGACACATTTTTAATTTTAGTGGAGGGTGACCACCTGTAAAAACAGGCCTCCTTCAGTCCTGCAGTTAGAAAGAAGCTCCTAGTGCTCAGCCCCTAAGGCTTCTTCCTCTGCCAGGATTCCTTTGTAAAACCAGTAATATTGCATTTGACAATTCTACCTCTACTGCCTAGTCTGATGGCATTATTTTTATTATGCTTATTTATTATTTTTATTATCCTGCCCTCTTCACGCCCCCATCTACTTGCTTGTTTCTTCTCTCACATCATGTTTTTTAGAAGTAGATCCCTTTAAGGCATGGCTTATTCTTGAAACAATGAGCATGAGCAAAGACGGCTCAAATGCAAATGGACTAGCGACAACAACTGACCCCATTACTGTATAACACAAATGTTCTTTGTACTAATAGTAATAATTTTCCTATTAAAAATTAATTAATTAGAAAGAAAGCAGTTGTATCTCACTCCATTTCAAACTACATCCAGTAATAAAAAGGTAGCAGAAAATACTAGTAGGGGCAATGACCTCCAGATTAGGAAAAATATATGGTGCATGAAGTTAAGAGAAAAACAAAGGGAGACAAATTTAGTAAAGCAGTTACACTGGGTGACTTCAGCAGCGAACGTGCATGTAAGTGGTCAAAAGTAAGCTGGGGTGAAGTTTAGACATATCAAACCTCTGCTTCCTCAAACAAGTTCAAAGAATGAGAAAGGATTCATCCCGCAGGACCAGTGCTGGTATCAGAAGTGTGACTAGAGCCGAGTAACACATATAACAACAATCTAATTGCATTTGGTATCAACAACAGTGGATTGATACAAGTTTTGCAGAGGGATATCAGACATGAGAAAGGAAAGTGGAAGAGTGCAGCTTAAAAGAAAGGAAAAAGAAGGAAGAAGAAGGAAGATGAAGAAAGCAGTTAATGTCAAAAGAATGGAAATTAGTAAGGTCAGACTGCATCAATGTTAATTATTAATAGAGTCTAAACAAGAAAGGAGGAAAAAGGCAAGAAAAACATTTCAGGAACAGATATTTTAAAAGGCAATTTGATCCAAACATGTTCAAAACAGATGACTTCAGCAAATGGAAGTTTAGCTGAGTGACACTTACAAAAGTGGCAGGCCAAATATAAGGTGGACATTAAAAAAGAGGGAAGAAAACATTTGAAGATGAATTAGCTAAAGACTTGAAAAACAGTGTTTTGTACAGCCATCAGAAAGAGAAAGCTTGAGGGAAGGACAGTAACCAGAGGGACCATGAGGGAATCAACAGAACAATTAAGGAGGAGAAGGATATCGCTAACAAGCTAAATGGTTCTTTCATATCAGTCCTTGCTGCTCAAGATGCTGGAAGATACTGATTTCCAATCTGTATTTTTAAACTATCAAAGAGAGAGACTAAGCAAAAAGAGCAGATAGTGAAACACACCAGTAAATTCAATAACAGCAATTCACAAAGGTTTGATGGAAAATACATCCAGAAACTTGCATGAATGTGGTTGAGCTTCTAATAAAGGTATTTGATTCCTCTTTAAAATTGTCTGCAATCCTACACTATACATGGCTGAGGGTAGCAAGTATTATACGTATTTTTTAAAAGGGTCTGAGTAAGAAATGACAGGGCACTGAGTCTGTCATCACTGCCCAGTCTAAAGATACTAAAGAAATCGTTAAATAATCAGCCATCCTGTTTAAAGACTAAAGTGGTGTCATATAAAAGCAGTAGAAGATTTTGCACAAGCACAGGAATTAAAAACAGGAAAACCTCAGGTGTTTGCCCTTCTTTTCTTGACTCTCTGGAAATATGTCACATGAGGGAAAAAAATTAAGTCCTAGTTTGGATCTGTGATAGTTTTGGGGATGCATTTTCCATTTATTTCACATCAGAAAATTGAAGCCATTTCTAAGGATTTTTACAGAGGAAGAGAGAATCGTATAGGTAATGATCCAATTAAAAAGGCATTGATCTGGAAGGTGGGACATAAAGGTTGAACTTCTGAATTTGTATGAGGCACCTATATACTATACGGCTAATCTGGCCCAATCTCTTGTTCTCTGGTTTATTAGGAAACTCCACCCCACAAAAGCACTTTCCTCAAGGAGACATTAGTTGACATTCATTCATTTTACTGAGAAGTTTCTCATTACTATGTTTTCAGGTAAAGAAAATGGAGCTGGACTTGAAAGATGGTGAAGGTGGCTCTTCCCTGGACCTTTAAGAAAGCTTTATATAGCTGAAACATACAAAAGAGACACCAGAAGAGAGTGTTAGTCTCAGCTGGCCATATTTTCACCTGCATCCATCCCTTCTGAGACCTAACTTGCAAAGAGGAAAAGGCAAAATACTCTGAGAGGCACCTTGAGGCACCTTTTTTTTTTTTTTTTTTTTTTTGCAAGAGCTCAGGCAATGCACAACTCATGAATGTGGTTTCTTCAAGCTGCAATTATTAAATCTGTTACTTTTTCTCTGTTCTTTTTTGTTTGTGCAAGGCCATTGCTAATGGCTAATGATGAGATATTCATCAGAAGCATGACTGCTCTTAATTAAACCTTGTCCCATGTTCTCAGAGATACTGCTGGGAACAGAGGAGGTGGAAACCCTCTGTGGAAGAGGAAATACAACCTACAAACACTCAAAGAATAATGCTCAAAGAGTCTAAAATGTGCTGATGAAGCACAATGATACATTCAGGATAGTGTCTCCCTGTTGGGGAACATTTTCACTCCTTGTACAAAAAAAATACAAGAGTAGAGCATAATATTTCAGTTCAAACCATGAAAATACTTTGGCATGTGGAAGGTATGTATATGATAAATTTAGGGCATAGCTACGTATTCACTTACATGCTGGATATGAAGATTCTAGAGTCACCTTGCTTCTTTTCTTACAACAAAAGCATTTCTAAAACAAGATGATGGTGTCCTTACATTGCAGGATAATCTGTTTGAGTCAAAAGCTGATGAGTAAAGTGCTAGATGACAAACTGCACTGAGCAAGGGGCTTTTGACCACAGGACCTTCAGTTGGCACAACTACCCATCTTCATCAGGATCCCTGCTAACATGCTCACTGTAGCTTCATCCAGGTAAAAGTTTAAAAATTACTGTGTTGACTAAGAATTTCCATCTCTTCTCCCATAGAAGAGATTTCCCTGCAAAATTATAGGGCCTGGAGCCTGGAATTTGGATACGGTAATAATTCAATGGAGTATTAACAAACTTACAGTTCAATACACCGCTGCCCTGCAGGCTTGGGAGATTCCAGGCTTTCCAGTGAAAATAAAGAGCACTTTGTTTCTAGCCTTCAAAGTGATGAAATACAATACCTGAAAACCACAACACTACTATGTAAAAGTGCTATGTCACGTCATTGATAGAAGTGACTAATCCTTTATTAGTTTAACGTTTGTCACTCTGCACAGCAAGAGTCACTTATATAGTTAGCTCCTCAGGGAAGCATTTCTCCTGTTGTCTAGATTAGTGAAGTCCTTGGCAATCAGCAGTACCCTAAAATACTAATGAACAGTTCTTCAGAAATGAAGCGGTATCACTAGAGCTTTAAGATACAAATCTTACAGCTTATTAAGCTTTAAAAATCTTTCTAAGATAGTCTAAAAACATGGGAGTTTGATGTATGTACTATAAACAGGTACGTAATATTATTCATACTTTCAACAGTGTATGTATTTACCTACAGAAAAGAGGATGTGTACATATATAATTCCATAGGGATGCAATGCTACACAGTCTTACTAGCTCAAGTGTGGGAGCAGCATTTCTGCAATACTGCATGTAGACTAATGATTAGAAAATTCTGCCAGTAGACCACACTGCTTCTAAACCTCATCTGCTTGCATAGATCCAGCTTGTGGGTCCACAAAGTATTTTTTAAGATCTGGTTCAGGACCAACTTGGATGCTTCTGCACTGTGAGACAGACATATGAATGAAAAAAATGAAGCCGAGTTTAACCACAGAAAAGACCTGCCTACCTCAGGCTGAGGATTCTCAACAGTGCTGTACACTGTTTCAGTGGGAAGGTAACAGTGGTGCTAGGGTTTGGGTATATATTTAAAAATAAAAGTTGAAGAGGAACTAGTTGAGATGAGTTGATGGTGACAGAGGTCATATCTGTAGTACCTATTTCATTTCTAGGGGGAAGATCCTCATCTTCATGACTAGGATACCTCTCCTTCCGGTCAAGCAGAAGAAAATAAATCATTTTCTCTTGATTTTCTCTGGAAAAAAAGAAGAAGAAAATTCTTTAAATTTGAAGAGAAAAAAAATCTACATGTAGATAAACCCTTCTCATCAAACAAACAGTTACAGTTATTCTAAATAAGCTGGAAATTCTCATATACCTGTCAGCTAGATACACAACCCACAAAGCTTCTGAGAATCTTGCTGTCTCCAACAACCAGCTAGTGAGAAAAGGAAATATGATTCCCATGTTATACACACAGAACAGAGGCACAGGAAAGATGAGGTAACGTGTCCACAGGAAGTCCAAAGCAAAAGTGGCAGCAAGACAGGTCTCCTGAGCCTCTAAATGCTCTTTCCAATACATGTGTCTCTTAACACCTCAGAAAATACACCAGCTCTCAGGTGTAAGATTGAAATAAATAAAAATTTGCCAATAAAGGCATTTCCAACACAAATAAGAGCAATGATACCTCCCCATTCGGACTGCATGGCCCATCTTTTCAGGAAGTGACCTTGCATGGCAGTAAGGGAAGATATGCTGTGAGCTTCTGACACATGGTGCAAGAAAGGCTCAGTGCTTGCTCCCAACAGCTCACTAGCAATTGAGCAGCCAGAGGGTGAGAAGTTGCTACTGGTCCCTCACAGCAAGATACATGTTAAAGTGACCTCTACCTCTCCGCAGGTTTATAAGCGTCCCAGCCCATGGACACCCAACTGATATTAAGACTGAGCAAGTGCTTACTCTTCCGACAACAAGTCCTGTAAGAGTTTGTTTCGGTCACGGAAGCAGCCTAATGAGTGCATGCTATCTAACACATCTGGATCAATATCCTCCAAGGAAGGGAGAGAACGAATCTGCACCTTTCGAGGGATTGGTTGCTCTGGTTCTGGCTCGTTCTTACCCCCTCTGCAGAGGAAAGAAGACGAGAGAAAGAAAGGGGACAGGGAAAGGAGAGAAAAGAAACATGAGTCACAAATGAACCTGTACTCCTAAACACAGCCTGCAGCAACAGATGGAAATAGCTTGTTAAATTCCCACTGAGAGACCAGAGCTCGCAACCAGACAGATATTATTTTCAGAAGAAACCACCATGAAGTCTAAGAGTGACCAGCACCTTGTGGATTTAGGTCTTTAATGAGAAATGTCTGCATTCAGTCAGAAAGGCAGTAGGAGCTTCACTTACCAGTGCCCTCATAATTTAAGCAACTGTTCAGTATCCTAATGCCAAACATTTATAAACCACTATGCAATTTTAGAGATGCTGTCTCATCAGCAGGTCAGACCTCAGGCTATCAGGCTGAAAAGTGCAAGCTGAATTATTCTCTTTCAAAGAAGGAGCTGCAAACAAACCGTCACTGTTTTCCACCAATTCTCATTACAAACAGCATTGGAGCAGTTTCTTCCTTTAAAACTTCCAATATGATTAAGAGACCTCAGTGTTCAGGTCCCCACTTGACACACTTTAAAGATTTTTTGAGGAAACCAGGCTGTTCATTTACACGTCCAAATATGACAATCTCTGCTTCTCTTCAGATGTGCAGATTTGAAAATTGCGGCCCAAGTGTGATGCCCGAGGTCAGCGGCAGACCTAGGAATACACCATTAGCAGTAGAGCATACGACTCTCTTAAAAGTAGTTAACCCAGGCTTCCTGCATAATTATTTCATCCCATTCACTAGACTCAGGAAATATTGATTATTCATTGCAATTAAAAGCCCTGACTGTAAGAAACAGGTCAAGGTGTCAGGGTATCTATAACCGACTGAATGATATATTTTGCAGGCACCCTGAATATCCTTTGATTTTATTTAAGTAGACAGTGAGCAATTTATGCAAACTCTATCCACCCGAAGAGGTGGTTTTGGCAGTGGTGGTTATTTTGGTTGGAGAAACTGTCTACCCTGAATATTTCCTATTTTTCAATGGATGCTTTGTGTGATGTCGAGGTTTTCTTACTTTGTGGGTGAAGTCCTCCCTTTTCTTTATGTGATGTAAATGTGTGACTGTTGGGTCCAGGCTCCCAAGGTGGGCAACAGGAATCAGGAATATTTAAGCTACATCAGATGTCAGCATTTGCTGTTTAGGGGGCTGTGCTTGGGCAGAAGATTCTTCCTTTTGATTCTGGCAGAAATAAGGTGAACACAACTTGTGACCTTACTCACATAGTTTAAAATGCTCTGGGCTCAGATATCAGCTATCCAAGTATATACACAAAAAATGTATCTCCAAGTCAAACGCACCTAATTTCTCTTGGGTAGGTTAGAAAGCAGCTCTGGTAAGATCATACACATGAGCTCAAGGTCTCAGCCAGGGTACCAGAAAGACAGCTAAGGCAGATTAATTATCTCCTCCAACATAAGAAGGCAATACTAAGTCATTGCAGACAAGGCTCTGATGCTGGGACAGGACAGTTAACACACTACACCTTGACCACAGCAGATTGCTGCGTGCTACTTGCAGTTTATTTTCAAGCAAGTTGAAATGCAATTGCGAGGCATCTGCTCTGTTAACCATGTTTGTGGGACATCACTTGCAGAAAGACGCGTCAGAAATTTTCATTTTATCTTCTCTTGAAGCAGTGAAAATGTGCTTAGCCCTTCTGGATAGATGTCATGGACTCAGACTCCGGTGTGTGTTACATGGGTCATAACAACATGGATGGGATCCCCATGAGCACTCACACACACCCTGCTCAGTTTTTTTTCAGTTTAGGGGACTGAAAACAGAATATACAGAACAGAGACAGAATCTGCTCCTTGGGATTCGTTCCTGTGTGTCAGACCACTAAAACACAGCTTCTGATGCCTCCTTGGAGTCTCGCAGAAGGGTCTGTGTCTTCTACAATGACACCATGGCCCTGTGTGTAAGGCCTAGATTCAAAAATCCTTGTTCAACTGAAGAAACATCTTATTCCTTGAGTGTCCTGTCTTTAAGAGGTAGCTACTCCTACCTCTTAGGATCAGGATCTAGCTCTCAGCAAGTAATAAGCAATGATTAGATCATAACCTTGCACTATTAAAGCCAGTGATGACCTTGTCATTAAGATAAATTCTTGTAGGATGGACCTTTGAACAGCAGCTGAGAGTTTCTTCTTTTTTAATGATCTGGAGTTCACTTTTTAAAAGTATTGACTTAATAAATACTTCATTATGTTACAAGCAGATGTCCTTAAGGCAATTTAAAGAGATTAAAAAGAATTATTGTTTTTGAAAATTTCCAGAAAAATCTGGGCTTCCTACTAGTTGCCCTAGTCTATAGCAGAGTATGACCTCCAAGCTTCTTTTACATCAATCAGCATGGGAGCCATTTCTTAAGAGCACAGCTTGCCATCTTCTGTGCACTGAAAAGTGGCTTTTTCCTTATGCCCTGCACATGGTCAGCCTCAGACATAGGAATTTTCACACCTCCTCATCAGGTACAAGCAAAATCTGCAAAGAGGTGTCTCATCATTTGGCAATGTAATTCAGTGCTTCAGGGAATGAAAATCACTGGGGCTGGGCTGTGGTTGGCATGACTCCCCTGCCTGTTCCATTCTCAGTCTAGCAGAGAGTGACAAATTTGTTGCATTTCAGCCCACATAGACACCAAACAATGTCACACGATGAATACTGCAAATCACGTATATTTTTTAAAGGCTCGCATGAATATAATTGCTAGTTTAAAACCCATCCTCTTTTGTGAGGATCGATGCGTACAATGGCTGTGATTCCAGACCAGGGTGAACTTTTTCCGTCTCTCCGTGAAATTCCCTCATGAATCTCACCAAAATGCACATTTGCATCAGTGCAAAGCAAAGCAGAACTGGTACAGTTATTCTTTTTCTGATTTTAGTAAATTTGGTACCCTCACAATTGGGACAATAGCTTAGTGTAACAGGAGTATGTATTTATCATAATAGCTAATTTTATTTGCCCTCTTGCTTTATTAAAAAAATGTGAAAATAACTGCTGTTCATTTGCTGACTTATGATAATCTGTGCTTGAGGTAAAAATAAATTATTTCAGTTAAAAAGGCTTAAAAAATCTCACTAAATTAATTTGGGTGGGAAAGCAAGAAGAACTGGAGGTTGGTCATGAAAGGTTTATCTTTTTTCCTTTTTTTTTAGGTTTATGAATCATGACTTCAACTTTCAAGACCTCTTTCTCTGTCTGCCTAGTCTGCAATTAAATCTTTTCCTCAGTTTCACAACATCCTTAATAGTTATTTGAAGAATTAAGTGAAATCACTTATATGTCCTGAGTACAACTTTCAGGTCAGAAACCTATATATGACAAAGAATTAAGATTTTACATAGATTAGTAGTGTTACATGAAATAAAGAAAAAATGAAAGAAAAAATGAAAGAACTGAGCAAAACAGCCATAGAGTAAAAACACTTATAACCACCCCTTCTCTGTCAGCATCAATATTTCCAGGCAAAATTAATGCAAAGAGGCTGTGAAACATTAACCAGATGAAAGTAGTTGAGTTTTGGAGTTGGCAGGGTTATTCACAGACTAAATTTAGCCAAAGGAGGTTAACCTCCTCAGGTCAATCCATGGCGAGTATAGAGAAAATGAAAGAGAGACTCATTAAAGAAGATATTTTGAGCAGAAACTTCATTTTAGGCAATCTGAACAGGCTTCTGGAAGAGCCTTTCTCTCTCTGCATTGACTGCACTGGAAGTCGAGGGAAGACTTGCTTTTGCAAAACTCAGTTTCTACTTCTGAAAACAGCCTCATATGCCAGTTCCATTGGGGTAAAAACCTGTTTACTGTGTCAATCATCAAAGAGTCTGACCTTCATGAAGAAGTACACAAAAATGTTCATATACTTATGTCTGCAAAGAAAAAAATCTTCACATTCTAAATCTAGAATAAAGTAGTGAAATAATACCTGCCTAATTGTGCATGTGAGCCTAGGACAACAGTCCTTTGAGAGGTGAAAACTTCCAGGCAAAAATCTTGAGGAGGTTTAGAATAATAATAAAAGTGATCAATGATATTTCATTTTATTTCCTATTCCAGTTCTGATCAAAGCACTGAGGAAGTCAGCTGATTTCACTCTATGAAGAAACAGAGGGGATCAGCTACCAGTCTGATGTAAACAGCATTTACTTCTGGAATTGCTAGTAAGACATTATAGGAGGGTATTTCAGAGATTACAATTAGAGATTTCCCCCCTCCATTTCTCCTACATTTATCCATGAAAGTTAAAAAAAAAAAAATCACTGCAGCAAACAATACTCCAGTCCTTCTTTGGTTTAAATCACTGCAGCAAACAATACTCCAGTCCTTCTTTGGTTTAAAAAGGTGCCGTGTCAACTGGTAACTGTAGAGAGTACGAAAAAGCCATGGGCAGAGCACTGCCACCATTTCAGGTGAACTAAGAAAAAAAGCATGTTATTCAACAAACTGTTGAATGCCCTCAGGTCCTACTGAAGTCAGATAAATCCAGAAGTGAACATTGCCCATAAGACAAAATTAGAGGAAACAAAACAAATCAAAACAAAGGTTTGGTTTTTTTTTTTTACTGGTGACAGGTTTAAATATCAGTTCGTATCAACTATTTCCCAAGAGCAATGATAGGATTATGAAGGCAGGACTTTCCTTATCTCCCACCTGGGGAACGAACCTGAAGGTATGCTGACCCCCAGAATCATATATCAAAGCATCATTTCCTTGTTTAGTATGTGAAGTATTCTCTGTAGTTTGATTAGGTTATCATTGGTATTTTAAAAAAAGTTATTTACTTAGGTTTCTTGAAATACTATTAAGGCTACACGAAGTGTAAGGTCACTTTCAAAAGCCATCAATCTTCCTTACACCCAAACCACTAGACAGGCACATACTTTTCTTACAGACATCCTGTTACACTGTCAAGAGTGCTGCTTTTAATCAAGTCACAGGACTACTCTCACATCAACAGGTTACAAGGTCAGAAGCAGCCTCAGCTTGCTGCGAAGGAGGAGTAGGGATTATGAGACAGAAAAGCTCCTGTTCACAGGTGCTTACTTACCAATATCATCATTTTTGTTTCTACTTCAGAGAAAAGCCAAGGTGCCCAGAAGGAACAAATGAAAGCTTTCTTGTCAAGAAGGTATTACAAGGGATTGTTTGTAGCACTTGGATAGCAAACTAAACATGGCTGTTAGTTTGGGTTTTTTTTGCTGATCACTTGCAGGTATCTTTTTAACACAGCAAGTTGCTGGACTGAACATCTCATTTCAAACAACAGTAGCCACTGTATAAAAAGTTCCTGGCTTGATATATATATATATATATATATTTATATATATTTATGAAATTATATGACTAGCAAAGGGTTAAAAAACCCCCGGCATTAGATGCCTTTCTGTCCTCTCCCTCTTTCTCCACCTGTATGAAAGCTGCTTTCCAACTTCAGTCTCTCTCTTCTGAGATCACTAGAATCTCAGCTCCTGTAACAGAACCAATAACAAATGCATGCAAAAGTGAATTAAAAATGTTACTTACATATACCATATGTGTTTCTGAATATGTTCTAGCTGTAAAATAAAAGAAATAAAATAATTAATCCTGTAAAACAGAAAAGGTAACTCCACAAGACATCCTTATTCAGGGCTTATTCAAGGAAATCCAACATTCTAGAGCTGGATCTGTGCAAACAACATGAGCTTTTTGCTGCATAAAGATCTTGCTCGTCCTCACCCACTCCACCGTTCCCAGGACAATGCATAAGCACAAGCCTTCACAGGCAAGTATTTTGGCAATTTAAGGTTTGCCCTTCCTAAGCCCTTCCCCTCTATAACCCAACTGAAGCTAACAAACTGCTCCTTTCTATATGTGCATAATAGCTCATTCTTTACACCTAAAGCTGATTTCTCATTTTTTTCTGGGAAAAAAGAGAGAGAGAAGGAAATAGAACACACAGATAGTGTGAAGAGAGAAAATAAATTGTGCAGGTGTGAAATGAGCTTATGCGAGGACCCATTCTTGATTGGCTTCACATTTATCATTAAAATCTAAAGACCAAGTAGAATAAGGTTCTGTGTCAAAATAATACTATTTATTGTTCCAGCACCTGAACACCAGACTGCAAATTTCTTTTACTTCCCTCTTTCTTGTTTCACATATGAGCATTTTACTATGCAATGAAGGACCCATCAAAGCTGAACAGTGGCCTTGTCCACCTGGTAGATTCCAGCGAATGTTACACGATGACCATGTTTTCCACAAGCATGGGGGAAAGAAAGTAACACCCTTTTTCCAAGAGAAACTCTTAAAAGTAGAGGGAAGAAACTGTTCATATGACATACTTACAATACAACCTTCCTAATCTGTTGGTTTTGAAGCATCAGCACAGTAGAAAAGAACTTTCATAGATGCCTAGGGATTATTCCATTATGTTGACAATATTTCTCATATTCCTCATTATGAAGCACCTTCGTACGTGCAGAACAATATGCACACTCACTGTACACAGGCTTGTGTTTATGCAACACACAGGTGAGAGGCAGGGGAGAGCTGCAAGGAAATTCAAGCGCTACCAGCTATAAGATGAAATCACACACCCATTAAGCTGGTCAGGAAGAACCAAGACAGCTGTCCTGCTCTTATTACTTTCCACTTCATTTCCAGAATAATGAGAATCAGAGAAAAAAAAAAAAAAGAAAAAAAAGAGGAACAGACAAACAACAATATCTCAGAGATAGAAAGCAGGTGTTTCCCACAGACAGCAAGGAATCAGAGACCTCTGTGCTATGGAACAACAGCTCTGTTCCTGGGAAACCAGGAATATCTGAGGTTGGCTCTATATGAGATAATTTTCTAAGTGAGACGGCTTTTCCTGAAAACAAAGAAACAAGGGAACGCAGCCTAGGAAAGCACGACGGGAGGCTGGAGAGATCAGTATGAGAGACAAATAGCCTCCTTTAAAATCAACACTGTATCAACACTGCAATCAGAGGTGCAATTGGTGCTTGCATATCTAGCTATCTTCTAACCAGCCCAGGTGCTGGGGGCACCAATGCCCCCCAGCACACACATCTACAGGCCCGGGAAGACTTGCACAGCTTCCAGCTGTGGCCTCAGCTCTGCCACAGTAATTCCCCTTCATCACAATTCCCCTTGCATTAGGTAGTCCTTTCATCCATGCACTAGTACAAGGAAGGTAGTGTATTCCTGACACACTGCCATCTCCCCTGAACAATTTAATTTGAGAAGATAAGATACACATAATGGGTGTTCCCCTAACAGCCTCCCCTCTTCCTCCTGGTTCTTTGCAAGCTGAGGTACAAACACAGAACATAAGAAGGGCCTATTTTGTATGGTTTCCATGGGACAGGATTTTAGCATGGTTATTTATCAGGTCCATAGTACTGTGAGGATCTGCTAAGAAGTATACTGTACCTCCTTTGCTCAGTAAAACCCCCCAGGAGATGCATATCTACTCATTATTTCATATACACCACATGGAGGGTTACAGACATTAATGATTTCAGACAAGATGCAGATGATACAGCTAAGCAATGTCCAAGTCTCTTTCATGCTTGCTTCTCCTGCTGCATTTTCTGCCTCCATGGGTCACATTGTTCTTTTGTGCCTGTGATATGCAGAAATGCCATGGCGAAGTAGACAACAGCACTTCATTTTCTGAGCCAGAGAGGGGGAAGAAAGGAGGGTCACCAGTACATGTCTTAGTTACAGAACCTCTGGGCTCCTTCAGAGAAGATGTCAAACAGAAATCCCTTCTGCCCATCCCTGCTGATCAACCTCCTTCAAGCTAATGAACCCATAACATTTTTCTGAAAGAGAAGCCCTGTAGTACCTTGATATCCATTCAAAGGTGTATGACAGCTCTCATGGCTACTGTTTACCTACACATCTGCTATTCAAGCCACATCAAAACCATTGCTGTGAAGTACGCTGGGATATCCCAGATATGAAAAGTATTGTACAAAACCAATTTATATTCTGATTCAAATATAATTGCATTGAAACGTTATTACAAGTGTGCTTGATGCTGCCAAAATCTTCACTGCTTTTTTAAAGGTAATTAATTAATGCTTTGTTGCTTTTCATCTGCATTGAAGTGACAGGAGGGTTATGAGAGGGCGATTGGTTTTGACAAGGAGAAGCCTGTATGCTTTTTGCTGTGCAATGCAGGGGAGGGAGACACACAGTGGGAACTAATCTCATTCCTTCTGCCTTCATTTAAACACAATGTTTAAATGCATTTAAGTGACAAAGGCATTTAACAACCCTTCCCAGAGGGTGGTTCTTGCTGTTTGCACGAGTTTGCCAAATTTAATGCCATTTTATGGAAGTTGTAAAAATGCTCCTCCCTAGAATCTCCTAGCCACTGCAGGCAATTGTCTCATGGTGCCATCTCTGAAACAACAAAACATGCAGATTCATTGCACATGCACAGTCAGAGGAATGACTTCTGCAAGCTAAAAGGCTGTAATGGAAGGAGAGGGGGAATTCCTTTACCATGGTTTTACATAAAACATCCAATACTTGTATACTGAGGTAGCATCCAGGAGCCCCACTCACAGATGAGAGACCCACTGTGATACAGAGCTGTACAAGCTCACCAGAAAAATAGGTCTCCTCCCCCAAGGATCTTATGTCTGAATTCTAAGGCAGGGAACAACAGATGGAGACAGACAGGCAGATGGAAAACAAGACAGTGCTGTCTACATCCTCGGCACTGATCTCAGCAGAGCGGTTGCCAAGCTAAAAAGTTCTGAACTGAAGAAAAACTTTCTCTAAGTCTGTGGATATGAATGAGGGCTTCCAGGCTCGAACTTGTCAAATTTCAAACTTTCCTGACCGGAAGGGGAAAAGTCTCGAACATATCTGTGAACTAAGTTGACCCACACCACAGACGAGTCTTCTTCATTTAGAAGATCCTCTAGTCTGAGCTTTAAACTTACAGCATAATGTCAAGACAGAGGCTTTTCCTGACCAAAGGATTCAAGCTGGCAGTGCAAACAGCACTGGTAAAACCATTATCTGTGTCAGTATTAGCAGCCATACTATAGCAGCCTCCAGGGACCTAGACAAGGGCAAAGTATCACTGTGGTACATGCATGGTGCATGAATAGGCCCTTGGCAGCCAAAAGCTTACAGCCTAAATACGACAACTAGCAACTACTCCCATCCTACAGGTGGTGAAGGGAGATAATTTAAATGATGTCACAGGCACCTTACCATAAGACCTTCTAGAAAAATGAATAAGGAATCAGGATGTGTTTTCCCTTGCTCATTTTTTTTTAACATGCTTTAGATGCTGTGGTATCTAAAGAATCATAGAATCATAGAATCGTTAAGGTTGGAAAAGACCCTTAAGATCATCAAGTCCAAATGCCAAGCTATCACTGCCAAGTCCACCACTAAACCATATCCTCAAGCACCATGTCTACCCTTCTTTTAAATACCTCCAGGGATGGAGACTCCACCACCTCCCTGGGCAGCCTGTTCCAATGTTTGACAACCCTTTCGGTGAAGAAGTTTTTCCTAATATCCAACCTAAACTTCCCCTGGTGCAGCTTGAGGCCATTTCCTCTTGTCCTATCACTTGTTACTAGGGAGAAGAGACCGACCCCCGCCCCGCTACAACCTCCTTTCAGGTAGTTGTAGAGAGCGATAGGGTCTCCCCTCAGCCTCCTCTTCTCCAGACTAAACAACTCCAGCTCCTTCAGCCGCTCCTCATAAGACTTGTTCTCTAGACCCCTCACCAACTTTGTTGCCCTTCTTTGGACACGCTCCAGCACCTCAATGTCCTTCTTGTAGTAAGGGGCCCAAAACTGAACACAGTACTCAAGATGCGGCCTCACCAGTGCCGAGTACAGGGGCACAATCACCTCCCTGCTCCTGCTGGCCACACTATTCCTGATATTCTTGGCCACCTGGGCACACTGCTGGCTCATGTTCAGCCAGCTGTCAACCAACACCCCCAGGTCCTTTTCCTCCAGGCAGCTCTCCAGCCACTCCTCCCCAAGCCTGTAGTGTGGCATGGGGTTGTTGTGACCCAAGCGCAGGACCCGGCACTTGGCCTTGTTGAATCTCACACTGTTGGCTCCAGCCCAATGATCCAGCCTGTCCAGGTCCCTCTGTAGGGCCTTCCTGCCCTTGAACAGATCGACACTCCTGCCCATTTTGGTGTCATCTGCAAACTTACTGAGGGTGCACTCAATCCCCTCATCCACATCATCAGTGAAGATATTGAACAGGACCGGCCCCAACACTGAGCCCTGGGGAACCCAGCTCATGACCGGCCGCCAACTGGATTTGACTCCATCCACCACCACTCTCTGGGCTCAGCCGTCCAGCCAGTTTTTAACCCAGCGCAGAGTGCACTTGTCCAAGCCGTGAGCAGCCAGCTTCTCCAGGAGAATGCTGTGGGGGACAGTGTCAAAGGCCTTACTAAAGTCCAGGTAGACAACGTCCACAGCCTTCCCCTCATCCACTAAGCGGGTCACCTTATCATAGAAGGAGACCAGGTTAGTGAGGCAGGACCTCCCTTTCATAAACCCATGCTGGCTCAGCCCGATCCCTGGGTGTCCTGCACATGCCACAAAACGGCATTCAAGATGATCTGCTCCATGACCTTTCCCGGCACCAAGGTCAGGCTGACAGGCCTGTAGTTCCCTGGATCCTCCTTCTGACCCTTCTTGTAGAGGGGCGTCACATTTTCCAGTCATCTGGGACATCTCTGGTTGACCAGGACTGCTGATAAATGATGGAGAGTGGCTTGGCGAGCTCCTCTGCCAGCTCCCTCAGTATCCTTGGGTGGATCCCATCCGGCCCCATGGACTTGTGAACATCCAGGTGAAGGAGCAGGTCGGTGACTGCCACCTCTTCAACAACTGGGACTTCATTCTGCATGCTATCTCCATGTCCCAGCACAGGGGCCTGACAACCCTGAGGATGACCAGTCTGACTATTAAAGTCTGAGACAAAGAAAGCATTAAGTACCTCAGCCTTCTCCTCATCTTTTGTGACAAGGTTACCCTCTGCATCCAACAAAGGAGGGAGATTCTCCCTGGCCCTCCTTTTGTCATCAGGTATTTCAGACTATGTGGACACCCAACATGGAAGACAAGTCATTCTACTCTGGAATAAAATGTCAACTAGGGGATGGTAACAACTTCATCAGAATAGCTTATTCTGCAATATCTGCTCTGATCCACCTAGCTCTGCAGACAAAATTTCGATAACTGTCACAGAACTTTAAAAGGAAAGTGGCTAAAAAACTCCCTACTCTTCCCCCCTTTGCTTTTGTGTTTCTGTAGAAGAAAATATCAACTGAGAATGCAAATGGATCCTACTACAGGAGCTGTAATTCTCCACTGTAGAGGTGCTGAATCATTAGAACCCTCCAAGGAAAAAAACATCTACTTTCCAAAGAGCACATAACTAAAAGAAACGTCATCCTGCAGTAATACAGGCACTGAGAGCATTCATTCTCTTCCATAAACCTTCTCAGACTTAAACTAGTTCGATTTTCCCTCCTGACACTGCTCCTACCAGAAAGCTGTCTCAGAACCCCACTAATACAGCTAAAATGGTTCCAATTTCTAGCCTACTTTCACGTAAGGCCATTTGACATACATTTCATTTTGTGCCAGTATCTTCCTCTAGTTTAAATAATCCTTCTCTCCCTGAATATTCTAATGAATGTGCAGACAACCAGCACAACCTTTCTTAGACATCATCTGTGTAGATTAAGTGGAGCTATTTTAGGCTGTGCTATTCAGACAGGCTCTCTCAAATGTTGACCAGCTTAGTACTAATTCTTTGTTTGATTGAATCTTTCCTGAACATGGGTGGTCAGAAATACCATGACCAGCAGCTAGGGTCAACTTCTCCAGTCTACTGAAAGAAAAACATGGATTCATTTATTTTAAAGCATGTTCAGTAAAACAGGCCCAGTAAAGAAGAACGGTCAAGGATGTCCCACTAACAATACCCGAATCTACGTAATATATGGTGAGCGAGAACAATATTCCACTAAGACATAATAAAGTCTTCTTTCTATACATGAATTATATACAAAGAAAGGTATTGCCTATTTCTTAAGGCAGAAAAGGGACAGCAACAATAATTCTGAGTACCCTCCTCTCCATTAATCCCCTCAAGCTCTAACAACTGAAGCCGAATGATGACAGTTAAGCATGAATGATAGTTCTGGTTTTGTTGATCATTTGAACAGATGGACTGGGGAAGGTGTGGGTGTGCTGTGAAATGGCAATTACTGCAGGGAGGGAAATGTAGTTGGATGAAAAGGAAGAGAGATACAAATCAAAAAAAGGAACAAAGCAGAGAGGGGAAGGGAAAAATGAAACAAAAAAATTCTAGTGACCTTACATATCACTATATTTTTCTGCTGAATTCACCAGATATTGAGCAAATGATCAGTAATGGTAACAGCTACATCTGTACCTATTGCACCCAAGCCACAACTTCACTCAGATCTTTGTATAAATATCTAATTGATTCCAGTGAGGTATTTTCTAGGAATAAAGGCTTCCAAATAAACCCATATTTATACCAGTTTTTACAGGACACAGCTAAAATAGAATTCAGATCTCTCCTCAAAATGAACTATATATTCCCGTCTCCTGTGCGGTAAACAAAGAGCTCCCTTTTGCTTGGCAATCTAAGCAACGAACACACTAACAGCATAGGAAGGGAAGTGTGACAGCAGCAGGGACAGCAAACCAGGAGTCCCTAAAATAATGAAAATAAGTTTGTAGCTAATAATAAAGAACGATCCTTTTTTCCTCACAGCTCTCAGCTCTTGAATACGTTTTATCTCAAATTCTTATTCACAATTCACTGGATAGTGCTTGTCAATAACTATCTGATCAGGTGGGTTTTTTCCTCCCTAAGGAAATAAGAGCTTCATTTTGATCAAGAAAAGGGCAAGGGGTGGGGGATGTCACTATGGGACCTTGATTTACCTTAACCATTTTCTCTCCTATGTGTGTATATTCTCTGCTGTATTGCACAATTCAAACATTTAGGGACTATGCTATATGGCAAAACTCAGTCAGAACAATCTGAAGAAGATCTAATGCCTGACGATCTGCTCTCTATTATACTCAAACCATTCACACTAAGATCTTTGAGAGAAAAAACCAAACAAACAAAACAACAGAAAAGCTGTTATGTTTACATTATGGAAACAAAACTAAGCTAGAGAGGGACTTGGTGACTTTCTGGGTCATGAAGAATGGTTGCCTCATATCTCAGGGTACAGCCCTAACCTCTGCAGTATTCTTTCCATGACAATACTTGAAAAAAATATTTTCTTTAAAAATCTGTTTAAGAAGGTCTTTTAAAGTGCCTAATACTTTTGTTATTTTTTTTTCCAATCAGTGCTACTTAGGTACTGCAAATTGGATAGCTACTGGGTTTGCAGAAGTAGGGAAACTAATAATAGCATGAAGAACTTTTCACCTACATCACCAAAAAGAGCATGACCTGGTTTTGCAATGAATGAAAGAAAAACTCAGCTGCAGCTGTCAGGTAATACTGTAAAGAGAGTTGTGAAGGGAGTTTCAGTTCACTTATTAGCAGACAGGTGTCTGCATCCGGAAAGCACCATCACAGCTGGTGCAGACTGATGCTGTTGTTAGCAGTCTCAGCAGAGAGGCCAAGTACTGATCTGAGAGTTTATTTATAAATATTTTAGCAGACTGAAGAACCAGGAGGAGTTTTAAATTTACATTTCTTTATACATACTCCCACTCAGAATCTGTGAGCTTAGTAAATCTGTATAAAATCATCACCAGAGCCTGACAATAGGATTTACAAGGGCAATGTACCCATAAAGGCAGAAGCCTCCACTGACAAGCGGGCAATCTTGCCTTCCAAAATGATTTTTTTTTAATTCCCCAAAACATTAACACAGTGTTAATGGAGATAATCACTACACAGTGCTCACCCTTGCAGCATCTCTGTTGTAGTGATGGGATATATCCTAGATGCAAAGACTTAGTGCTGAATGCCAGGAGCTAAACACTGTGGGCCTAATCTTGCTCAGGACCACAGGGCACAAAATGAAAGAACAGACTAGAAGACACTTGCTCTGATGGCTGCTAGAGGATAATGCAGCGCATGTGCAGGATAGGATACAATGCAGGCTGTGTGGCATGAAGTGAGAAGCCACCAGTTTTGTCAGAAATGTAAGAAAAGCATACTCTGTTTAATAGCAAAGCTTCAAATAACAATCCTAACAGTTTTGGCCTTCAAACAGTTATATCATGTCCCTGACAAACTGCTGGACCAGCCAGGAGAGCCAGACAACTCAGGTGGACTCCAAAATATGCTAATGGTGGTCAGTGGCACTGTAATGGCATTATGAGGGATTTCTTCTAAATGCCCACTGTTACATAGGTAATCTGCCCTCATGATTCAAAAGAGAAGGTAACTAACTTCTTCCCAAAGACTCCCCTCATTCTTTGCTTAGGAGGAAACACACAGGAGTGGCAGTAAATCAACAAGTTACCTTAGTTACTCAACCGTAACTGCAACAAGTTGACAAATGAAGCCTTGCTCACATGACTCACAGCAAATGCCTTCTTACCGTGAGACGTTTCGAGGCGTCCACTTCAATCATCCCCCGCAAAAGGTTCTGACAGTCAGGGGGGATAAAATGTGGCATGTGGAACACTCCACGTTTCACCTTCTCCAACAGTTGCCGCAAGTTGTCGTCGTCAAAAGGCAGGGCACCCTGCAGGGATGTGACAGAGTTGTAGATGGGAGAGACAAGTGAAAGGGATTTGGAGCAGGCAAAGGGAGAAAAGCCAGGATAAACACAGTGAGAGAATGGAAAAGAGGAAGCCAGCTCATAACGAATTATCATAAGTGAAAAAAACTTTTTATCCATGGAAAATAATTTCTTAGTGCTGCTGTATGTTCTCCAACATAAGAAACAAAACTGAGGACACAGTTTTTTTATTAGACCTTTAATTAGAAAATGACTACCAGTATAAAACATAATACAAAATATGAAATTGCCTTTCCAGGCAAATTCACCAAAGGTGCATGCATGGATTCACTTAAATTCAGCTCAAGCTTTTGATCTGCTGGTATTCCTCCTGGGCATACTTTCACAGCAGCAATGTTTATCGTCTCCTTATTTTTAATCTTCCTGAGACACATTTATTGCAGACATTGAAAAGGAGGTGAACAGCATTTGAGAGACTTTTAGTAAAGAACATCCGCTTTCTGATGGAGCAGTCAAATGACACAGCTGAAAGAAACTCTAACCAACATTAGCCTTTGGAAGCAGCAGACATTCTACCTGTTTAATATACTCCATCCAGTTCCCATGCTGTGGTCAGGTCATCAGTTTCTATTGCTTCCCTACTGTAGCTCACTTACATGAATGGCTTGAGGTTTTTTTAGCTGAAATTACATTTTGAATAGATCATCAGCTTGCCACAAAAAGCAGCAAAAGACCTATCCTTGCTGCAAGTACAAAAAAGAAAAGAAGAAGTTGAAATCTTTAGAATAACTCTACCAACTGAAGCTGTACCCTTTTACTACAAGTCTGCACCTTCCTAGATATTCTCACTTCCTTCTTGCGCTGCCTAATTCTAGTAGGTGTCGAGCTTCCTTGTTTTCCAGGATGGTTTGTGGGAAGCTGCAAGTTGTCAGCTGCTGTGATAATGAAGCTTTAAGTTGTCAGTTCTGGCACTGCTCTTACTACAGTGAGTAGTGCATCTGTATAAGCAATCCTGTGTTTATGGTTTACAGAGACCAACAGCTCCATTTACAGAAGCCTCAGAAAGCCCACCTGATGGCAACTGCTACTGGGCACTACTTACTGTTGTTTGTTCATTCAAGCAGCCTTGAAGAGAGAGCCTCCCTGTCTTCTGTAACCAATCTCCTGAGTTACCTACTTTTTTCCTAACTGTTCCAGACTTAAAGGAAAATCAATTCTGATAGTTCAGTACTTTGGCTAACGCAATTTAAACCATGATGAAGTCAGCAAGGCTGCTTTGTGGCATTTCCTGAAGGTAACAACTACAGCTCTTTTATTACTACCACCTGCTATTACAGCTTGAGACTTTTTGTAGGGTTTGTCCTGACACAATTAACTGGAGAGCTCTTCACTCTCCGTCAATAATACACTTATTTCAATCATTTTGCAGGCTCATGTATATATGTAGGAACAAATGAAGATGCAGGGACAGAGAGACATCAGATCTTGACAGAGAATCCCCCTGAAAATGAAAAGCTCACTCCTACAAATCCTAACCATCATGACACATTCTCTCTTCTATTCTTACAAAACCAAGAAGTTATATTAAGAGCTCATTACACAGTTCTATTTTATCAGCTATGAAAATAGCTGCCCAGGAACAATAGATGACCAGGTACTATCTAGTGAGAAAGTTACAATTCTTCCCTTGCAACATCAAGAAAAAAAATCTGAAAAGTCAAAAAATCAGTGAATTGTAATGACTAAACAGAAAAAAAAAGTAAGAATGGTTAAGGTGAATTAAAGCATCATACTGAGATTATTTCAAGATAGTTTCATTAAAAAAATTATCAGCATAGTTTATAAATACAAATCCTTTAAAATTTTCAAGTATTTTAAACAAGAATAATGTGCAGAATCTAACTCTAATTGTACATTGTACAAGTGCTTTAGTGAAAATAAAACATTTAAGTGAAGTAATTAGGTTTACTAATAAATGTACAAGAACATAAAATTTGACTTCGGGCTTGTTATTTTTATAATTGTAGGTGATCATCTGAACTATTATAAATATCAAAAATTTATCACACACAAAATCTACTCTCATATACAGCATTCAGTCTGCACATGGTATATGCATACATGAACACAAACTGTATTTTCCTACATTATACTATGGAAATTGATAGCAAATACCAAGCCTACCTGCCTTCAGCTGGACATCCAATTGTTGTATGTTTAGGAGTGCTACATTACCACCGCAAATCAGAATAAATTCCACAGAGAATTGAAACTTTGATCGAAAGAAGGATAAGTTACAAGATACCACATTTTGAATACTAAAGAAAGTACTACTGAGCCAGATGGAAACTAATTTAAACTTTGTACTACTGGCTCAGTTTTATATTCCCAAGTGTACCAAATTAGAATGTAGCTCAATACTTGCATGAAACAAAATTGTTGCACTCAAATCTCTTGATAAAACACTGCAGTTAATGTATGCATATACCTATTGAAACACGTATATATAAGCAGAAGAAACAAATGCTTCCCAAACCCAGTCATATTTTGATCCCATGAAGGACTTTGATGCTTTCTGTATCCTGGAGTTGTAACCCTGCACATCCTTTCCAGTCAAAAAATGCACTGCAATATCACAACACAGCAAAAAGCATTTCTGGAGACAAGTTTTTGACACTTGTCTATGCTCTCCTGTGCAGGGCAGCAGCATTTCAAAGCAGCAGTGAAATATTCCTCATGCTTTTCCTTTGGGACTGGTGTAGAAATAAGAGGAAAGGATGCAACTGATAGATCCAAAAATAAGGGAACTAAAATAACCCATCTGTACATGATGTCAACAGAATCACCATTAAATACAGCAGCATTTTCGTGTTTTTCTTTTCTTTTTAAAGGATAGCGCAAGGAAGATGACTCACCACTAGCAATGCAAATAAAATGACTCCACAGCTCCAGACGTCTGCTTTCCTTCCATCATATTTTTCTCCCTGCGCAGCAATGACACAGAGGTTCAAAAGACTGTTCACTAGTAAATGAATTAATTATCCTTGAAGAACAAGAGAGGGGAGAATGGGAAACCCCACATTTCTATTCAGCCACCTGCTTCCCAAGGTGGCCTTCCCAACTAGGAGGCCATGACACAGCCCATTAATTGAATTTTTATGAATATCAGTTTACAGTCTTATCTGGGATTTGCGAGAACAGGCTTAGAAGTGGGGAGCAGGGCAGAAATTGTCGACAACTCACAAATGACTAGACCTGGCACCTAAACAGTCTCACAGGTGCATTAAGAACGTCAAGACGGTGTTTTTCTCTTCCCTGGTTCTTCAGGGAGCTTGTCACCAGTCACATTATTTGCAGACTCATAGTATTGTCTGGACAGTTGCTTCCTGCTTGGCATTACACTGAAGATATGCTTTAAAAGAGGGGAATTCTTGGCCATTGAAATCTTGGATCCTTATTTTCAGAGGACAAAGGGAGAGCAGAGGGAAAGGGTAGTTTGCATTGTTTAACAGAAACCAACATCACTGACAGCCAACCCCAGTTCTCCTGAAATGACAGCTACATCAGAGACAGGAAAGCGTAGGGAACTGCATCCCCTGGGTGGAAAGATCAAGTTAAATGAGGCTACTGTATTTCTGCCTGATCACATGGCATGAAGGGTACTGTGAGAATAACACAAGATCATTTCCCTCATATGGTCGATGTGGCTTGATTCAGGGCTGAGCCAAACAAACAAAACTGTAGTTATGTTTCTTGTGTCCTTTCCAATGCTGTCTGCCTTGGACAGATTTCCTGTACAGAGGGTCGATCTGCGTACTTGCACTGAGTAACGTTTTAAAAAATATACACACTAATGCTAACCAACTTACCCGGATGACTTCAGGGCAAGCATAATGTGGTGATCTGAAATACAAAATACAGTCAAATGAGCATGTAAGAGCCTGTTATTTATGGATTATGTGCATTTCGATTTTGTTTAGCAGAATCATGATTGGCTCGCTTATACAGAATGCAAGTGTGCAACACCAGCACTTTTGTCCTTACCTCAGTGAGAACACATTTCTTAGAAAACTCAGAAAATGGTCAAGAACCAGCATAACTTGAAATTCTATGGCCCTACTATGAATTTCTTAAAAGTAAGCAAGGAAGAGACGACCAGGCATATTCTGTGATTATAGAGAATTCCAGCCCTCTAAGCCCACTGTTTAACTTGGCCTTGTATCTAACTAGACAGAAGGTCCATGCTGGATAGCCTTTTACAAGAAAAACGACAGAAGAGTATTTTCAGACCAAACACACACATCCCTAAACCATGTCTTGCATCTCTTCTGCTAAGATTGCTCTCAATTACTCCACTGGTCATAAAGCTGCCAATACATGATTTCAACATGCAATTTGTTTTCCTTTTAAAAAACGAAAAAGGATGGACAGTAATACTATTACCTAGTGAGTTAACATATTCTTTTTGTATCCCTCTACCCATATATTTCTGGTTTGATTCCTGGCTGAGAATAGTTAATTACTTCAACTTGCCAGGTAATAATTTTAATTCCTAAAGATTATAGCCACAGCTATTTATTTTATAGCCTTCATTAAAGTAACTTGACAAGTAAAAGGGATGCAAACTGTCTGAGACCAGTGTGCAAATCATGCTATTGTTTACACTGACACCTCCCAGCAGTCCCTGAGCCTGTCTTCATTTGTGCATTTGTTTCTTGTGACAAATGCAATCATGGCTGGGCAATACCTGTCTCAGAAAGTAATGAGCACAGTGAGGTTAGCTTTGTGCTAGGATGCTACATTAATGCCCAGTGAGACAGTCCATTAATTGAATTTCCATACACACTACACTTATCTTATGGCAAAATATCATCCCATGGGCATGGAATGCCCTGATTTGGTATCACAGCTTTTGGCAGACCATGATAATAAACTCAGGTTACATTTGGACTACAGCTACCCTGACAGCAAAGCTTAAGCAAGGAGACAGGAATGCAGTTGATTCCTCATAAATTTTAGGAAAAGTGGAATTCAGAAGTTTAGTACAATATTTAATACCCTTCACCCCCCACCCCCCACGTAAGAGGTTATCACAGGTATTCTAACCAGGTCTAGACAGACCTCAGTAGTGAACCCAAGTGTCTTAACTTAGACTGGATTTTTAAAACCTCAATTCGAGAGTCAAAACAGATAATGGAAACCAGAGCCTTTCTGGCCAGAGTTGGCTCTTGGGAGACCAAAAAGAATGGACTCGTGCCTAGTGGGTAAGACAGACTACCTGGGCTCTCTTGGCAGCTCTGTCACTGGAAGCCATATGGACATGGTTACTTAATGTTTTTAAAAGCTGCAGCTGGCCACAGTTTAAGAAAGGTGACCAGAACCTCACCATGAGCCTACTCTTCCGACTAAAACAAGCAATGCCACCACAGCTTTCATACATGACAAAAGTTTGTATGACTGAATTCACTGGGTTTTGTACACGACTTTAACCTTTTAGGGCAAAAAGCTTCTATAGTAACAAAGGGCGTGATGGCAACAATAATGAAATAAAGCTAAAGCAGTCAGTAATGTTAATAGAATTGTTGCTTCTTGACTAAGTGGGGGCTGATTTCGGGGACTTGCAGCATATTGCTGGCCACTGCTGGAGAGAAAGTGAGGCCAGAATGAGACACTGAATTGCTTAATGTTATGTACATGTTCCCAACCCTCCAATGTATACTGTTCCCTGTGAATTTGGTTCTTTTCAGCAATCCAATACCTGCTAACACCTCAAAGCCTTAACCACTAAACAGTCATGTCACTGGACTAATGCATGATTTACAAGCTTTTAGGAGACAAGTTAGATTATTCTTGTCAGAATGCTTGACTAGTGGTGGTGTCTTTTTTTCATATCACAAAAACGGTGTATAGTGTACAGACCATCCTACAGGTACACACAAACCGGAATTAATAAGCCGCACCAGAATGGGGACTGCAACCCAAAACTGGGCACGCACAGCCAACTGTCACCAGTGCTAGACTGCTTAGGCAGAACAGTGAAAGAGGGCAGTATGGGAGCTGTAGGGAAGGTAGTAATGCAATTGTAATTTGGGAAAAAACACGGTAGCAAAAAGAGTATAGGAATTACATCAGATCATGGACACTCACACAGTTTAGTCACCTCAGAACAGAAAGACCAGTTCTAACATATTCTATATAACTGAGTTGTATTAGGTTTCTCAAATCCTCTCAAATCCTGCACCATATCCTGTACAGTTCAACAGCATCCTTCAGCACAATACTTTTTGGGTGGCCATGCCATTTGGGGTGCACTGGAAGAGTCAGTATCTCAACTTGCAGACTGCTTCTGAGTTTTTATTTGTAAAAGATCACTCCAACAAAGATTTCAGAACATTTAATTGTGGATGCTGAGCAATGCAACCACCTTGACAGCTTCCTGTGCTAACATCCTTGAAAAGAAGAATGTAAGTGTTGTGAAAAACCCAAGATAGGTATGTGCCTATTTATGTGTCCCACTAGCATTACCTTCCTCATGTCAGCTGGAGTGCAGTGGAATCTGCTAGGTGTCTTACAAGGCACCACTGAAATTTTGCTAAAATCTAGGAGAATGGGTGGAGAAAATGCTATAATAAATCCTTTGAACAAGTTGGATTGATTCAGTCATTCAACAGCTGCACTGCAACTGCCCAGAGAGCACAGGTTTCTGGCACAGACATTCTGAATTTGTGCCAGCACACACTATCTAGATATATGCAGCACTATCTTGGCTAACAGCTCTAAAAGGGATCCTCCAGCCAGCCAGAATCCATACAAAACTCATTTCCATGCTGCCAATCACAGAGTAACTTCAACTACTTTAAAGAGCAAACTCAAATTTAATCAAAAATCTACTTATCTTTCTACAGAGGCATGAATATTTCTTTGGCTCTTACCACTAATTATTCAATATATGTTTGTCATGAGTAACACTCACTGCCTCTTCTCCTAGGCCATCTCCTCATCACTCAGCTACGTGTCTGTGCAGCAAAAGCCACAATCTGCCCTTGATAACAAATAAGTATATCGCTCAGCAAGATCAAGAAGCAGAAAAGTAGTTCTCGATCTGTGCACATCAAGATACAGTGCAGCTACAGCAGATCTGAGACAACCAGGGCAATATCTTCAGGGCAGATGTGATGTGCCTGTAACCTACAGGTCTTGGTATGTAGGTAAGAGAGACCTGCACTGTGCACACACAAACTGACTGCTCATGTATGGTTTATCTGGGAATATACAGTAACTGCTTTTCCAGAGAAGCAGCTGGTTGATCAAGAAACACAGGGAAAGCTGTGTGATCCTACTCTACAGTGTGACAAATCATGTGTTACACTGCCTGATGGGTTCCCACGTACCATCAAAGATGAGTGTACCTGCCTGGGTCCTTTGGTCCCATGCCTTAAAATGATACTATTTGGGGAAGAAGGAAAACTTCTTTGACTGCCATTCCTTAGGCCTCATAGCTGGAGGCAGAGTTTCTGCAGAGAGGGAGGAACAAGAAGACTCCTTCCCTCTGTTTTTCTTATGCGTGAAGTTACCTTGATACAGGAGGTTGTACAGGTGCGCTGAAGTCCTCCCATGTCTAGCTGTTTTTGCTGTTGCTCAGATGCTAGAGTCCCTTCTTCCCCACCTGTTAATCACTGTCTCCAAGCTGGCTTTCAGAGACAGAAGCTACCCACTACTGCAAAAGGCTGCATGAGCTTTCCCCCCCCATGGTGGGTAGCAAAGGGCTGAGAGGAAGCGGAATGCCAGAGGAGTAGCAAAACAGATAAAAGGAATTCTTCAGCAGAAGGACATACGTTAGAGTAGCCTAGGTGGAGAAAGTGACAGCCACAGATCACACAGAAAAGACAGGGAGAGACTGAAGGAGCGGTTCCAGTAGAAGTGCATACTTAAGGCTCCAGTGAAGGCAGTAGCTGTAGGTAAGGCTATAATTAAGGTAGTAGCTGTAGTTAAGGCTGAGTGCTATTTTACCATTAAAGCTTCGACTAAGTCATTTAGCTTTATATGAGAAAACTCAGCATCTAGCCCTCAGCCATCTTACAGCTGTTTACTTCTTGAGTACAATTACATTTCTGGCAAATCTGCAAATCAGCTCATTAATTAATATATCTGTTTAAATTATTAAGACTTGGAACCTTTAAGAGGTCTTAATGTAAAAAATGAAACAGACCCCTGTATTAAAAGGGCATAAAGATCACAAAGTGAAGTATTCAAAAGCTAAGAATTGCTACAATAAAGCTTGAAGAGGTTATACTGCAGGTAAGTCAAGGTGGGGCGGTGGATGTGTTGCTGTCCCCAACACCTCTGTTTTACTTGTGGCTGAAGTTGGAAAGTCTGTAGCAATGTGAGGGAAGTCTAGTGTCATGAAGGACAAGTCTGTGATAGAGGCAACTGACTGATATACTGAAGAATCAAACTCTCTGTCACTGCCACAGAACCCTTCTGTGAAAGAAAATGAACAGGGTCTTAAACTGAGACGTTCACAGGTAATTACAAGTTTTTCAAAATCAGAGTGCATCACATCTGAAGTTTGATTTACAGTATTTATAAGCATGTGGAGCAGCAGCTGCAGTTAGTAGGCACTCTGCTCTCCAAGTAAAGGACTGTTATCAATTTTTGCCATCTCTTCCCTTATCTCTGTTTCACTCAACTTATCTCTGTTTCACTCATCGCCAAACTTTAAAACAAAGTGAGTGCAAAACCAACAGGGAACAGATCTAGGACTGACAGCAACTGACTGGGATGACAAGTTAGGGGAAACTAGAGCTGGAACCTAGTGGAACAGAGAAAAAGATCTGGGATTATGGGCCAATTATGGAGCAGAAATGACTGGGAGAAGTCAACAAGACTAGAGTGCAAATCAGGGAAGAAGATGGGAATGGAGTGCTGGTAATGAAAGCTCTTGATGAGATGGGGTAAAAAGTACTAATTCTGGCATTTCCAATGTTAAGAGCCTAAATTTGCAACCCTAACAATAATTGGATGTAGGACACTTGCATCTGTTTTAGGCAACACGCACACATTATAAAGGGGAAAGAATATGTGCAGCACCGTAAATCAGAAATGGTGCTTGGACAAGGTGGTGAGTGGCAAGTGAATATCACTCTTCTGAATTATCTGCTCGTCACAGGTGGGCTGAAACACCAAATACAGATGTAAGGGAATCAGGAGCTAGATGATCTCCACTAGCATTTCTAACAGACAGTGCATTGGTTGTTATAAATACCCTGAGGTAAAAAAAAAAGAGCCAGTAATCAGTCCTAATGAGAATTTGTGGTTTTTTTTTTCTGATAGATCCAGGCAACCTATGGGTCTACAAACCGTTGCTAGGAATTGCTAGGGAGAAGTGAGAGCAGATGATTTGACTGTGCTGGGGTTGGAAGTTGCTGTATTCTTCCATTATGCCACTGACAGGTGCAAGGCTTTCTTCTCACTCTCAGTAAAATCATGATCAGCATTGCTCTCCCCACATGCACACAGCTTTCTGGATCAAGCCAGGGGTTCCCTATGGAGACACCAATATGGGGGAACTGTTGCATACAGTCAGTTAATTGTGGGGCTGTCAGCAGTGGGTGTCAGCCTCCACACTGACTGCCTCTGCAGAGATCAGGTCTGGTGCTGGAGCGAGCTACATTTACACGTCAGTTCTGTCCTAGCTCTTCATTGGGATAGAGAGATTTGCAAGCAGGCAGCACAAAGACTAGCACTGCTGTGGGTTCTCAGTCACATGGCAGTTTGCAGCAATCTCCATCCAGTAGGACTCAGTGTTTCAAAGCTGTGATGAGTGAAACAGAGAGAAGCGAAGAGGTGGCAAAAATTTACTTTGCCAGGTTTCTATAAGGAGAGATGGGGAATTAGGAAGGGTCTTTACAAGCTCCCAAGAACTGTAACTCAACAGTATCCTCTTCCAATCCTTCATTCTAGGCATAAGCCCTCTTAGTTCAAGAAAAGGGAACAACATCCAGGGAATGCTCCAACCCTTCCTACTTTTCCAAGACTCTTATAGAAATGGCTGCAATTTATGTTCAGAGCAACTTGGGCGCTGCAATGACTTACTAAGATGGAGAACTGAAGCAGAGAAAGGTCATGCATCTTGTCCAAGACCACCCTGAATGCCTTCAGCAGAGACAGAAATCAAGCTCAGATCACCTGGGTCTCAGGCCTGTTGTTTAACCATAAGGCACTCACTCTTCTTGCCTAGTGACAATTCAGGATAGATTCTGAAACACTGTGAAGCAGCATGCTGGGAAGAATCCCTGTGAAAAGAGGCAGGGGAGAGTCTCTGTATGCTATTGCCTGGATGGGAAAAGAGGAAGAAGAGCCAAAGAGATCTAAAATAATAGAAGCAGCATCCTACCACACCTTCTGCTTCCTTCCTTGTCTGCTGCTTGCTCACAGACTTCCCCTGCTCCTAGAGGAACAGACACTCACTGTGTTACTTTGGCATTTCAGGAATCATCTCTCCATGAGACTGCCTTGCTGTGCAATTTCTGTGCAGTAAGCAGATTTATTCCTGCAGACCCTACACACAGCTCCTGTTGCCCTCAAGGGTCAAAAGACACTTGTTTAAAACTATGGCTTATTCCTCTGTGCTGTGTATATATATGCAAGATTTGCTCAATATACATTTCCAGGAAAGGGGATTCATTACAATCAAGGCCCAATGCGCAGCCTGTCAGTGACAAATTATGCCAATGAAACAGCAAGGCCATCCTTACCTCCCTCTCCTTTTATTGTTTTCTCCAGGTAGCCATCGGTGCTACAGAAAACTGCAGATCTAAGGAGTAGCTCCCAGAAAACACTGACTCTGAGGTATGTAATACAGCATACTCATGAGGCCAGTCAAGGCTCTGTGGTAACCTAAACCCTACCCAAACTTTGGACTAAACTTCGCAGTTTACTTGTGACAGCAAAGAATTTTTGACTGCACTCTAACCACTCTGCTGTACTGACAAAGTTAGCTGCATCACACGCCTCAACCCCACCTGATCCTCCTATTCTGATGGACAGAAATACCTGGAGACTTCTTGTGTGACTGTCAACGGAAATGTTACAGTTTCATCCTGTTATCAGTGTTCACAGCACAGATAAAACCATTCTGGAAATTAACTTCTGGGTGCACAGAGGAGCATCTCATTAAAGCTCAGTATCTCAGCCATGATTCACTCTGTTTTGTTCCTTTTCATGCTGGCTGAGAAGTACCAACTACAACAGCAGGTAAAACTGTTGTCTTGAAAAGCTCTGAGGTTTGTTACTGTATGTGCTCGGAGGGGAAGGGAGCCATAACTGGATTGCCTTTCTCTGTGAACAGTGTTGCATGTTGTTATATATTCCTCCCTCCCTCTCCTCCCCCCCCTCCCCCCCTTCCTTCCTTCCTTCCTTCCTTCCTTCCTTCCTTCCTTCCTTCCTTCCTTCCTTCACCCCCAAACCAGAGAGATCACAAGACACCAACATCAGCCATGCTGGGCTGCATGCCAGGAGAATTAATGAAGTGGTGTAATAGCTCACATGGAGGCCTAGTGACTGGCACCACACTTAAAACACATCTGCAAGGCAGGAGATCATAGCGTTGCTGCTGTGTTCTGTTTATTACAGGCACGTTTCTTCCATTCTATTGATTTCTTTATTAGAGCATTTTAAGGCCGCAATGTGGGGGCTGGCTCTGCTTCAAGCATGGAGGTTTGAATTCCACCACAGCTTATGGAAAGAAAGCCTCCCTTTGAGACTCTAGACCTGGATGACAGAGCCCAGTGCTAACAAGAACAGGAACCCTGCTGAGAAGCTCCTGAGGAGTTTGAAAAATCCTACAGGGCAATGTGAGTCTGTGTTGGTTTTTGTACTTCCTTTTGTTTTTTTCATGGAAGGAAGGGGGAAAATTTTATCTAAAGAGTATAGAGACTTTGTGGTAACTGCAAGAAGGACTTGATTTCTTAATCTAGAGGGAAGACTTGAAAGCATCTGCGAGCAACAGATGTGCAGACTCATAGCTCCTTGCTCTTCATCTGTGCTGTTAGGAGTCAAATTTTGACTTGACACGGACAGAAAGGAATGGGTGGGTCTCAGCGTACTCATCAACAAGTATTTGATTACATCATGAACTTCAAATAATTTTGCTGTCCATTATTCATGTCTTGGAAAGCTGAGCTGTACAGCTCAGGACTGAGAAGCAGTGGCTGGGCTGTACAGGGAACCATGATGGCTCTACGTCTACCCTGAATTGCCTTGGCTCAGAGCACTGACTGAAAAAACACGGACTGTAACCAGCTGAGGACAGGGCTGGGCTGGAGTCATCAGATTCACACTACCAAAGGCCAGGAAGAGAAAGTCTGTACGGGAGGAGGTGGAAATCTACTGATAGCATCTGCAACTCCAGTTGCTGAGCTCGCTGTTATAACAAATTCAGACACAGCTAAAAGCTGGCGTAGTGGTGCCAGGCTGCAGCAGCTTGATGCAGCTGCTGCCCTTGCCACAGTTCACTGCAGCACGCCCCTGCACAGTCAACATGGCACCAAGCCATAGTTCTGGGGGGGCAAGGTGGGGGCATAGTCCAGTGGTGCCCCTAGAAGCCATGGTGATGACAGGGCATTGACCCTGGAAAGCATGTACTGTCCCCAGCCAGGGACCTAGGCTTTGCTCAGCTGTTGGGCTTAGCGCTGGCTCCCTTGGAAATTCCTAGAAAGCTCTTGCTGGCAACTAAGTTGCCATGGAAATCTTTTTAGATTGCCCCTGCAATATTCCTCCAAGCAGTCTCCTTTGTATCGGCATTCATACCCTGCTTGTAATTGCAAAGGACCCTACTGCCTCCCTTGTCAATGCTGCATGTGAGCCGAAATGAAGCAGTGCGGAGTATGAACAGGAAGAGCTGCAAGTAGGCAGCCTAATCAGGACATGCAAATTCCATTTCAGAACCCCTAAATTCTTATTTTTTTCACTCCCTAATATTTTAAAGTCTCTTCTTAAAACAGCTAACAATACTGCTTTCAGTTTCCAAAAATTATAGGGCCAGCGAAAGCAAACATACCCCAGTGTATGCAGATGGATCCAAACTTGAAAGGTTTGATTTTTACATCCATACATGACACCTACAGAGGCCTGTCTTTCACTGTAAAGCACTTAAAACCCCCTTCTTTTAGCTATCTTATACACTATGTGCATCATATCAATTTATTATCTTGCTGGGAAATAACAATGCACGGTGTAAGTCTTCAGATCTTTATGTCAACCCTTACTATAGACAACCTTTGTGTCTGGAATCTATCACTGATTTTTGCAATATGTTCTGAGACACTCACCCACAACTGGTTTCTAACAAGCTGTCCCCAACCTGCAGCGATGCCATCCCGAAGTCTGCTATCCTGATATTGTTCTTTTCATCCAGCAGTAGGTTTTCTGGTTTTAAGTCCCTATGGCTGTAAAGAGAGGATCAAAATGTGAGTTAAATTATCCACGACAGCTTTCCCACTCCAAAACTCGTTCTTTATCCAGCACAGCATCCAACCTATTATATTTTAATTGATTTCATTTTTTTCCTGTCCCAGGCAGGAGAACACACATATCCAATATCTAATCTTTGCAATAGTCTAGACCGTATCCCAAATGACCGCTTCTGATGAATGCAAGGTTTGAGTCTGCAGTGTCCCGACAGGAAATGAACATCTTCAGCTTCCAGTGATACCAACACAATCTGAGGGACAGACTGAGGGAAATAGGTACGAGGAGAATTTCAGCTTGGATTTAGGGCTGATATACTCCATCATATGCCAGCTCCTTATGGTCAGAGGCAACACCATAGATATATTCTGTCAACAACATGAAACAAAAAGAGTGATATCTAGAGAAAAAAACATCCTTGGTGTAAATACTACTGCAAAAAGGCCCTATTAGGAGTTTTTTACATAGGTGTATGGCTTTGAAATAATTTTTGGTAATTAGCTTTGATGGAGAAATCCCTTCAGCCCAGCACAAACTGAGGGTGCCAGCAGTGGGAAGGAAGAGAGAGGATTCCTTCCTTTCCATCAAAGCTCAATTCTCTTACTATTTGGCAACAAGGGAAGAGCCAGGCAGCCGTGATCTTCAGGATGGCAGCTCCTGCTTTACATCAAAGGTACCATATATTGACTAATTTATTGATCTTCATTACCCACAGCCAACACCATTGTGCGCCCATGTCTGCTTCTTAGTACGCATGTGCTTTTGTATAACTATCCCATTTACTTGATTTTATATCCAAAGACGAAAATCTTGCACAAAATTTTTGATTACTTTGGGTTTTTTTCTTTTTATTTGCAACTCAGAAATTATCAGAAATGAGAAGCAAAGCACTTTAGGCACACTAAAGAAGTTAATGGCCACCAAAAGAATCCCTAAATGCCATCATCAAGGACATGTCCTGGACAAAGGCAAGATCTGCCAAATCTGAACATGCTCCAGCCCCAGCAGTGAAATGGCCTGAAGAGCCCACAGTCCTAAGGCAAGCTAGGAAAGCTGGACACTAATGAGACAGCAGTGTGTCATTTAAGCTTTCCTGCAGCAGACATCCTGGACAGTTCTCATCTTACAACTGGCTTCATTAATGGGTTGCTGGGAAGACCTCATCTGACTGGGGAGATACACTGAAGTTCTCCTGTCTGAGGACTAGGGCTCAGTGGCATGTAACAGCTCCCTATAAAGTGAACCGTGCTTGTTTGATGCTATAAAACAAGCAACCTCCCCACAGCTCAAGCTGAGTGCATGGCCTTCTACTGTGCATGGTTTTTCATCGGCCATGGTTGTTTTTCAGTCTTGGTGACTACTTCTGACTGACTACTGAACAGATACATGGTGTAGAAGCTGAGGGTGCTGCTGTCTGTGCCTTTTCCCATTTGTGCACTGACTGGTATCATTCATACATATCCAGTCTATAGCAGGCTGTCGTGGTTTAGCCCCAGTCAGCAACCAAGCACCACATGGCTGCTCACTCCCCCTCCTCCTTCTGGTAGATTGCGGGAGAGAATCTGAAGAGCAAAAGTCAGAAAACTCGTAGGTTGAGATAAGAACAGTTTAATAATAATAATAATAGTAGTAGTAGTCATAGTAGTAGTAGTAATAGTAATAATAATAATGAATTGTAATGAAAAGGAAAATGACACAAGAGAGAGAAAGATAAACAAAACCCAGGAAAAACAGGTGATGCAGCCACCCACCACCCGCCAACCAATGCCCAGCCAGTCCCAGCCAGTCCCCAAGCAGCGATCGCTGTCCCCCAGCCAACTCCCCACAGTTAATATACTGAGCATGACATCTTATGGTATGGGATATCCCTTTGGCCAGTTTGGGTCAGCTGTGCTGGCTGTGCTCCCTCCCACCTTGTAGTACACCTGGCAGAGCATGGGAAGCTGAAAAAGTCCTTGACTAGTGTAACTACTTAGCAACAACTAAAACATCAGTGTGTTA
The DNA here is from genome assembly GCF_949628215.1 of Phalacrocorax aristotelis. Taxonomy (NCBI): domain Eukaryota; kingdom Metazoa; phylum Chordata; class Aves; order Suliformes; family Phalacrocoracidae; genus Phalacrocorax; species Phalacrocorax aristotelis. The sequence continues at coordinate 52,666,951 of NC_134280.1, read as the reverse complement.
TTGACATTATTCTCATACTAAATCCAAAACACAGCATTATACCAGCTACTGGGAAGAATATTAACTCTATCCCAGCAGAAACCTGGACACCGGCATACTGCTGACGTGCCTTTTGTACTTAAAAAATTGAAATTCTTTGCTTACCCTAAAATTGTGCAGTTTTTTAGAGAGAAAAGAAGGAATGATCAATGCACAGCATGACCTAAGCACAGGACATCCACAAGCGCTTCTCCAGCCTGCATGCATGCTCAGTACAAAACATCTCATGTTATTTCAGGAAAATGGTGCAGCTCCCCTTTCATGCCTCAAAGCTACCAGCCTTAGCAGACCTGCCACAGGCCCTGGCTGGAGCAGAACATAAGTGAACCTTGAAGCAGCCCCACTCCCAGACCACTGAGAGGCAGTGAAAGGGAAAGATGACACCTTTGAAATTGAGTACAGTATTCACTGGTGGAAAGGAGTCTCCTTCTCCCCATTTCATCCTGTCTTCCCATCAGCTAGGATCCACAACACAGACAGTTTTAGGCCTGGGATTTTAGGGAGGATCAAGTGGGAGAATGAGGTTCCTATAAAGTGGCAAATATATTCAGGTTTTTTTTGGAAAGTCACTGCAAGAGAGAGAGGAACAAGGGGGTGCTACCATCCACATTCCAAATGTGTAGTAAGCTACACTTCACTGTGCTGCACAACACTTTTCCATGAACGATCATCCTACATGGGCTGATGGCGGTTTTTAGGCAGAGGTGCTGACCCACTTCCCAGAGAGCATTTTGAAAGCCTTAAGTTGGGACCTGGGGATTTGCAGGACTGAGACAGTATGTGTGAAAGGAAATCTGGAGTAGCAGCAGGCCTTAAAGCTTTATTTTTTGCTCCAGACACTTACCAAAATAAAACCAAGAAAAATTATCAGCTCTTCACTACAGCCCATTGAGCAGAGAGGAGAGTGTGGACTCCGTCAAGAATCGTTACATTTATGGCTGACTGGGCCCTAAAATACAAGAACTGTCATATGGCAGTTTTGCATCTCTCTGACCCTTCTCCATCCCTCTTTCAACACCATCCCTAGAGCCCAGTATGGATGGTTAGCATAGGAATTTCATGGCAGCCTGAGCAATTTTTTTTGTATTGTGGCAGCACTCCTCTCAGACATCAGGGTGCCAGTGGGATTGGGATAAGGCAGTGCTTGCACATTCAACCACAAGAGAATTTTATGCCCCAATGAGAAGTTTCTTCTAGCTGGAACATTTCTCCGCTATCTACCTTTGGACCACTTTGAATTTGCCGAGGCAGCATCCTGGGGATAGAAGTCAGGCCGGGACTCTGTACTGGAGTTGCAGAACCAGCATCACTGCCACTGGGAATGAGACTTCCGCTCTTCATTTCCATTTCCCATCTTTGTACTGCCAGCTTTTCAAATGCCAGAAGGAAAAGAGATGAACATATGGGAATAGGGAAGGCTTGTTATAATTTACCTAAGAGCCCAGCAGCCTGGACAGCCTCATGCATTCATATTTGGAAAGAATTCTCTTGTGCCAAAATGAAACAAAACAAAACAAAAATCCCACCGTATGTGGTAATTACTTGGCATTAATGGAACATTGCAGAGTAAATGCATTTAATTTGGTCCCATTCCAGCTGATCTCTCTGGCTCTCCATGTCTTATATGACTGCATCAACTCTTCTCTCTGCAGGTGAACAGAGGACTCGTTACCCTTTTGTTGTTCTAAAGACTCTAAAGCTGTAGGGGCTTTATCACATGGCTGGAATGTCAGAAGAGAGGAAAGCAGCTTCTTTAGTGACAAACACAGCAAACTCTCCTATTGAGCCCTGCATATGCTGAGAAAGAATATGAAAGAGAAATGCAGCACTGCAGAAAAAGTCAGGGTAACCCTGATCGAGTGTGGCCACAGACTGCCCAGAGCTCCTCAACCAGGGCAACAGAGGAAGAAATTAGCTCCAGGAGCCTGTATATGGCAGGCTTTTGAAGGGGGAGTGTGTGAGTGAAAGGGAGCCATTAAACAAGCCATGACAGGGGAAGCACACACTGTCAGACTCTCTGCAACGTCCCCTTTTTACAGATTACAACAAAGGCTTTACAATTCTGTTGCAGTCAAGATGGATACAGAGAGGTAGGAAAAAATTGTCCCATGGAAATGGGCACAGTTCTTGGATGTGGTTTGTAGAAAATGAAATGCACACCTATGCGTTAGCATGTTCCAGTTTCCCACTTACACATTAGCCACACTTGCTTTCTGGTCGCTCCCAGTGACGCTATTCAGACAGCTCCTCTAGCTCCCTCCGTTGCCTTTCTAGTCCGTCCTCCTGCTCTGGGAATATCCCCATATCTGTACTGCTGCAGGTAATTGCAGCATACATAAAAAAGAGAAGTAAAAGACTCTCCTGTCACCCAGGGCTGGCAGAAGATTTTTGGTGTAGTGACAGACTCCAGATCTTGGATTCAAAGGAGCTGTGTTACCTGGCACGAGATGATGAACTAATCCATTATTTTAAAGTGATTTTTGAGCTGAAACATTCATATCAGTTTCTATGACAACTCATTGTAGGTCACAGATTTCTAACCCAAGAAACGTCCTAATTGGAGTAGTTTCAGGTCATTTGTACTAATCAAATTGTTGGCTACTTTGCAAATGCTTTTCTTACTGACCCCAAACTCCCAGAAGGCCCAGACCACAGAACAATTGTTCTGCAGTATGCCTCTTAAAAGTCCCTGATATGATGCAAATAATTTATCAGTAATAATTAATAGTATGAGAAGCAGTATTTTTAATTTTCTTGAGCAGAAAACCCCTTTCATCTCATTTTCTCTTGCTTCTGCAAATCAGATCTGAATGTGTAACTTGTATCTACCTACAGAAGAATCCTTGTTTAGAGCCATGGTTGCTATGCTCTAATTTAGTAAGTTTTCACAGAATTCTGCAGAACAAATAAATATAGTTATAGCTAGGAAAAAGGGCAACATCTAGAAACATTTCAGGAGATCTGATGAAGGGTTTGTATGCATAAAACCTTACTTGCTTTTTAACAATTATTTCCATTGATCTATTAAAATATATTGCTTTTCCTGACCAACCTTGCATCGAAACATATATTCATGTATTTCAGTGCCAGAACAGACTGTCAGGTCTGACCACCACTGCTGTGCTTGCCAGAGAATGTTACGTGGTTATGCTTACAACAAGACTATGCCATTTCTGAGTTTCCAGTGACTTATATAAAGAAGTAAACGTAAAAAAACCCCATGTCTTCTGACTTTAGCTGAGCTTGTAACTTTGCCTTTGGCACTGCAGCTCCTGTACTTGGTGGGTTTTCTCTGTTTCCCTGTACATGGGAAATTAGGAAATTCCTCACTGTTTTAGATTAAGTCTCAATCACAGATCTGAAACTCCTGGATTCAGGCAATAATTGGTGAATCTCAGCTCTCAACAGGGGAAAAAGGTATCTTCCTCACTTCTGACTCTCTGAAAGAAAACTTGAAAACCTAAAGACTCAAGGACCAGAACTATCCCCCACCCCCAGAAACCAACCTTATCAAATTCCACAATTTCTAGACAAGTTTCACATTTGGAGGCCTTAGGTCATGATTTCGAACTGTCCAGCTGCTGCAGTCTTAAGCATTCAACAGACCATCCCTGCAGAACACTACAGCACACTCATAAATGAAGCAAGGCAGAACAGGAGTCACTAGGAGGGTGGCACTATCTGACAGAACATGGCGCCTGGCATTCTTCAGCTTTCTCTGTTTCTTGAACACACTCCATATTTCTCCCGAAAAGCATGCTTCCTTTACTGACAGTGCTCTGCAGCTCCTGCTTGCAGGAATATACCAGAGATTTTGGCACTACTGCTGTGAAATCTTGAAGTGTTATTTTATAAGGAGCCTTTTCCCGCCCTACACTGATGGGAAGAACACAAGGCAAAGTCAAACAAAGCTCTTATTCATTGCCTCAGCCCTCTAAGTCACACACCCCCATGCCTATGCATGCACACACAGACACACTTCAGCAAGAGCTTTGTGTGTACTCAAGCAGGCACAGCCCCAGGCAATAAAAGGAGAAAGGGCCCTCATAATTGTCATTTATCAATATTCATAAAGAACCTGCCTTAACCCCCTCTTGTGCACGCTTGGGAAAAAAAACACAAAATGAAACCCAACCAAAATAAAAATAAAATGAAATAATCATCTTGCTGCTCATTACCGCAGGGGATTTCCTCTCAATGTCACTACTGCCCTGTGCAGTAATTGGCATTATCTGTTATCTCTGAAGCCGTAATAAAGTTTGCCACAGGGCATTTTCTGTAATCATATTTTTATTTGTCAGCTTGTGAGATACAGACACCAAAGATGAGGATGACCAAAGCAAAAGCCCACACACACAAAATACGCACGCCGCCAATCCCAGCTCTTGCCGGTGATGTCACACCCAGCCAATAAGGCGCCCGCCAGCTCTCCTCGCCCGGCTCCCACCCTCTGTTGGTGCTGCAGCATTCCCTTGCTCTAGATAAGAGACTTCCCGAGGAAAGCAAGGATTTGTGAGCTATCCCAATACATGCTCCTACATTGTTTCTGACAGAAAATATAGCTGGCACTGAACTAGCTGAGAGCTCTCCCACAGTACAGAGGCAGGATATTCAAAAGGGACTACTGATTTGGGGCACCCAGCTGAGACATCTTAAAGGCCCTGAATTGAGGAGAGCAGACACCCAGCAGTAGGTGAATGGCAGCTTAGGAGAAAAACATCAGTTATGTCCAAAGAAAACTTTGTAGGCTAGGATGGTCCTACACTGATGTCCAAGGAAGCCCAGGTTCCTCTGCCATTTCTTGCACCACTGCTGAGTGCGTCTGCTCCAGGCACTGCAGCATGGTGCAGAGCCCTCAGCACTAGCACAGAGGAAGAGCTGGAAGCAGAAGCAATAATGCTGCCTCACTGAGATAACTGCTCTGCTTGCCAGCTCAGGCAAAGCAGCAAGGTAACACAGATACACTGTTTGCAGGATCCCATGTAATACCTCTGCACAGTGCGTCTGTTCACGCCCACAGTTGCATGTGGGTCCCTCGCACGGCATGGCGCTATGTGCACAGAGAAGTCCTTAGGGAGCTCTACAGTGGGTTACCTATAAGCTTTCCCCCATGGCCAACCTGTACCACAAAACCCCTTAAGTGACTACACCTCAGAGTGAGGTACATCAAATCTTCCCCCACTGTTTCCATTAAATTAAACAAGAACAGAAAGCTCCTACTTTTTTAAAACAACACACAAACAGACTCAAGATCCAAGCCTATTCTGCTTCCTTGTCTGAGCTGCTTGTTTGAAAACACCTCTCAGACACAGGTGATCTCTCCACACAGTCGCAGCAGAAGCCTTTTACTGACGGGAGGATTGGGGAATCCTTTCTGGTTCTTTGATCTGGGAATCCTGGTGCATCAATACATTTTGAGCAGCAAAAGCTGAGTGTGGTTACATACTGCTGTGAAAGTAAGCCACAGATATTTCACAGTGTTTTGGGAGGTATGGGAGAAGATGGGACGGTCATATGGGGCTGGGGACACCAGGCTATCAATCTATTCTGCCACTAGGTTAGAGGCACCCACATTTAGTCATTAACCAAAGCAGAAGCCTTCATTTTTCAACCTGGTCATAACTGGATAACCTGGCTGATGAGATGATTTGTCATTTCACTGCCCCATGACAGGACAAGGTCAGGCTTCATTGCTTAGGAAAGCACATTAACTTTTATACTCACACACACACATATATTTATGCATGCTCTGATTTTCAAAAAGGGTTTAATGATAACTGTCCAGAATACAACACAGAGTCTAATATAACACAGACCACACAAGTCTCAGAGTGACCTGGAGGGAGAGCTTATGATTTACTGCTAACTTATTCAGCACTAGATTCTAGTTGAGTGGGAGTTGGCAAGGAGACAGGGGATTTACTTCTAAACAAGACTACTGCTCACAGTCCAATATGTTTAACACAGGAAAATGGATTCCTCAAGAGAGACATGCACTCTGCCTTGGAAATTCCACATATTGTTAAAACTGCAGAGGTGCTTGTCTGTCTGATAGCCTCACCACAATCCTCACTCAGCTTATTAAAGTCTGCCGTACCAAGAGGCATCCATCACAAGCCCAAAGAACTAGTATGTGTGTGCATATACGCATGCTTTCATAGAAAGTTCTATGCCAGTGGAGATTCATATTTCTCTGGAATATTCATTTGGAAGAGTAAATAATTTCTCTTCAGTTGTACTTGAGCATTTTTGAATCTTCTTGGATTGGGTTTCTAAGTGTTAAGCCAAGTAGGGAACAGAAACATGTACGTATGCCATTCACCAGTGGTTACACTGCCCAGCGTACATAAAAAATAACAGCTGTAAAACCTACCAAGGATTATGCTGATTATAAGAAGTTCATGATCACTCAACCCAGTTGATTAGCTGGGAGGAAAAATTGTGGAATTTGCAGAATAAAACTTGTCAGAGGTCTCCGCCAACAGAGAAAACTTAGATCCTCTAGTTAGGGCACGCAACTTGCTCTCAGCTCCTCTGGGAATTTCTCTGACTATTGTAACCCTGGCTGTACCAGGCAGGTGTTGTCCTCAGGACCTTCTCACCCAGATCCTCCACCTTTGAACGGGCTCTTCTGCCAACACTATACTCTTTTAAATATATCCTCAAGAAAGGCTGTTATTTCCCTTTCCATTTACGAGAAATATGCTCTCTTTCAGATTAATATTTCTTGATGGAATGAGTCAGAGAGGTAGAGGGAGGGGACTAGAAGAGCAAGTTAAATATTTAGGCATCCATTTTTGCTGTGGCCATTTATGCTGTGGATGTCTGGTTTCCAAGTTCTCAGCACAAAACTGGGGGTACAGAAAATCACTGTGCGGTTACTGAGAAGTAACCATATGTAAGTGATTATGCAGAGACAACTACTGCAGAATCTATCAGTAGCTCTTGGCCTCCTGGAGGGGGGATCTACAGCTATCTGTAGCTATGGAGAAGCAGCCGCGCAGATGTAATGTAAATGGTTTCCCCCCGCCAATCTAACTGTGAGGAGCTGCATTTCTGAGAAATAAGGCAGCAGTTATGGGTCAGCAGCTATACAGAAACTCTGTGCTCAGACTGATGATAACAACTTGATTTCAATATAATTTAAATTACTTAAACTTGCTGAAGATAAAGGAGAAACTGGTCCAGTTTAAAACACCACGTGAAAGCACAGGTTAAACCACACTTGATGGTTAAAACATATGATGGAGTTAGTGAGTATCAACAGCAGTCAGATCAAGGAAATTCTTCCCTACTGGAAAGGAAATTAAAGGCAATATTGACCCAAATGCCCAGAAGGGACTCAATGAAGGTTGCCAAAAGCCAGCAGCTTTCCAAAAACTGAAGTAAGCCATAAAATGACTTTGCTGTATTCGTAATCGTCCCAAGTTTCTTCAGGGATTAATTTTGACATAGTGTATGCAATTCTCAGTTATTAGTAAGTGCCCCAAGAATGATGGAAATGAAACTGCTTTTCCTTGGTGTTTTTGGTTTTCCTGGTTAAAGCACTCCCTGTGAATGAATTCTCCTCCGGTGAGAAATGATGGATAATCTTCTCCATGAAAAGTCTGTGACTGGCGCACTGTCTCACAGACAGCCAAGTATTAAAAACTACATCAGCACTTTACACAATGCTGTTAGAGCTTTACAACATGTTACTTAATAGTAAGCAGAAGTATCAAGGAATAGGATCCCTTTATTCTGTGCTTTTATGTAACTCCCATTGGAAATGGATGTACTCACCATATTGAATGACTATGGCAGAAGTCTAAAGCAGAGATGATTTGTCGGAAGAACTTCCTCGCTTCTTTTGGTGTCAATCTTCCCTTTTTTACAAGATAGTCAAAGAGCTCCCCACCGGACACATGTTCTAGCACCAAATACCTAGAAAATAACAAACCCAGGATTTTGTAAGCACATCATCATACCAACCCCCTCATACACACAGAGTTATATACCAACACCTCCATTTAGACCCAGTTAAGGAGAACAATTCTGTAAAGAACAGTGGAAGAGAATCAGAATTTTAAGATCAGGATTGATCAGTATTTTTAGCAGGGGTTCTGCAGACTTCAGACATGCCACTGTTGGATTCAGTGTTCAATATAATAGTGAGACATAATCCGGAAGCCAAAAATTACTCAAAAGACCAGGAGGGGAAGAAGAGAATAATCACGTTAGCTTTCACAGCAGCTCTTAAAGCTACTGTAGAGTGAGACTGTGTACTAGGAAGCCTCAGGTCCCTTAACCAAGCTGGCAGTTTCTTTATAAAACAGCTGTGGCAAAGTTGCGCTCACATGCTGTTCTGTCTTGGACACCCGAGAACCAGACAGATGTCAATGAACTAGAGGGAATTAAAAAAAAAAAAAAGGTGAACAGTCTAAATTATGAAAAAAGATAAAAAGAACTACATGTGTGCAGCCTACGTAGGGGCTGCAGCTTTTTCTGCTGAACAGCAGTGATTTGCTGGAGTAGCTGCTCTCCCTTGCAACTCACACGTGAAAAATGTGACACTGAGTGAATAAATGCAGCACAACGGGGACCTAGAAGCAAGAGGGGAAACCCTGGACCTCACATAGCACTCCTGGCAGTCATAGAGAGAAAAGTGAAATCTTCTGGAAGGAAAGGACTTGCCATGGATGGACTGTTTTGTTGTTGTACATAGGGGTAATGAAAGGCAGCCAAGCAGAGGCAAACTTAGTATAAATCTCTGGAAAAGTTGCCTAATAGTGGGAATGAAATAGTTTCCCCAGGGAAGTGGCAGGAACACCATCAACTGAACCATTTCAAAATAAACCAGATGTAATATGGACTAAGCAATAGACTTCTACTGGCAAGGGGATTGCTTGAAACCTCCATGGACTTTTTCCATCTCCATTGTGATTTTGTGCTCTACTATTTCCTTGCTTGTTTGCCCAGCACAGAGTATTCTAAAACAGAATGAAGAAATTATGCAGTGAGGTTATTTATTCAGAATCTGAAATGACAAGTCTAAAAAACAAATTATTATTATTTTTACTGAAAAATCACTTGTTCTTTGGCTCTCTAGCTGGTTTAAACACTGTAAGAGAGGCAGAAACCTGTACTCCTCCCTTGCTGCCTAACCTCTTTGAAGTGAGTTCCAGAGTTGCACGGCCAGGCCTGTGATCTGAAAGGCTGTTACTGTAAAGCAACAATGCAAGGATGAACAGGGCATTCAAACCTTTGGCTGTTTGTTTGAGAGACATCACCACAAGACTTGTAAACAAGAACTAGAAATTTTTCCAAATTTTGAGTGTACTTCTCTGTCCCCTCCTCCCAACAGCACAGCAGACCAGGCTGAACTGTATGTGCAGTATGATCCCTACCTCTCAAGGCTTTGCTTTACAGCAACCTAGTTTTATTACCAGTATTAATCCAACTCTTCACGTTTGAGTGGACAATGCAAATAATTAATCTAGGATACTGCCTTTTCTGTACCTCAAGCAGCATAATCTTGGAGGAAATGTCTAACTTGGAAACTGAAAGGGAAGATTATTATAAATTTGGGGGCTTAATTATTCCTGTTTTCAATGTTTCAAAAAAGATGGAACAGTAGGAGGAGTAAAAGCTGTTCTAAGGAAAATAAAATTGGCTTAATGATAATGGCATTAGTCCTGAAGTTGCAAAAGTAGGACCTGAGCTCCTGGTCTATCATCAGCTTCTGTGCGACTTCCATGTGTCAGCTCCCAGCCAGCACAAGGAGAAAGCATTTCCCCACCTTACAGAAATGCGGCAGAGAATGCAGTAAGAAATGGACATTAATATTGTCTTACCAGCCAAGTAAGTAGTACAAAAGCACAACAAAATGAAATTCTAAACTTTAGGGAATTGAAATGGTATTTTCTGCAATTTTTATAAAAATGGAAACAGTTAAAAGAAATATGGTAATACTGACCTTTTATTCATTAGAATGAGTAAAAAAAGAGAAAAACCTTGACTTGAAAATCACGTTTGGAATATGTGGGTTATCTTCTCTCCAAGAAGAGATGAGTAGTTACCAGACTGTCTACTGAGTACACCTTGGTAATACAGAAATCACCGTTTATCTGCATTACATTTTTTGAGCAAGACACTGAACTGCTCAGAAGAAAGCTGATATGCAGTAGCCATGGTCACTGGGGTGTCCACATTTTCAGGTCTCAGTCTTCACTTTCCAAACCTTGGCTAACAGACACCCTACTAAGAGTGTTTGCTATATCATTCATTCTCCCTCTTATACTAGAGACAGATCTGGCTAACTATCCCATATGGCAGGCCCAAGGCTGGCACAGAATCAATCCTAAAATTCTCCTTGACAGCTCGCTCTCTCACTGTGCCCAGCAAAAGCTAGATACAGCAGTGTGTCTTGCCCCCCAAATTCATATTGCTAGTTGCTTTCTTTTCCTGGGAGGTATTTTACAAAGATGATTGCAGTTAAAGGCATACAGAACTCCCTCCACACTAGTTTCAAATGCACAGTTTTGGAAAATTACAGACCCAGCATTTCTGTCACCCACAGCAGGAGCTGCAAAGCAATTTATTTTCATCAACTTCATCTTATTAAAAACACTCAACAAAAATGAACTGACACGTTGTATGAAAAATAAAACAAATTGAAAGACAGGGAGCATTTACAAGGTTATTCATTTTTGCTTGCCACCTAGAAGCACCAGATATAATAATGGAAATGAACAGGGGAGAACATTTGAAAAAGATTTGTGCCTATGACAAGTCAAGGGACACAGAGAAGCACAGCGACGATGTATTCTGATCTGTCAAAGCTCCCAACGTGACAGGATTGAGAAGGACGACACATTCCCCAGTGGTCAACTGCAAGAAATAAATGCTGCAGGGATCATTCCATGAGTACTACATGGTTATGTTGCAGCTAGGGTCTCTGAGTTCGGATTTGTAGCTGGCCACCTGCCAACGCTATTCCCTCCAGTATGATGTGGGTTTTTTTTACGATAGCCCCCAACTAGGCGATTTTCGATTAAACAAAGGCACCTGCCTCCATCTCTGTGCAAGCCAATGTTTTGCTGGTGCATTACATTGCACAGTAGTAGTACACATTTTTCCAAACAGGCCAACAAAAGTCATTTAAACATTTCCAAGTGTTGCACCAGTTCTAACTATCACTGCATGGCTTACACAATCCTCACTAAATGCTATATACCTATGTCTATCCATCTATCTGTGCATGTGTGAGTGTGTCTGAGTGCCTCCGTAAAACACACGCTCTGAAAAGCCAAACAGAAAAAGCAAAGGAAAGAAAGATCATTATTCCAGAGGCTGGAAAATAAGGCATACAGACACTACATCCTTCCTGAATCTGTGGCACAGAAGCGAATCCAGATCTCCTGACCCCATATCAGCATCTAAAATCCTTTACTTTAGCAAAGTGCTATAGGATTGGATGTATGCCAATCCGAGCTCCTGGAGGATCTAGGCGGTAAATAACACATAGCCTGTAGGGAAGAGAAATGCTAAGAAGTATTTTCCTGAGTTCCCCCTTCCCTTTTATCTTTCCCAGACATGACTATAGTACTCTCTATAATACTACTTTTACATTTATTCTAAGCAAGCAAGCAAATTCCAAAAATCCCAGAACATTAACCAGAACTAGTCTCCTATTACACTTGGAGATGAAAAGTAACTTACCGGTGAATGAAGCTTTTTTCAAAATCCTGTCTATGTAAGACTGACAGCATCAGTCTTTCCACTGTAAAAATGCAGGAAACCCTGCCCGGTAATAGCCATTGCAAGGAGGTTCAAGGAAAGGAAAGACCCAGCCTCTGGCTGGCAGCAGGCACACTACCTGCTGTGATAATACAGAAAGGAGCTGTATTAGGACAAAAGACTCTGTAAGAGCACTTAGCTCTCACATCTCGGATGCTCCTCTAATCCTTGCATTTCACGTGAGAGAAGCATTACAAGTATTAACCTCCTGTTCCTTACTGATAGGGAACTGCGAAGCAAAGTGACTTGCCTAGGGTTGTAGTCACCCAGTATCAGAGCTGGGATTAGCACCTATGGTCCCTTCCCTTGTGCCTTCTACTCCATGCTGTCCCCACCACCAATTTCCTCTCTGCTTGCTGGAAAAGTAAGTAAACATCAGGCTTCTGCAACTCAATATAAAGCCCAGTGCATGTGGTGTTAAAAATAAATTCTCGATTACTTGTTTTCCTCACTAGATATATTCTTTAAGAGGTTGCAGAAATTTTCACAGGCCACAGCTTGCTTTCATAGAGACACCAAGGTCCATGTCTTGCAAGATATCTCATGTTCCTGCTACAAGCCAAGTCATAAAAAGAAAATCTCTGGTTGAGTTTCAGAGCTTGAAGGGGACAAGACTTTGGTCTTTAAAGACAAAGAAGCTGAATGCTTAATACAAAATAACTTCATCTATTGGAGAGGAGCAGAGAGATTGCATGCAGCAGCATTCTATCTATTCCCTTTGTCATTTTTCCACCTGCATCCCATCATCAACTCATCCCCAATAAAAGCTACAAGTTCCTAACCTCAAATGACCCACTACATATCATTTCAGCATGCAGCTAGTAAAAGCAAGCTTAGAATAATCCTACGCTCTTTCCTTCTTTTCGGTTCATTTCATTTACTCTTTCAGGAATCAAAACATTAAAGAAGTAATAATGAAAACTAAACAATAGAGCAAAGGAGAGGTGGTTTCTGCCTATGAGAGATGGAATATCCAAGATGAATGTGGAGAAATGTGGTTTTAAACTGCCCTTGTGCCCCTCAGATTCTGGCTATTCCAGGAACTAGCAGAGACTCCAGAGCTCTCTAACTCACAGTAGCCTCCCCCTGGTTGACTGTGGCTCGTTCAGTAGCTCAGACTGGAAATCTAACAAAAAAGCACTGTACCTCCCCTCCTCATTACCCCAAATTGCCTGTATTTGGGAATCACAAGATGTGTCAGTAGACCAGTTCGACATCATTCCTGCATCCTTCAAATCATTTTAGTCTTTTCCAAATCCTGCATGTCAGTAGGACTCCTATAAACACAGAGGATGGTCCATTTTCCCCTGGGAATGATCAATAAACATTTGATGATCAACAACAATAATTTTGTCTATAATCACCATATATTTTGGCTGTATCCAACCACATTAACTTCCTGACAGGGCTGTGAGGATTTATGATGCCACTACCAGAAGTTTAAAAAAAAAAAAAAAAAAAAGCTGTGACTTTTGCCCCAAAACACACAAAAAAACCTTGCAAAATTTAGACACTCATAAAAAATAAAGATGTTAGTTTTAATCTCTAACATGCCACTGGGTGATGTTCTAGGACTTTTATTGTGCCAGAAGTTAGACTGAATACTCATGTGGCACTGGCTAGCATTTAAGATGCACGATGCACAACTTCAGGTGCGCACTCCAGCAAGACGCAAAACCCAGATGCAGTTATATAGAAAGATACACACACAAAGACAAGAAAAATCAGAAGAGTTCCTGCTTGCCTCCTCTGTGCTCAAGAGTTTACTGTTTTGTGATGCCTATGGGTAAGACATTTCGTGAAATGACTCACCTGCTGAGAAGCTCAACTACTGTGTTTTATCACTTAATCATTGATTATTATATGAAAATCATGAGCATAATCCTAAAACTGAGGAACATGGCACGGATCAAGACACTTACTAGCGATGCAGATGTCTAAGCAATTACCGAGGCCAGGGATACAAGTCAGGGAGGAATCTCCTTTATAAAGATAGATACATCTTTAGTTCTTTTCTCTCCCTACATTTATTAATGCCCACATCTGTAAAAACCTCTTGCAGTTTGGCCACAGAATCAAACACAAACAGAAAAGACTGCATCACAAATGGCATGTGCTAGACACTGCCACCAGTCTTGATGAACTCTCAGCCATCTCAAAGTACCCCACAATCCCTGGCAGATTATTCACGAGCAACTAACAACTCCTTTTGACCAGTTCAGCTAAGAGCTAGAAAACTCATTACATTTCAAAGCTCTGGTGAATCAGCAAGGGATCTGTCTGGAACAGCAGACAGCTGAAGAAAAGCCTCTAGAATAAAAAAGTCCTGGTGATTCCTCTTCCACGCTACCACCCTACTTGCAAAACATCCCTTCATACATATCTATGTGTAAGTGTAGCAGGGAAGAGGTTAAAAGCTGCCCAGCCCAGACTGACATGTAGCTCTTTGACAGCTTTTTCACTGCACTGTTTCCTATAGATTAAATAACGTCTATCAGATATTAAACCCCTTGTTATTGGTGCAGCCTATAAATTATTCAGAAGTTATAGAAATTCTTATGGTGGGCATGAATTTTTAAACCCTAATTTGGCACCAGGCCAGGAACTCTATTTTTTTTTGTTTTAACTTTTTTCCTCGCCTGCAAGAAAATGTGCGTGTGTTAGATTTTTTTTTCCAAATGACAATTTTAACTCCAGTCTGCTTGTTTGAATGGAGATTGTATTTGATTGCCCATTATGTTTGGACATGAACAGGTTGGGGCTTTTGGGGAAAAGTAAGGAAGTAGGAGATTACGCTGTTGCGCTCTTTGATTTATTGGGGGTGAAAGGTGTTTTGAGCAGTGCCTTCATGGTGTGCTGTCACGCAGGCCAAGGCACTGCAGCATCCATCCTATCTGGGCACACAATATGGCATGGATCCAGCCAGAGGGATGCTCAGCACAGGAGGGGCAGAGCTGAGACAACACCCATCGGTGCACTGCTGCAATTCTGCTAGTGACCATGTATTTTCGGGTTTTATTCTTCAGAGCTAAGTGGCCTTTCCTTCAATAGCTAGGGCCCATACACACACAATGATGCCTATCAAAGCTCAAAACAGAAGTTAGGCATGTAAATATATGGTGGCTCTGGAGCTACATCTCCCTTTGACCTTTGCTGACGTCACAGAATTGCTCCACTATGGGTCTGTTTTCTCCCAAGCCCAGCATCATGGCCCAGATGGTATGCAAGCACACATGTCCAGCAGCGAGCAGAAGATAACAGTCAGGCTTTTGGGTAGAGCTTATTAAGACCCTGTTGCACCAAGTGTACTATTAATCATCACCACCACCTCTGTGCAAGCCCTGCTTTGTGCCAGGCTGGTATCCCTCCTGCAGCACCCCCTCCCCTTCCCCTGGCCTCTAGCCAGCTCCTCACCTCCAGGCCCATCCTTGACTCAAAACCTCACGTGCGCTGGCTCCAATCCTACAGCTGACTGGCTTTCCTTTGGTTACATGCACCTGCAATTCATGACTACTAAAACAAGTCAACAGCAGACGAAAGGGGTTCAAAGTAGCTGGTTATGAATATTTCTCTTAATTCTAATCAACACACAGGTGGAACATAATTTTTTGTTCCAATCCTGTTCTATTTTCTTTTCCTGTATCCACAGCATCTGACATCCCACAACCACACTACCAAGAAGCATACATACCACAAAATTAATTTGCAGCACTGAGCCCTTGGAGCCACTCCAACTTTCTGAACCCTCCTTCTGTCTTTAGACAGGTTTCCCCACAGATGGATCGAATGTAGAAGCCCTGGGCTACTAGTAAGAGAATCATAGAATCATTAAGGTTGCAATAGACCTCTAGGATCATCAAGTCCAACCGTCAGTGCAACACTACCATGTCTCCTAAACCATGCCCTGAAGTGCTGTGTCTACATGTCTTTTAAATACCTCCAGAGATGGTGACTCCACCACCTCCCTGGGCAGCCTGTTCCAATGCCTGACCACTCTTTCAGTAAAGAAATTTTTCCTAATATCCAATCTAAACCTCCCCTGACACAGCTTGAAGCCATTTCCTCTCATTCTATTGCTAGTAACTTGGGAGAAGAGACCAACACTCACCTTGCTACAACCTTCTTTCAGGTAATTGTAGAGAGCGATAGGGTCTCCCCTCAGCCTCCTCTTCTCCAGACTAAACAACCCCAGCTCCCTCAACCTCTCCTCACACAACTTGCTCTCCAGACCCTTCAACAGCTTCGTTGCCCTTCTCTGGACATGCTCCAGCACCTCGATGTCCTTATTGTAGTGAGGGGCCCAAAACTGAACACAGTACTTGAGATGCGGCCTCACCAATGCTGAGTACAGGGGCGCAATCACTTCCCTGCTCCTGCTGGCCACACTATTCTTGATACAAGCCAGGATGCTGTTGGCCTTCTTGGCCACCTGGGCACACTGCTGGCTCATGTTCAGCCAGCTGTCAACCAACACCGCCACGTTCTCTGCCAGGCAGCTCTCCAGTCACTCTTCCCCAAGCCTGTAGCATTGCATGGGGTTGTTGTGACGCAAGTGCAGGACCCAGAACTTAGCCTTGTTAAACCTCATACAATTGGCCCCGGCCAATTGATCCAGCCTGTCTGGGTTCCTCTGTAGAGCCTTCCTACCCTCAGTCAGATCAACACTCCTGCCCAACTTCGTGTCATCTGCAAACTTACTGAGGGTGCACTCAATCCTCTCATCCAAATCGTTGATAAAGATATTAAACAAGACCAGCTCCAAAACTGAGCCCTGCGCAACCACACTCGTGACTGTCTGCCTACTGGGAAGCACATGAGAAGAACATGCAGAATCCTTTTTTCTCTTTCCTGCTTCCTCTGGCACCTCACAATTAGCTTTCAGCAACAATAAACAGAATTACAGGAAAACCCTGCAGGAGACCACTGGCAGCATGTATGCCTCTGCAGACATCACCAGAGTGGTAAGTCGCTGAGTCCTGCCATCAGCTGATCTTGTTTAAGCCAGAAATGTGAGCTGTGCATGAGTAGGAGGACATTTTAATTTTGTTATATGGCTCATTGAGAAGCACCTTCACCCCTGAAATCAAGAGGCAGTGTGTTGTGTACATTGCAGTGAGGCTTGGGCATTTGCCCAGTGATAGCACTGTACTGCTGAATGATAAGAAAGGGACTTGTGCTTGGAAAAAGAGCTGCTGAGCGCACGGTGCATTTCAGAGAATAATAGTCTGATGTCCACTCCGTCTCTTAAAACAGATTCTTGTTTAAAAAGCTGATCAAGTTGGACAACATAGAGATTTAAAATAAATGCTCCCGTAAAAATTGAAAACTTGAATTCTTAAGGGTGAAGATTTGAAAATTTATCAATATAAACCTAACCATATATAAACAAATATCTGTATGCACCTATAAATAGAAATTTACAGATATATCTATGGACATTGATGGAAAGGGAATTGAGAAATACTCGTATAAACATCTGAAAGAAAAGGGCATGGAGTGGCCCTAGGATGTGTTTGTTCTACCCCATTTCCATTCCCTGCCAAACCCCAAATAATTTAAACAAATAGCTAACCAAATGAGATCAAATGGGTAATGCCCCCCTGTTGGGAGTTCTGCAGCAAAACTGTATCAGTCAGCTTTATCCCCCTTGGAAAGGGAACGTCCATCTCCTGTGGACTATATGTTGGCACTTAGGTTGCTGTGCTAACAGTTCTTCCAACAGTGGGACAATTGCTTTCCTAAGATCAAAAGGAAAGCTGAGCTTACTGCATAAAACTAAGTAAATGTACGTACCAGAGATTTAAGAATAAAGCATAAGATTGCTTCCTAGAAAAAATCTGAGCCAATCACTTCACTCATGAAGGACTGGGCTTTGCATCTTTCCTCTTACTTAATCCTCAGCAAGTCTGCTAATGAGAACCTCCTGCTCATTCACAGTGGTAGTGCTGCTAACAGTGTATAAACCCCATCTTCCTCTCAGGTTGCTACACAAACTCTATCTGGGGCCAGTTCAGGAAAGACCTTTTCTGTCATAGCAGAGGGAGAAGAGGACCATCGCCCAGGTTCACACAGTTCATTTGCAATGGAGAAACCATATGACCAAAGGAGTGTTTCCCCTTTGATATGCACTACAGAACACACCAAAACTTTGTTAATGGCTTTGTTATTGCCTTGCTCATTCCCTTAGTTTATTTATATTTCCCTAAAATTCCTGACTGTCTGAACTTGGTTAGTCAAAACAACTGGGGGACACACAAATTTTCACAGCTCACTGATCATTCACCATTATAAACCAGCAATTTAAGTTCTTAAACAACTCTGGGCTTACCCCATACCAGGTTACTTTAACTCGTTCTTGATCTTTAAAATGGGAGGATGATCCCCCTTTCCTGGCTGTTCTGTCCATTAACATATGATGGGAGAGAGGGAGGCATAGGTTGTCTATAGCTATTTATAAATTACCAATTACTGTGGACTCCCAATCTTGCTTGAAGGCCATGTGATCATACAACAAATACAAAATAATTCAACTGTCAGTAATATTGCTAGTTTAGCCATCATAATGTATATGTGAGGTGGTATATCACCACATATACAGAGATCTACAGTGCAGCTGTGCTTTCCCCTATGCACCTAAAACTGTAGTCCACACTCTTACTAAATAAGACAACTCAAAATGCTGAATAAAGAGCTGGAAGTCTTAGAGCTCATAGCCATCTCCATCTCCAACCCTCCTGGTGAAAAGACACCAAAACAAACAGAAAATGACTGCTAGGCTAACATACATATGGTAACAGATTTTTATTATTATTTTTTAAAACTAATTTTCAATGTTAAATAAACTGTGGAAAAAGGATTTGATTCATGGTCGCATTAGGAATCTGCTTAACCGAAGTCCCTTGTCACAAATTAAATCATAAACCAAAAGTCAAACATGATTTGTGAAATTAACATTTATCAAGGAAATACTCCCCAGCCCTGCATCGTGATTAGTCTCTGGCATCTGAAATATCACCCATAATTCACGAGCTCCTCTGAAACCATGCCACTACCGTTACTGCTGAGATGGCATCCATGATGGAAAGGTGCTGCCACAGACAGAGAGCAATCCCTTTTTTGATGCTGGTGAGAACTAAAGGTCACTGTGTCTTATTATTTGGGAAAGTACATGCATACACACTTCTCAGCCCCCACACACTTGTAACACTTCCACCCCTCCACAGGCACTCTCTTCCACCTCTTAGATTTACCCAAAGCCATGGCTGCTTCTAATTTTGAACACGGAGACTTGGCATAAGCTCTGCATTGTGCCCTCTCTTTAAAGTACTGACTAATAATAACTGAAACATAATTAACAGTCATCGGCTCTTTCACAGAGTCAGTGTCTTTCAGCAGAGGGATTCAGTGCCTCTGCGGGGAGATGCGGACAGCTCAATCTTACAGGCAGAGGAGACACAGCACAAAGACGACTTAGTGATTGTTAAAGGCTAAACAGTCACTGGCAAAACACGCTTTAGAGCCCAACACTTTTTAGAAGCCAGGACATCCAGATATAACTTAAAGATATGGGATGCTTCCCTTTTCAAGGCGATTTTCAGCAGGAAGATATTTTCCTGCCAAGGACTGCAGTCATTTTTTTGAAATCTTCATGTAATACCATCCCCACTGCTCTGAGCACTAGATATGTTTCACATGGACCAAAATAGCCCCAAGTCTTTCAGGGTAAAGAAGAGCTCAGCTCAGCTGATGGCTTCACAGCTGTTCAGAGCATGAAGAAAGCTTCAGAGCCTCTGTAACCCATACCCTCACTCGCAAGGTGATGATCATGGCCTTTCTTTGTGTAATCATACATTGTCTCCACTGCTCAAGTACACTACACCTACCTGGAACATATCCACCGTATGCTGTATATGCAAGTGTACGTGTGTTTATGTGTAATACCTAAGATTACACAACATACAAACAAACAAGGATCACAGTGAAGAACATTCTGTCTCTCTTAACCAAAAGAAAGTCTGGGGCTTCATCCTACCCACCTTTAAACCAGAATACAGAGAAGTGTACTCTTACAAATGGTGCCTCTCTTTTCAGGATTAAAGGAGAACTTATTGGCTGTAAAGCATCATTTGCCTTTGCTACCCTTCTGCACGTAGAGCAGGCTGCGTTAGATCTGGGCCTCTGTCCTCAGCTGAGACAAACTCTGCTTAACGGAGCCATGATCATTTACGCCACTGAGAATAAAGTGCTCGGCATGCAGCTCGGAGAACATCTGAGCCAGCCTCCACCCGGTGCCGGCACGAGCTCACTCTGGCAATTGCATTTCACCGTGGATGGCAGGCTCTGCTCCAAAGGAGGATGGGGAATCCGAAAGAAATTACTGCTTGCTCTACTAAGCTAACCCTTAGGCACAGAGGCCTCACTTCTTGGAATATGAATTCATTGCTCCAGTAACAAGACTGGCTGCATAGTCCATGAGGGATTGTTACCTCCATTCAACACACTTTCTTTGGCTAAACAGTCATTCCCTTCTTGTGCTGTGACATTAAGGAGAGGTCACCAGTGGGTGGTGGTTTTTAAAAATAGTTTAAATTTTTTTTAACCACTCTCTTCTACTTGCAATAACCTGTTAAAAAGCTGAAAATAACACTGAGTTCCCTACTGCGTTGCCCTTTTCCATTTGGAGAACATTGATTTTTTTTTTTCCTGTTGTGCCAAGATTAATGTGGTCTCTTTGTTTGACAACAGATTCAATGTATCTAGTGCCCTGTCAAACTAAAATCACTGTCTGTGGACAACATCCCTGTCTGGCAACGGCAATGATCTAAAAAAAAAAAAGCTTTGCTACTTAACTGTTACTGCAGAACCATCAGGAGGTTTCAGCAGCCCTTAAAACCAAAAATTGTTATTGATGGGAAAAATTTGAAGTATTTTTAGTGACAGTTGAGGATTTCAATGAAGAGTATTAGGCAAATGAGGTTATCCAAATTACCGACTGTAACAATCTGTTAGAATTTTGATTCAAAATGGTTCCAGATCTTACAGGTACAAACCTTCCTCCCCTTTTGCTGTTTGATAGAAAACGTTGGTTTGTCCTCCCTCCTCCATTTTAAGTAGGAAAAGAAACAGCATATAAGTATAGAGAAGAAAACGAGAAAAGGCAAGGAAATAAGGAGTGTGCCTTCCTCCTCCAAGTACCAGATATCACACAGACATCAGCAAAGGGTGAAAACACACTCTACTCCATTCTTTCAGAAATGTTACCAAGTTTCAAAACCCTCATTTCCCTCCCTTCCTTCCTCCTTCTCTTCCCCTTTCCCTGGCAAAAGCCAGTAATACCTACAAATATTTTTTATTTTCGTAAACATCATGCAGCTTTAAAACGTGGGGATGTTCTATCAACTTCAGGATGGCTATTTCCCGCTCCACCTGGAAGAAACAAAAAGAAATAGAGAGGATTAGAAGCTTGGTCTTAGAATACATTAGATACTGTCACACATTTTCTTCCCATTTATCCATTTTCTGCTCCTCTCTTTATGCAGAGGATACGGCAACTTATAACAATGTATCACATTTAGTACTCATATAATTTAAGAAAAAATCAATTCATTCAGCCTCAGCACTCCCTGCCCTGCAGAACAGAAAATGAGCAAAATTTCAAGGTTGAAAGAAAAGTCCCAAATCTAGCAAAGGGAATTAGCTGCAGAAGTTATATGAGCATTCAAGGCTGTTCCTGCCTCACAATCCAAAGCCAATGACATATTCTCAAAGCACAGAAACTCTGAGATGTCACTTAGGGCTCTCCTGACCTCCCACAGGCACAGGTGCGGTCATGCTGCACTATGTATTGCATACACAATATTAGGAAATCCTCATCCTGAAGAACTTGGGGTGTTTGCAGGGGAGACAAAGAATGGAAGACAGACAGCAATTTGATCTTATAGGCGAAGAACTGAGGCACAGAAAGGGAAAAAAAATGTAATAAGTGACATAAGAAGTACAAAGGCATTAAATAGAAATTGAACCCGATTACTGGAGATGCAGCTCAGAGTCTTAAGCGTAAGACTGTGCTTTCTCTCAATTCCCAATCTGTCCGAGCATGGCTATTTCTAAGGCCGTGTCTTCAACACAGAGTTAACAAGTTGTGACTAAGTTCCTGTAATTAGTGCAAACCCTGTTCTTACCCAAAACTCCCATCATGACTGCCATGGTGCTTTTAACTTGAATTTACTAAGGGTATTCATTAGAGATGGAGTCAGTGTAATTCCTCAGCTGCTAGCAAAATTGCTCTGTGCTGCTCAAAGCCACAGTGTAACTGCTCTGATTTGACCTAGGCTAACTCGAGGGGAATTAATGTAGCACTGTGGAGACTGTAGATTACTGAAATAAATTCTGCAACAAGATGCAGTCTAAGTATTGCACAGCTGGGCATGACAAATTTCCAGGAATCCACAAAGGCAGGAAAAAGACCTAAAGAAGCAAACAAGGAAAACTAGGTAGGTTTTTTTCCCAGTCCTCCAAATCACTGATTGTCCCGGAGCTGCTATGCTAGGAAACAAAACATGAACAAACTTCAAAACCATCCCTGAGCATCTCACCTGCAGGGATCAGACAAGTAATTACTCCAGTATTCCTTTAGTTCTTCATGTCCTTTACTTTCCTGAGATATCATCCTCTGCTAAGCCTGAACACAGTCAACTTTCCCTTAATGCCAGTAAGATACTTGGCAGGAAATTAAAAAGGGGTAGTTTTCTGGCACTGTACAGAGGAGGATTTTCCAGCATGTTGGTTATCACCCCAGATTTCTCTTCCTCTACATCACTGCACAAAAACAGCAAAAGCAACTCTTGAACCACATCACCTTTGGCCTCCCTCGCATATCAGGATGGAGAAAAAAGGGTGTTTGTAAATGTGTCAACTTTAGTCTTTCAGAGACACTTATTCTTCTCTGCAGTGTCAAAAGTCATCTCAGAGATAATTTCCACACTTGGGATCTCTGGAAATTGCTGGTTCAGAGAAGTGAGGAAGAGAAAAGTGTATCAGGAAGCTCTAATGGAATTATGTGTGTACACGTGCATGCATGTAAACATGTATGTATGCAGTTCAGCACTGCGAGAACGGCTATGAATTCAGTGATACACAGTACTTGATGGTGACAGCTCCACAGGCGCAACTTACTCATGACCAGCACTTAGATGAAAAGCCACTTATACAAATAGGAAATGGAAGCTGGGTAGATTTCAACTCTATACCTATTCCACCAAAAACCCAGGGAGAGTTAGATTATTCCATTTTTGTCTCCTCTTCAAAAAGACATGTTACTCTTTTCTCTTACAAGATATGCACTGATATTTGCAGAGGGCTTGTTCAGCCCTATAATTGATAAAGTTGGATTTGCTTCAAGAACGAGGAAAACCAAAACAGAATAAGCACTCAGTTCCATAACACTGTCCCAATAGTACTGAGGTTCACCATCAGCACTCTGTACCTCAGCTGCTCAGAAACTGGAACTCCAACAAAGTTCCCTTTGGATGGGAAGACTAGGTATTTCATGGGGAATGTGATCCTTGCAGTAGCTACGGCAGGGATCATTCAACCCTGTTCTCCCTCCTGGGGGATATCCTGCCTGTTAAAGATGAAATTCCCTGCAGATGGGCTGTCTAACTGCACTGGAGATTCAATTCTGGAAAACATCTTAATGGGTGCAACAGCAATGTGTGTTCAGACCAAGTGAGTGATGGATGGCAGCATCCAGTCACGGTCCTGCTTGGTTACTGTCCTAAAGCATGAGAAGAGGCAGTGTTTGGAGGAAGGGATTCACTTATGGCACTGTGTGATCTATGTTCCATACAAGAAAATCAGACCAGAAAGCAAATATCTACTTACTAACTACAGATTTATGCCAGGAACCGACTGAAAAGAAATAACCTGAGTTACTTTACTTTCACCATTTTAAGTGTGTGAACGTGGAAAGTTCTGTGCATATTTTTAACTTCCTGGGAACTAAATCCTGAGAGAAAATACAGTTTCAGAAGTCTTGATTTCAATCCCAGGTATGCAGAAAGCATCCAGCTCGATGTGCCTGGCAGCTTTTCACTAGAATGCATTCAGTTCAGTGGTGTGTTGCACCACTCCAGTGCAGGCAGCAGGCAGCTTTCCACAGTCTGCTACCTATTCTAGCTGCAAACCAAGGACAAAATTAATCTACTCATCTCAGTAAGACTGTGTATAATTCTTCACTGAAAAGGGGCTTTATGAAGATCAAGTGCCGTTACTGTACTTATCGTAGTCCAGGCCTTGTCCCAGTGTAGAGGAGTGAGACACTAATGGCTGTATTATTTCAAGATTCCCAGCTCTCTAAACACCAATCTGATAAAGATCATCCTCAAAAATCTTACAGTGGTGTCCTGCCTCTTTTCCCTTCCAAAGAAAAAAACAACAGTTCACAAAAACGTGCAACAGACCACCTTCTCAAAATTACTACTGCAGTCATTACTAATGGGTGACTCTCTTGGATTCTGTTCATTTTTTATAACCCCACAGAGAGGCCAGTAATTGATAAAGGTTGGAAACAGACTGTAGAGCTCAATAGTGATTTTATTACGCATGGCTCAGGAGGACCTAGCAGCCACCATGCCATTAGCAAAGGAGAGTTATTTTGCCAGTAAGTTTAGATACAAGAGGCCTGAAATAGCACACAGCTTTGCTTTCTTCCCCAGAGCTCCGCCAGCCCTTTGGCATGCCTTTTTTTTTGCGCATCCCTGTGCTTGCAAGCTATGGAGAGCTGTCCAGCTCAGAACTGGCAAGGACAAGGGAATGGAGAAACCCTGCAGGGGTGTTCGCTTTAATGCAGATGCAATTATCAGAAAGCAGGCCAAGCTCAGAATAGCCTGTCTAGGGAGGCTCAGAGTCTGTGATAAACAGGAAACATGGAGAAACATTTGCATAATAGTTAAAAGAGAAAGGAAAAAAGTGAAGCTTTCTCTGTCACACAAGTGCCAGGCCACATCACAGGGTCCCAGCTACAGCCTGGGAACCTCATACCACAGTAGGTTACTGACTGTGTAGCACTCCAGTACCTTGGAGCTGGGGCAAAGATCTGCAAAAGGCTGTGCAGGGCAAATGGAGACACATCACTACTTGGAACCTTGCAGGTGCCAATTAGAGGTTTTAAAAATCTATGCAGGAGGCTGATTTGACAGGATGCTCCAGTAATTCAGCTAATGACAAAGTACAACACAGGGACAACACCACCCTTAGAGGAATAATGCAAAACTCTGGTTCACCCTCCTCCATCTCTACTTCAACCTCCTTCTCCCCCAGAGGAAATCACATCTCTCTGGTTTAAGCCCATCTTGTTGGCACCGTCTTCGCTGCCGACAAGCATTCTGCTCTCTCGCCTTCCAACTCACAGACACACGGGGTGCTAATTCACCTAGAAGGCAAGGAGGGCAGGTTGAGGGAGCCTGAAGGTTTGTCTCAGTGATGAAGAAAGTGTCCTTTCCTCTTTTATTCATTTGCTCAATAACAGTTGGGTCACTGAAAAATGAAACTTGAAAAATTAAATGGACAGCTGTCTCATATTACCAGGCTGTATTTTATCTACCAAATCTGTGCAGGCACTATGCAATGGTCATTAATAGCAGTGTTTCTCAAAGAACACCTGTGCCCAAAAAGCTGGAGGACAGCAGATGACATTTTTCCCATGGATGCTTTGAAGTTCACCAGCAGCACACCACAAAGCTCGCTCTCTATTGACATCAGTGGCTCCCATATTGCTCAAAGCACTGGCCTGAGAAGGAAGTCTGGAGCTGCAGTAGTGGCAAGGGGCAATAAAGCCCTGCAGGCTGCACATATGTTATGCTGTTTTTCCTACTCAGAGCAAAATGTTGGTGAGGGGGCAGGGATGGTAGGTTTTCGTGTGAAAATCAAGCTCTCTAATGTTGACTCTGCTTTGCTGTGAAGTAATTAATGAATACTTTTCAGAACTCATGGCTGCCCCTCAGTTATTAGCAACTGAATCTGGACATGAACTTTCTCTGAGTTGAGAATTATTTAGACTCAGGATGAACTTCAAAGGATGTAGAGATTTGGATGCTCATCTAACTCCTCAGGCTGGAACTCAGGCTGGAAATCTTGTACCAAAGTGCCTACTTTCTCCAGTGTCTGGCCTGCTGTGCCGTAATTTGCATTTCCATGATAAGAGCACAGAAAGCAGAAAGTAAATCACCGTGATACTTCACTGAGTTGAAGTGGCAAAACCAAAGGTATCAGATAGGAGGAAACTAATCTCAAGTTCTCTGGAAAGTCTGCCTTCCTGCCGTAACAGAAATATCCCAGGAACAGACCCTGGGATTTTATTAATTTGGTACTTTTGCTTCCATGTTATGTGGGACTGAAAGTTAAAAATGGTGAAAAATGACTGGTTTTGGTGGAGACCATCTAGGTCACCTGTTCACTCTTTCCATAATCAGAGAATATATAGGCTACTCTTGAAATCAGAAGAGAATACCATTAAAGCAGAAATGGCTTTATATGACAAGTAACTGTCAGGCCAGTCTGTCCTGCAGGGTCACTGCTGTGGGAATATAATTCTTCCAAACAAATGTAAGTCATTACCAAATCTAAGCATTACCACATTATATCAGCTGCATCCTTAATTTCAATTGGAGCATAAATAGAGTAGAAGCAGAAAAAAATCAGGTTTTAAATGATTAAACATTAAAATATCTTCCAGGGCAGCTCTGAATTTAGTTGATTTTTCACTTAAAATGGCCTTTCAATACATTTTTTCAAAACTTCTTCAGCAGGCCATTATGGAAGCAAATGGAGAAGCACAGAAGCAGTCCATCTCTGGAGAGTATTTCCTGCTGCTGTTGTAGCCATTAGCTTCACATTTCTGCATATACTGAGCCAAATTCAAAACGTATTGAGGTCAACAAAAGGCATCAATTGACTTGAGTGGGCTTTGAATCAGACCTCCTAATGATCATTAAGTGGTATCTGGAAGAAATCTTCTATTACACAATTATGACTAATTAAATGCTTTAACATGAATTCAGGTTTTCTGCTAAGTACTAGTAATTACAAGAAGATTCTATACAATGTGGGTAAATGAGGGGGGAAACTAGACTTAGATCTCCACAGAATCATGCAGCTAGACAATGCTGTACAAAATACTTACAACAAACAGACAAAACTACTGGAAAGCTGAGCAATACCTTATTTTATTGAAAGCTCTATTATGGGCTCATTCCACCACAATTTTTGTTTGCATGTGTGCTTCTCAAAGCTATTTCCCCATAAATGAAAATGAAAATAGGTATGTGTGAGAAACAAGTGAGATGCATATTTGAAGTTAAAATTTGCATGTGCAAACTTCTATACCATGATGCTTTAGTATGGAAATTTATTTTCAACAAACTACTATTGTAACAGAATGTCAGTTTCTACTTGTCTTTATTGAAACAAGTATTTTTCCATAGTCCCTTCAAAACTGCAACTCTGAAGCTTCACTGAATTTCAAAATTTAGCATAAAGTCTGAGGGTATGAAGTCAGCTGGGCAGATACTGTGAGAATTTTCTTGGAAATCCTTTCTGCTGGTGCCAACACACCTGCACATCAGGAGGGGACTCCTGGCTTGGCCTGGCATATTGATTCCAAGGTCTTGAAATGATGGGGTTTGGATCCTACAGGTTATCTAACCTTGGCAAACCCTACCCAGGAATTTAATGGTTTAACTTGGTAGTTCACATTTGCAGTGTTCCTCAGGCTCTGTCATAGGCTACTGAGTAAATATGGCACTTGGACTTATCTGCAGCGTATGCTTCTTTAAGAAGCATCAGGGCTTCCTGCAAGAAGCACTGATGGGAGCTGACAAGGAGTGGATTTATTCATTCAGCACTTGAGATTATCTGCTGCCTGGTGGTACACAGTTTACGAGTGACTGATGTGCAAGTCTCCGCCAGCAGTCAGCAGAATTGGCCCCTTATACCAGAAGGCAAATAACCTCCCTGTGCCTCCTGTCACCTTCAGTGAGTGCCACGTCCTGGCTGCCATCCCCAAGTAGTGCAGGACACAGGACACAAACCAACAGCCACTCTGCAGGAGAAATAACCTGATCTTTGTCTTGCCTTTCTTTTTCCCTCTGTATCCTGGTTTTTAATGTTAATGCGCACTGTGCTCTCTTTGACCTGAAGCAGAATGTTTGCACAGCTGTTTTTTTTTTTGGTAGGGAAAAAAACTAACTCACCTGCAACCAGCCCAGTGTTTATGAGAAACCTGCCACCCTAAATCACCAGCCACAACCAAGCCTGTGTGAACTCCGCTATCTGCTGCTCCAAAGCAGCATGCTCAGTCCCTCTTGTGTGAGTAGCCCTCCTTGCTATGTCAGACCTGCAGTGCTCACTCCAAACTATGAAATTTAAGTCTAACCCCCACAAGCAATAGTGTAGGCAGTATTCACCTGCAGCTCTTTCCCCCTGAAGGACCAACAAACTTATGCCTGGCTCATTTCAGGGACATACATGTTAAAAACCCAAGACCAGGAAGCCAACAGGCCCTGCGCTCCAGTGCAGGAAATGAATGCAATTTATAGCTCGTTTTCCCCCCACAGAAGTTACTTCTACCAAAGGTAGAAGGTATATTCAAGAAGATTTAATGCCTGTGCACTGCTGTGCTCAGCTATGGAAAAAACAGTCACTACACACAGACAAGAAGCAAGCTGCAAAATTGAGGGGTACGGAGAGTTCAAATAATATAAGTGCAGAGCTCCTTGTATTATTTGAGACATTATAGATTCAATATGGGCAGTACCAAACACAACACTGGAATGTCTAAGCCAAAGAGTGGGTGGAGGATGCAGGAGATGTTGAATCCCATTAAGGGATTATGGGCAAGCACAAAGGAGGCGGTATCGCACAGCACAGCATAACGTTCTGCCAACAATGTAGTATAGAGCTTCTGAGAGCATTGGTTGAGGATATGATAAGGCAGACGGGTTCCCAAGGGCATCCACAGAAGGGACTGAGACAGTGAAGTGATGCTGACAGTACCATGGACTGGATCCTTAAGGGAGTCCACCATCAGTAGGAAGAGAAATTCAAAAGCATGGTTTTGGAAAAGCTTCAAAGGATAAACTCTCCACCATTTCCTATGTGTCTCGGCTAGCCTCTTTCCCCCTCTTCCTCTTTTTCTCCGTTAGTCACACTGGCCTTATTAGCTCTTTGGCATTGTCTTCCACAAATGTCCTTTATACTTTCTCCCTAATACTCTTTCACAAGCAATCAATAATTGCTGCTGTTTTCTTCTCTACATTTTTCCTTAATGGCCATCTCTGGTTCCCTAAGAATAAGGCAGGTAACAAATGTTCCAGGAGCAGGCAGAATAGGTGGAGCTTTGTGAAGATTGGAGGCAGAATGCCAGACGCCATCCCTACCTTGCCCTGCTCCGCAACAAGCTTAATGACATCAATAATTTCAAAGAGTGGAACACAGATAATAGGGTTTTTGTTATTCTACTATATTCTCCTGTCCTTCACTTTTGGGTGCCCCTTGCCCCTTTAGATAGATATTTGTATGTACTTGTATATTAGGACCTCATTTCAGCTGAGTTAATAAACTCAGTGAGATACAAATGGTTGGTATCTAGAAGGGGTTCTCCGTCCCAATAGTCCCTCACAGCTGGCAGTGACAGAAGCAGAGACTGAAGCAACCAAAGCTCTCCGCTTTGTTTCCATTTTCTGAATACGCCTTTGAAGCAGAATTGCACCTCCCAGTGGGACAAACAGCAGCATGGACCTCGTCCAGGAACTGTGAAAAGGCCAAGGGCAACACAGACGTACAAAGTTAATGTCTGCAATTCGCTCTGCAATAAAGAGGGAGCCTTGAGGCGAGGCCTGGCAGCTGCAGGCAGAGGAATCAGCAGCTGACTTTCTGCCAAACAGAGCCAGCAGCTGCGTACTCAGGGAGGCCGAGCAACCCTTCAGCCCAGCTCTTCTACCACAGCAGGTCAGCAACAGTTTCTATCACACTGCAGCATGAACAGCAGCTCCTGCCTGACGTGCACCAGCTCTACATTAGTGCTTCTACACCCATTTCATCCTAGGGACGCTGATCCCAAGAACTACTTATTCTTATCCGTGATGTTTAAATTAGTCCACTTTGTCTGTAAAATAAGAGCTCTGCGCACAGACTGTGTCTCAGGAACACACTTGTTCAGTGTCTCTCTATGATAACATGAGCATAGCTGGTGTATCTCTACATCGCTAGATGGAGATCTTCCGTCGCTACCTCATAGCGACATGAACCAGCACTTCAGCTCCAAACGTCCCTGCCCACTCATCTATATGTGGGATTATAACTTTTTAATGCAGACCCACCTCAACCACAAGCATATCTTTTCATATCTTGCAAGACAGGACTGAACAGCATGGGAAATCAGCAGTGACCTCTCAATATCTTCACCTCTGGGCTTCCTGTTTGGATCTAGCCAACAGCAGACAGGCTCAAAGCCTGTTACTCTCAGCTCACTGGTGATTCACAGAGCAAAATTAGGTTTATGGACTCAGCCTCAGTCCCAGGTCAGGAGTAAACTACTGGTGGACAATTAAATGGCTACTGTAAAACTGTCCCCTTCCTTCAAATACCACACATCACTGCTGAGAAATGACACAAGATTTCAAGATGATGCTAGTCCTGATGCAACAGCTTTGTCCACGGTTCCTGCCACTTCTTCCTTTGGCTTCAGGAATGCAGCAAAGATAGCAACACTGGCTGGGAGCTTTCCACTGGTTTTAATCTGCAAAAGGATGGCTAATAAGGCAGGAATTGTAGTACAATGCAAGAGGCAGTAAGAGAGAGGAGAGGAAGAAATAAAATTGCATATTTTGCCTCAAGTCTTCAGGCTGCCTGTGCTCACTCCCTGTCTCTCCTCAGGTTCAGCCTGCAGCAGAGGACATTACAGCAAGACTTGTACTCCCCTTAGTGAAGACAACGTCTTCCTCTGTTTTGTACCAGCAAGAGAAGCAGCAGAAAATTAGTCAATTGCTACCATCAGCATCCAGGATCTCTCACAGCTGGAAGTTAAGAGATCAAAGACAGCAATGAAGGAACGTTTTGTTTCTCAGTTATTTTATCTCTGCTCTTCTCATACCCTTCCCATTGCACACCAGTCCCTTATTGTTGGAGGTGCTGATGGCATCTTGCAGCCTATCAACATCAATATCATGATCAAGAAACCTCTTGGCAAGGGAGGTTTACAAACAACATTGAAAGATAGGCTCTCAAGCATCTCAGAACAGGTGATAAGGATAAGACAAGTCATTTCTTCTTCACGTTGTCCAAATGTCCTTGAGAAAGGAGGGGTCAGACTTCTCTGGCCACATCCTTAAAGAAGGGTCCAGCATATTCTCTGGAGCTGACTACAATTCTTTTCCACATCTTCATTATATTTTCCAATACATTATTCAGTGCGGTCGGACTTTCAGAAGTACTTAGCATGGGCCTATCTCTTTATCTCAAAGTTCATGGGATTCTTACTACTAAATGAGACCAGAGTCAGCCAGCAATGAACATCTAATTCCATCTTTTAGTTCTAAGTCCCTAGAGATGGGTCTTGTAATGTGAGGCCTGCCTCACTATTTATGGATCTACGCCTTGAACATTACTTCCCAGATCCTGCAGTATTTCTGAGCCTTCCTGAGTCCTAACGGTGAATTCTTCAGCTTCACCATACTAAACCATAGCCGAAAGCATTCCCTATGCTAAAACAGATCATCTTTTCCACATAACAACAATCGCTTCTGCAGTATAGAAAACTCCTCTCTTAAATTACCTGCGTCACTCCAAAGCAACCTATATGTTTATGACAAGTGGTCACTGCAGTGCAGATGCACCCACCAACACAGCATTATTGCATGGAGACCAGGAATAGCAAAGAAATTAAGGCATTTTAAACCTGAAGAAGGTGGTATTTTCATTATTTCTGAAGGTGTTGTTGCAGGTCATACATCTTCAGAATAGTTGTCTTTAAGTGCCATTGCTTACTTGAGACTCTTCCCGTTCCTTTGTATCTGCCCTACACCACACATCTAATAGAGAGTTCAAAGCTATTTGGCTTCTGATGAAGAGCAAAGACAGGATGCAACACTTTATTATGCCAGGTGATAATGCATCTCTAAAGAAAGTGCTAATGACTCAAAAATTATTCAGAAGAAGCAGCAGGAAAGTTCTAACAATAAATAAACTAACTTAATTCTCTGAAAAGAATGGACTTAGCTGGACATGCTTACTCCAGCTATTCCTGAAAGTGGTAGAGCAAGCACTCCAAATACAGAAGAAAATTTGAAAATTGGGGTTCACTTAAATCATACCATCTTAGGCCTGTACACCTTGGGATGCTTTGGCACATATACTGGCATCCTCTTTTCACAATCTAATTCAAAATCCCTTGTACTTGCCAAATACTTATGATAACACTTACATGTGCAGATTTAAAAGTGCTTTCAAATATTTGCTGAGAAGATGGCAGACTAAATTTGAAATGGACAGCTGGGCTAGATCTACCCTCCTCCCTCCCCAACTTTTCAGCATTTTCTGCCAGAGATCACATTCATCAGTCAGCTGAACCTTGTTCCCAGATGTTTGGAACATGCAAAAAACAACCTGTGAATTGGGGAGTTTTCTCAGACTCAGCAATATGGTCACAACAGACTTTGGGAATGAAAAGGCAAGGGATGCTGTTCATGTCATCCTCTCTCTACAGAAAAGAAAACCAATTATGTCTCTTTATAGAAGACATAATTAGCTTCCTTCTTTCCAATGGAGAAAGCCTTTCCCTCCATGAAAAACACATACTGCCTCCCACGCAAGCAAGGGACAGACAAAAACCCCACCAAAATCTTGCTGAGGTGGATGCCAGGCTGAGGAAACCCAGCAGTAAACTCAGATAGGAGGAAACAGTCCCCATGATGCAAGGCTTACGTGTTGAATCCTGACTTATGCAAATATGTTTGGGAGGAAAGTACTGCAGAGATGTTCTCCACACAGAATTCAGTGAGTTTGGATGTAAAACCTCAAGATGTTTAGGGGTAGCTGATCATTACATTAACATATGTGTGATGGCAGGGATTAGAGTGCATCCTACTGCTGTATAGTATGGATTTGTGTTGGTCAGAAGTTCCATTTGTGTACTGCTTCTTACCCTTAAGGTCATTCCTGCACTCGAACAGAAATAATTCCTATCCACAGTCCCTCCTCTGAGTAGGAAATCTGTACTCCAGGTAAAGGATGTGCCTTCTGTGCTTTGTTGCTGGACACCATGGGACAGCAGAGCAGCACTTTCTTTTAGTTGCTCTGTGCTGGACATGTTTTCCCAGGTTCAAGGAGCCAAGGTGAACTAACATCATCTGCAAAACATCCTCGCAGGGGACTCAGGAAAGCTCTATGGATGTTTGCCCCAAGCCCGTCTGACATTTTGTTTGCCAGAGGAACATATTAACATTGATGAGTCCCTTTTCTTTCTGAGAATTCTAAAATTATTGTTGGATGCTGCTCAGTGAGAAAGTCTGGGACAGCAGCTGATAAGGAATCATGGTGATTTTAGGAGGCCAGCCCTCTTCTCTGCAGAGATCTACGTAACTGTTAAACAGAGTTGAGGCAATTTTCCCTCCCTCAGTAACAGTCTTACTCCATCCCAAGTGGACGACTTCACAGTTACCTAGAGTTTTGTCATGTTCTTTGGTATCATTCTGCTGCCCACATGTTCCTGTATTTAGAGTAGGGTAATGTTACACATCCAAACCGGGAGCCTGTTCTTTATTTTGGAGTGGATTCCTTATGCCACCACAGAAGCCACTGAAGAACAACCATGTTCTGTGAAATCCTAGGGAATGTGAGCGCCTTTTTCTGACTATTCCTCTTCTGGTTTTGAATTCTTATGCTTGCTAACATTTCTAAACTGTTAACCTTTCCTCCTCCACACTACTTTGTTTCTGAGGCAGAAGTGATTTTCCTTGCAATTTTCTAGATCTCTTCCATGTTCCCTTCAGGGTGGCTGGGCACATGAACTTCTAGAAAATATTTTATTTCCGTTTCAAGAAAGTGTTTAAAATGCATGCTTTAGTCTGTACCACTACTATATAGCCTTGGGTCTACCTGCAAGCAACAGAACGACAGCAAAGTGATGAAAGAAGGTGGGGAAAAAAATTACCTTAAAAAAATTAACTTCTGGAAAACCCATAGGAGAGTAACACATTTTGTTTAAAAGCTCTTGGTGGCCAATGTGAATGTTTTTGGTGACCAGCCAGGAAGTAGGGATAGTCCTTACTTCTGACTCATTAAACACGCATTTTGCAGAGCTACTTTTTTGATGAGATTCTTTTGGACATGTCTTCGTTTACCCAGGGAGCTAGGCACTGTTGTCCCTCTTCCTTCTGTGGGAACAGTGACCTGTTTGAGAAACCTGAAATGTCTCCACAGGGTATCATTTAGCACTCTCCAGGCTTACCAAGATCCCTGAAGCACTGTTGTGTCTCTCTGGTCCCTTATCTTGCTCATGATCTGCAAATGATCAGTCACTTAAAGCCCACAGCAGAGGAAGTTGCTGCCTATCTGAAGGCCTGAGTTTGTCAGTTCTATCTTCAAACAAATGAGCAGAAGCTTCACTTAGGGAAGACATATATAAGCATATAGCTCTCATACACTCTCATTAAGGAAATATGAAGCAGTTCTTTAAATCTGAAACAGGAAATAAGCAGAAGAGAAAAAACCCAAAACAAACAGCCCTCCCTTAAAAGTGGTCTGAATATCTCAAATAAGACAATGTTCCTTGTAGAGGGAAAGGAAATGTGTAGTGCATAGCTGTGTGCTTGCCTCAATCTGAACTATAATGGCTCTTCCTCATCCTTTTCCATGATATGTGTGCATAATCTCCAAGTCTCTGGACAGGAGTCAGCACCTCTGTTTAGCCCTTCAGTGGGATCACTCTGCTGATGATCTCCTTGAGACCTCAGGATTCACTTAGCCACCCAGTTTGCAGCAGGCTTCCTTCTTCTGGGAGAAGCGCCTGATGTTACAAGTGAACCCAGGACCTCAGAGGTGAAACAGGACTGCAAGAATCTACAGAGGGTTTACATGAATGAATGAGTTCAATTTTCAAATTTAGGCCAGAAGCAGCCTGCCCAGCCTAATCTTTTCTCCTTCATACTGTTTATTCAGCCAAACGGATTTTCAGACAACCTGAGGGGATTACCTTCATGGGTGAGTGTGTATTTTACCAGAAGTCCTATTTGGCAGAATGACTTTCATTATAAGCATTTTGGTTCTGTTGCCCCTGTTGCATGCTCCTTTTCTTGGCGTTCTGGCTGTCTCCAAGTCCTGTGCAAATTTCCCTTTTCATAAGGCACCAGAGCTCTGGCAGATACATAGACTACGTAGCTGAACAATCACTTTATGCTTCAAGCACTACCAAACAGTTTATTGTGCAGCTTAGGAGGGCATATATGCACTGTTATGTTACAGAAAACCAGAGTGCCTTTCTAGAAACGCCCTCATTTTGCTGGAAACACTACCTCCATTTTGCAGGAGTGATCCTAAACCAGCAGAACGAATCTAGCAAAGGGTTAAAATAGGATTTGTATTTTATTTTTAACCTGGGCTGGAGAATTCCCTTCTTCCCTTTTTCTCTTCCCCTTATGACACCTCTTTAAATAGAGTTGCTTTTTCTAGCCCCAAACCCACCTAATGCCAAGGGGTCAAGCTATGTTTCTCAAGTCCTTTGTTCACCGGAGCAGTATGGGGGTGTGAGATAAGTATTTGCTGAAGCCACCAACGATTAAGACATCAGCACCATTAAGAGCTGCTGCCTTCCATGCAGTCAGCATTCTGTAAGCTGCCTCCAGTCCTCTGCTGTATCGGAGCAGCCCGCCTCTCCCTGGGGGATCCCCACAGCCAGCTCTGAAATGGGGTTTGTGCTCTGCTCCTCACATCCAGCCTGCCTGCTCATTAACCATTAGGGATGCGACTGCTACTGCCACCGCTGCAGACACCTAAAGACTGAGGATGTTGTCTCCTCCTTGCTACAAAAGGCCATTCTCCCTTTCTCAACTGCTTTTAAAGGGAAACATCTTTTTTTTTTTGTGTGTGTGTGCATGTGCTGTGACAGAGGAATATAAGTTCTGACCTTAAAAGCAGGAAAAAGAGTTGTATTGCAGTCCTCATGGTGGCTGTAGCTGGCTCTCTGACACACTGATGTTCCCAGAGTCAGGGCATTAAAATGTATGCATGGAAGCAATCTCCCAAGCAAAAGCCCACTGTAATTGTTGAAGAGTTGGACTAAAGATTCGGTGCCAGTTTCTCACCCAGATATGTCAGGGACACATTAAAGTGCCAGCTGTTGGGTGAAGCACAGCTGCTCTTCTCCTTCAGTTCCTGGAGTACAAAACTATGGGAATCAAAACAGAAGTCAGAGCATTTGTGAGGCTACTCTAACTTACCCTTAGATCTCTACTCCCTCTAATTCAGCAGAGAGACTTGAGAAAGCAGGCTGTGCCCTTCAAGCTACAAACAGACACAACTGCTTGGCAAAAAGCAGTATGTAATACCAACAGGGAAGTCTTTCAGTAACAGCTTTTCCAAACCAAGGATCAGTCAGCAGCCAGAACAGGATTGCCAAGCATTTCCAAATGTAAGGTGTGTTCCCATTTTTCAACTAATCAACAGAAAAATGAGGGACCTGCACATGACCTGATGTGTTGGTAAAAAGCAGATGCAGTAATGTCAGAGTTCCTATTCCCTCTGCAGCACTGGCTGAACACAAACAACAACCACCCCTTCACTGCCACCCATTACAATGTGGGTATTTTGTCCTGCAGGACAAATAGAAAGAAGCAGGAATCCAAAGAGAAATAAAGAAAACTAACTGCTTTCTACAGACTCCTAGTGCAGCTCTGATGCACTCGAGCCACTTCTACCTTCACCTGTTGTACAGGACTTTGCCCATACAACAGCTCCACTCAAACCCAGTGAGAGAGGATTTAATGTTTCTTTGGTGGTAACTTCCCCCTGCATCCCCTTCTCTCTCTCTAGTGACCACCCGCCTGTCCAGACCAGCTCTGGGAGTGGCCAGGTACAAGGTGGTCTTTTCAAGAATGATTGCCATAATATTCTTATTTTGTTCCTTTGTCCTTCCCGAGCGATTTTTCTTTGGGACCCTGGAACAAGCAGTCACTTCAGAACAGTGTCACTATCACATGGATGGCGGCTCCAGGACCTATGAGGCACATGTGAGTGGGCAGGCTGTATTAGAAAGCATCAGCATTGAACACTTCACCGGCACATCCTCCTCACTGGGGACTGCTGCCAGTCACTGTAAAGCAGCCTCCCGGTGCTAACATAACTTGTGTCAGGCCCTTGATACGTGGTAGCACCCTTTTCATTCCCAAGAAAAATATTCTTCAAACTGGAGTACAGGGGATTTTCTTACATTAGGATTAAAGAGCCTCTTCTTAAATGAAGGGTTTTTATTTTCCAAAAGTACAATCATTACAATTCTAAAAAAGTCACCATTGAGAAACACTAAAAAGCTTTCTATAGTACTGCTTACCTTTAGTATTCGTTTCCCTCTGGGAATTCAGGTACTGCCAGTGGGACCTTCATCAGATGCTGACAACTCCCCCCATCAGGAATCCCCATTTTCAAAAAGTTCAGTAATATTGGGTTCTCTGCACTGAAGCACTCTAGAGACAGATTTTCAGCTGCTGAACTACCTGCAGCTAAGATTTTAAGGAGAATCCCCTCTCCAATTAGGCATGATATTAAAAATCGGGTTTTCAAGTCGCTCAGACACTATAGTTGACTGGGTTTAATGAAAATCTGGCCTAACGATGGAAGCTGAGCTCCTCTGAAAAGTCTAGGCCTAAGCCCAAAATTTTGGAGATGCTGAGACTGCTGCAGGGTCCCACCAGAGGTGGGACATTACAGCAAATGTCTTCTACATATTCCCCAAGAAAATCACCCCAATTACTGGACACATCTGCACTGTTTGGCATAAATACGCATATTAAACAGAATACTAAAATGAAATAAGAGGTGCAATACCTTTTATTGCATGTATATACATAGTTCCAAACTTGAGTGTGAGTGAGATCTGCATCAAAACCCACCTTTGGCGTATCTCTAAACAAAATGATAACCACCTAAAACCTGGGGCTTTCATGGGCTGGGGTTAAAGGTGGAATCATTATCTGAAATTATATCCAAAGGAAGCCATAAAGCTGTCTAAGAATCTCTTAACTTAGTCTGGATTCACTGAGTCTGAAAAGACTCTGGCAAACCTCTCTGGGAAATACGGTATCAATACTGGCTTGGTCTGACAGTATACAGGTGTGAGGTTGAGGTGCTGATTTGGGATTAAGAAAGTCTAGCTTCACTTTCTGATTTTCTTGATAGTTTCTTTTGCCCCGGATGGGTTACTTAACCTACCTGTGCTTTAGTTCTGTATTTAGAGAATGGAGACAGTAAGCTATTTGCCTTTTCCCACATTTTTCTGCACTTTTACATGCATTGCCTGTTCAGACTGTAAATGTTTCAGGTCAGAGATCGTCCCTTGCTTTGTTTTTAAACACAGCTACAGTGCCTAGTATGCCAGGACATGTGCTAAGACACACCCTCTGACAAACACAGACAAAAAATGACGTTTCAAATGTCACCACTAACTCAACTTACAGCCTGCAGAGAATGAAGCAGTAGAGGGTGAAGTCTGCAATATGTCATATGGAGCAAAACGTAAGTTCAAAGCACGCTGTTACAGCTGAGCACCAGATTGAGATTGGTGCTGGTGCTCTCCTCTACTGGCTTGGCTCCACGCAGGGAATTGGGAGTCAGTAACTGTCCTCACAGAAGTCAGAAGCAAGCAGCAATACCAGACACCCTCTGAGCACAGGAAAATACAGTGTCTCATAAGCTGGGAGGGTGGGCAGGCAGCATTACAGGTAGACTAGAAATAATAGAGCAAGCTTCATGCTGAAAAGCAGGGAATCTTTGTCATGACAACAGAGAGAGCTGTTAAACTATACAACATGCGCAGGAACTGTACAGATACGCAGTATTCTGGGTCTCCTGCTCTCAGCAGGGAGGAACTGGCAGGACTGCAGCAGTGAATGATGGTTTATTTTTAACAACAGTTTCTAAAGCAGGAGCTGGTGATTTTGTTTGTTTGTCACTTTTTATTTCATCTAATGCTCTAGATGGATACTAGCTCCTTTTTGCAAGATTTTTTTATTTATTTTTGTTTCTCCTTGAAGCAGAGACTGCAAATGCTGTGATAAGTAGACTGAAAGGTTCACTTAGTTTCAGCTGCAGTTTTCCTAAGTGCTTTGGTGTCCCCTGCTGAATTGATGTTTTGTAACAGTGTAGAGGTGGAGCATGCTTTGGGGATATTCCACAGCTCTCCTCTTGCCTCCACCACACCATGGAAGAACCATTTTTCCTCTCCCTTCCCTTCACCCTTCCTTTCCTGTAAGGGGACAAGAACCACCAAGGAAGAAAGCTGTACCATCACCCTCTTCAGGCCTTTTTTGCACCAACCAAAATCTTGCAAATCTAAAGCATAAACTAAGCAGTTTCGTACTTTGCTCCTACCCCATGTCCTTCAGGGTGTGTGAACACATCTTGCTCCAGACTAACAAGCCACACAGCAAATGCTTTACATTGTGGACTAATGTCAGGGGAGCAGAGGATCTAGAGCTGCAGCTCAGTGGTCTGAGGAAAAAGCTCTGCCAGTCTGTGCCCCTTAATAATGGGCAGTGAGCATAGAGGGCAAGCGTGACTAGGTAGGAGAAAAGAGGCTATCTAGGGAATCATGCAACACGAGTGCTGGCCTTTGCAATCCATAATAGGGGTGAGTCAGACTCTGAATTGCTGTGCTGCTATCTTGGTTACAGTAGATGCTAATTCAGCTGGTCAGGTAAAGTGTGCTTTTAGGAGGCTAATATGAGCAAGCATATTGAGGCTCTGGGACTTTTCAAGGCTTCATAGCTGTTCTGCCTATCCTAAAGGGAAGAAGCACTTGTGAAATGAAACCCATGGCAGGGTCTGGGATACCAACCTCCCTCCCTCAGAGTTTGCTGGAGTGAGGGTAACACAAGGCTCTCAGCTGTTTGGCAGATTAGTGGGGCAGTTTATTCTGCTGTGGTGCTTTCAGAGGCAGCTGGAGACACTGTGGTGTGGAAGGTCTCAGTTTCAAGCAGGCACCTTCCACCTGCTTCATAAAAGCATATGTGGAAACTTTTAAAAGACTGATTTCCAAAGAGGGAATAAAACATTGGGGCAGAATGACACTGTTCCCTACCCTGCTTCTTAAGTACCCAGCAGGATTTGAGGGTTTCCTTTAAAGGAAAGTGCCCAACCTAAAGCCTACTGCAACGAACTCAAAAGGCTGATGCTGAAGGGCACTGGATCAGGACCTAGGAGGCTTTTGGACTCGCGCTACCACACCTGCAAACTCTTAGCTGGTCTTTCCACATGGAGGGGAGGTGGGGAGTAAAGAGGGACAAGACTTTCCTGAGGGACAGTTCACATGCAGCGAGGAGCCATGCGGTCCTCTGGGTGCTGGTGCATGAGGTAGAACAGACATGGCTATTCCCCTCAGTAGCTATATGGACCTGCAGTGCTGACAGTAACAACAGCTTGTTGTCAGCTAACGAAGCAGCTACGATGACGGCAGTGCGCTGAGAACAGACCCAAGCAGAGTCAGGGTGCCATTTTTAGCATTCTTTTACTCTGCCTGGAACCACACTCCAGCCCCTTGGGAGCCAACCCTTTTCACTGAGCTTTCTGGAGGGAGCAAAGGAGCGGAGGTGAGATTCTCAGCCAAGACATCAGAGCTAAGCTGTTCTCTGAACCACTCTTTGTTGCTGTCTCTTCACAAGCCTGCAGCCTCCGCTCCCTCCTCCCCTTCCCAAAAATAAAGCTCCATGATGTAAAAACATTCCTTTGGGGCTGGAGGTGGAAAAAGTAGGACACCACAGTTCGGAAAACGCTCAGCACTGCATGAAATATTCACTATCAACCGAAACAGGTTTACCCGGAGGAGGGTAAGAGGGAACGGGGAATCAATTTCACTGTCCTATGGTTTGTTATTCCGGTTTCTTCTCTTCTCCAAAGCTGCTTTTTGGAAGCTTCTGTCTGACCCAGTTCTCATTCCCTCACTTTTCACACCCTCTATCCCTCCTGTTTTGTGAAAAAAATCAACATGCATCCTAAAGGCATCCTTGCCCAATCCTAAATACCGCTGCTCTCCAGAACAGGGCTAATAATGTAACGATGCACAGGAGAGAGAAAGACAGCGCATGTGCGGCTGAGCGATCCATCATCTGTGCACCAGGGGGATGGGAAAGGACTGAGTCGTGCCCCACAGCCCCTGAAAAGGGCCTTCCCATTCCTTTAGCAGAAACGGCAAGAACAGAACAAAGGTTGCAAGAACAAAACAAAGGTTTTTCTTTCCTCTCT
This sequence comes from Phalacrocorax aristotelis, assembly GCF_949628215.1. NCBI lineage: Eukaryota > Metazoa > Chordata > Aves > Suliformes > Phalacrocoracidae > Phalacrocorax > Phalacrocorax aristotelis. The sequence continues at coordinate 52,625,629 of NC_134280.1, read as the reverse complement.
TCTCCTCAAATGTTGCACTTTAGGATTGGGACTGAATCAAAATACTTCTCTCTATAAATGACAACCAAGTTTTTTGTACTGTTTTTTTGCTTGCTGCAAATAACAGGAAGAAGCCTGGAAAATACGGAAAGCAGGAGAAAAGGCTCTGGTGATGTGTTGGCCTCGTGTTTGCATTCTACCTGCTGCAGTTTCAGTACAGCCACAGCCTGAAGCAAAATTAACTGGGTGACTTTGTGTCCAGGCATACAGGAGGTTCAGCCACATCACCAGAGAGACAACATTCCAAACAACAGTGACGTGTTCAGATGGTGTAACAGGAAAAGGAAGAAGGTGAGGAGAGGTGATGAAAGGAATGGCATGAATTACATCTGCGGTTCCCTGTGGATATCCCTGTGGGTATCCTGGGATAGGAGACCAAGACAAAGCTGAAATGCCCTGGCAGAGCTTCAAGGGAGGAAGACGACATTAGTCTGTCTGGGATATAACCCCCAAACAATCATAATGCCCAACAGGAACTTAAGATGCGCACCCCCACACCCCCTCCCCCAATTTTCAGCACTCACTCCATTCAGATAACACATATGGGAAACCACACATTGATTTTTTTTTAAATGAACTCTCACAAAGAATGTAGCTTATACACAAAGCCCAGCTCCCATACACTGACAGTTAAAAAAAAAAGCTACGACTGAAAGCTAATCTGCAATGAATACATTTTCCGCTCAAGCAAACCCCAAACACATTTTATCAAACAAAGGAGCTCTTTAAATTATCACCTGCTCCAAAGGGCATTTTCCTAATGGCGAAGAGCATGCGCACTTGATACTTGTTTCACTACAAGCGAACAAGGAGCTGTATCATTGTACCAGAACTGGGAAACCACAGGGAAGCTATGCCCATCCCACTTGACACACAGTACCTCCTCCTACCCTCACAGCTGGAGCTGCTTTGCTCGCTTATGTTGGATGCTTGATGGGGTATCCCAGTGTATCCCTCTGAGACCCCTGAATAGGCACAACAGGCCGAAAGCTATGGCCAAACAGAGTAGTAGTACGTGTAGATGTGACAAGTCAGTCCCAAATTCACCAATGCCATACAAAACACAGGACTTATTCACTCAGCTGAGTCTGGTCTTATAATTTAATTATTTATAAAATAAATTTTTAAAATATTTATGAATTATAATTTTATTATTCATATTTTGCTAAGGCCCCATTTAACATCACACCTTTGTTTTGATATCTGTAAGTACAAAACCAGGCAGTTCTAGCCTTACAGAGACTGGGAAATCAGCTAGAGGTGGACCTTAGACTAGGGGTCTGGCTACTCCAGAGGTTTCCCAATAGATGCTGGCGGCCACTGCCTATGGAAACACACTAACAGACCAACTAGGGAGTGAGTCTTCCTTAGTTTATCTATCCCACTTCAGCTTCTGGCAATCAGCAAGGACCACCTGACCTGGCTGGCTCTCTTTAACTCCTGAACCTATACATGCTTTAGGCTCCCATTATTTTGCAGTTTCATTATGTGGTTTTTTTGCTCATTTTCAACCCCCTACCTCAATCATTTAATTGATTTCCCATTCATTCTGGCAGGTCATTCCCTAATCAATTCTCAAAAACAATATTCTCATGATAGGCCCATGGTCAACAGTAACCAGGACAAGGACTCAGATTTCAAAGAGTATCTGGGAAATGAGACAAAGGCTACTTTCCAGTACGCATTTTTTATCTTTTTCCCAGGAGTCCGCTCACTTCAAGAATTCCACTCACTAAAAGCAGCCCTGTTTTCTGCCCTGTTAAGTGAAACTATACAATAAATGATTGTTTATGTTTGTCTTTTTTCTCTGTAAGAACAGAGAAATTGTTTCCCATTCATTAATGGGACGTTCCTAAATGGTCATGTGCCAGCTTTCTTCACTGCTGCTCTCCTAGAGAAATAATCACCGGAAAGAAAAGACGATTCTGTAATCAGTAGCAGACTACAATGGAGTGAACAGATGGATAACAGGTAAATGCTGTGCCTAGCTGAGACGGAGGAAGAGGACTGGTGGAGAAAAGTCACAGATGAGCTCATATTTATACCAGTGAATTAAGTCGATAAATATTTATTACCCACAATGCTCTGCAATAAAGATCTAGTTCTTTTTACTACCTGCTGCTTATATTTGCTTTTAGGAATAAAGCTGGCCTTTATGATCTGAAAACTTGCTCTTTCACTTTAATTAAAATAAATGAGAACAGTTTTTAAAGGGGTGCTCCATTTGAAAAAGGTCAGTTCTATGCTGTGCCCCTAGAGGGCTGCAGCAGGAGGTGCTATTGGTGATACGATCAAGGAAGACCACCAGCTGAATAGTTATGGTATATTTGAGGAATTGCACATCTTTGCTGTACAGGCAGACCTCTTCAGACTAGGCTTCTCACCAGGGGACAGTGTATTTGCTCTCTATAAAATGTCAGGAATATGAAGAAGTCACATGGCCACAGTTCCATTCAAAATTACAGTCTCTGCTGGATATAAACAAGCAAAGCCTTACTACCTGCATGAACCACTACGCAGATTGGTTCTGGTGGCTTCTGCAAGAAAAATCAAGAATGCTCCTGGGGGTTTACAAACTGCTTAAAGAGACACTGTCTAATTCCTACATACTCTGCAGGGCTTATTAAAATCCTCCAGGAGACAGCCACAGACACAATTAGAACTGCTTCCAGTAGCACACAGCTGCATCCTCTGATAAGCAGGGGATCGAGAGCATGGCAACACAATTTGACTCAGCCAAAATGGCTATCAGAGGGACTGATCATCACTATCTTCCCTTCTACTCGTGGTATGCTGTCACTCTGCTGGCAGCAAAAAACTTCACAGGGAATAAGCACACCTGGGACAGGGCAGAATTTGGCAGGCACCTGGAACTCAGCAGATGTAAGGTGTTTTATACAGCACGCACTTTCCCTGGAAACTCAGTCCGTTTGAATAAACATTCACTGACATAAATGGAGACACCAGCCCTGCTCTCTTCCACCTGCTAGCTGTGTTATTTGGGAAGGCCTGGCCACTATTTATATATTTATGAGGAATCTTCATTGAGAGATGATCTACACCCTTTTGCCTCCAAGCAGAAATCACCACTGCATGTTCCTTCGATGACAGCCAGTGGTTTGCTTTCATCCATTAACAGCAGGCACAGATGCCAAGCTGAGCTGCCTACCTTGAATTCAGGGCTCTGTGACATCTCAAGAGTCAAAATGCCCCAAAGTCTTTTGGGTCCTTTTGCAGCCTAAAACCACATGGGTTTGGGGTTTCTGGGGCAGAAACAAGAAGGGGGAAGGTGAGTAGAAGAGAAATCAGTCTCAACCTTAAGGAAGATTTCAACGTATGGATGAAGCTTCATTTAACTTACATGGCCCACACCAGACCTGCATCTCCTAGTCATCGGGCTCCTTGTCCTCTCTAGTGCCAAGGTAGTTTTCCAGGTAAGGAAGAACACAGCAAATGTGAATAATGGCAGTCTATTGCTGACTGATTCCTTCCACATGAAAAAGAGGTCTGTCATCTTCTAATAATATTTTAAGTAATACCTGAAAAGGATCTGAAGAAAAAACCTTGGGAGCTGTTTAACTTTGGGTTAGCAAATTGTGTCTCCCGACAAACTTGGAACAATAATACTTAATTTGTAGGACTGTGAGACAGTTTCATTCATTGATTCATGGGATTCTGGTGGAGATTCATTCATGATTTCTTGCAAAGCACTGTAAAACTCTATTGAAAAGCAGTACTCATCCAATGTGATATAGGGGAAAGGCGTTATGCCAGGAGCAAGAAGACCCAGTGTCTTCTCTGCCTCTGCCATTTACCTTGCATGTGATACCAGGTACATCACTTCATCTACCCTTTAATTGACTATTGAGATGGTTAAATTTTGGAGTAAGGATTGCCTATTACTATCTGTTTGTACAGTACCACATTCACACTTCAGCCAAGTCTATGCTAAATAACACAAATAATAATTTCAAAGACTATCATCTGTGCTGTATCATTCTGTTCATGTATTTTAGGTAGAAAAGATACTGGATTACTAAGTGTTGATCAGAAATATAGAAGGCCAGCCCCTCTGCAGCTGCCCAGGGAGAGCTCTGGAGATAAATAGCTCAGCTATTTCTAACTGGCATATATTGTTCTATAGGATTATTAATGACTGCTGCCAACTTGGCTTCCAGTGGGTGCCTTCTCTGGGATCAGTGGGTGTTCACAAAGCTTTTCCTTTGCAGAAGGTGTTAAACAGCACTGCTTACAAGCAATATCCCCAGTGTCTGCATTGTCATGGGGATTTCTGCAGATGGCTCACAGTGATAACTGTTAGTAATTTATTATTGTTCCTTGCTCTTCGTCCTTCTTTTCCCTCTGTGCAGGCTCTTTCTAACATTGTCCCTGCTTTGCTTTATCCATAGCAGACAACCTGCAAGAAGACTTGGCAAAGGGGGGATTCTAGTCCAAGTGAGATGAACAGAGCACCTCAGACAGGTGCACAGCTCAGGGGCAAGTGACAGTACAGCCTTAAGTCAAATACGTCAGCCCTGGATTAGATAAACTGGCAGCCAGCCGCCAAGATAAAGTGCCTGCCTCTGAATTCAGCAATGTCAATTGTCACAAAGTTAAAAAGCGATGGAGGGAGGGAGAACGGGGACGGCACAAGCTGGTGAACACATGCAGCTGAACCAAACTGGACAGATGAAAAAAGACGACAAGGACGATACGTGCTAAACATACTCCACTACTGCAAGCTCTGTCCTGCTGACCTTGGCCAATGATTAATGTTACTTTAAAGTACATTGGGGTCTGCTGTTAATCTGAATCCCTCTGGACTCGAACTGGGAAAAATGCCACTCAGGCTGCATGGGGGAATATGTGAGGAATGGAATGACTCCTTATTGCCGTTTAAATAATTTCATTTCTGGCTGAAGTTTATGCCTGAATTTCATGCCGTGCAATGTCTCTGGACCAGATACCACCCCTCCCTACTGCAAAAACAAACAGCAGATCCAAGATGGTCATGCTGCTTGAAGAAAGTGAAGGAAAATGAGGGTGGAGAGAGGAGCTGTTCAAACATACAAGTTCTTTCCTTATCTGTTATACTTCCTGACAAGTTAAGATGCATCTACCAAGCTATTTGCAAGATGCAAAGAGGTCATATCTTAATTTACCAGAAAAATTTGCACAGTGCAAGTTGTTGGGAGGTTCAGGACTTCAATGAGAGAAGGAGGAAGGACTGTGGTAGGCTGGTAAGCGGCAGCCTGGAGCTACAGGACTTAAGTCATAGAGTAGTTCCTGACCCAGAGCCTGATGCGAGGCTGCAAGAGAAGCTATTTGAAGGCAGTTTGTGCACCTCCAGAGTATCTAGTTCTAGCTAAATCACAAGCTGATCAAATCTGCCAAAACATTTCAAAGGAAATAGTAGCCACTGGGTTTGAAACTTACTCTTTTTACTTGCTTTTCTTTCTGAGATTTCATTTCACACATCTACAGTTGTAGCATCTACTCCCTTCCCCTCATACGCCTTCTTCCCTTTTTTACTTCACAGTAATAGGTAGATCATAGAAAGTGGAGTCTACTGAGTTCTGCCCAATGTATTTCTAACTAATCTCATAGTCTCCCAATATTCCAGCAAAATCAGGGATGCCCCAAACAGGCAAGATCAGATCTTTAAGGAATACTCCAAGAAAAAGTGTTCCAGCATAAGCACAGCAGTCATTCACTAAACTCTAGTCACAGCTGGCCACTACCTCCTGTGCAAACATGGCATGTGCCTGGCCTGAAACAAAACCTGAGTGCTTTTCCCTAGGGAGCACTGCCATCAGTTTCTGTCACCATTCTCTATGTGCACCTGGGCACCAGCTATTTACACCAGTTGGCACTTCCAATAATCCAAATACTTCACATAATTCATAAGCCTAAAGCAGTAAACACCCACCTTCCTGCCATTTATATCTTTCCCCAGGAGAATTCAGCTCAAACACAGCATTAAGGTTTCTGCTTTTTACCCAATTTTCCAGCTGGGTTAATTGAGGCATGCAGAGGTAAAGTGACTCGCCCAAGGCCACGCAGTCAGCTGCTTAGCCAGCTTTGCATCCTAGGTGCCACTGGTCCTGTGGTCTGGCTCCAGCCACCAGACCATGAGGCTTCCCTCTGAATTGTCATATGGCGCACACAACACCTACAGGCCAGAGGAATCTTTGTCTTTGACTTTGAGCTAGAAGAGGTGCAGGAAGGGAAGAAAGTGAGCAGGAAGCAGTGTGGTGGGGGTGTAGCTGTAATGAGGGCAGGCACAGGTGTGGGAATTCTCATTTATGAAACAAACAGCTGCTCTTGGTGACAGACAGAGCCTATAACTGATTAGCTTTAATAAGAATGACACTTAAGTATGCATCAGAGCCTCAAACAGGCACATTCATGTAGCTTGCTAAAGATGTGCCTTTTGGAGCTCCCGAAAACAGCGAGCATCAATGGGAAATTGGGTTTAGACTCTTCAAATGGCTGACCTCAGTTCACAGGAAAAGCAGCTCCCACAGAGAAGACAGAGAGGCAAAAACTGCATCATGCTGCAGCTATGGGTTTTATTAGCAATAGAGATATTGGAAGAGAAAACCTCACAGACTGTGCTCAGAGACTTCTCCTGCCTTTCAGGAGAAGCCCAGATAAATACATTCCTCCATTTATTTAAAATACATAGATCAAAATGTGTCAAATTATAAGGAGAAAGGGCAGCGACATGAATTCAAGACAAACCTACTCTGCTCAAATCAGCACTCCCCACACCTTATTCACTCTCCCTGAGCCTCACAAGGAATTACAGGAAACAGCCTATCCTATTTATCCTTAGGATAAATAACCCTGTGGCCCAGAACCAGGAGTATATTTACTAGGGGTTGTAATTTTAACTATTACAGTCCTAACCCTTACCTTCATCCCATTAGCACATCATGTGCTCCCAGGCACAAGAGGTAATTGTAATTACATGGTTGTACTTACTATGAACGGGCTACATGACAAGATCAGGCTCTGAAACTTATCATAAAAGGCCACTGATATGCAACTGGTAGTGTTTATGCTCCTTACGTACCTTTGAATTTGCCTTTGATTTCTTATGGAGGCCTGTCGTGGTTTGGCCAGCAACTCAGCCCCACACAGTCGCTTGCTCACTCCCCCTCCGGTGGGACGGGGGAGAGAATCAGAAGGGCAACGCTCGTGGGTTGAGATTAAGAACAGTTCAATAATTTAAATAAATAAATAAAACAACGACAAAAATGCAATGGAAAGGAAAACAACAAGAGGCGCAAAACCCGGGACGTGGAGGGGGAAAAGGGGAATGAACCACCAAAACAAACTGCACATGATGCAGCCGCTCACCGCCCACTGACCCGACGCCACCAGTCCCCGAGCCGCAACTGGCCCCCTGCGCACCAACTGCCCCCATTAATATACTGGTCATGGCGTCACATGGTATGGGATGAACATCCCATTGGCCGGTTGGGGTCAGCTGCCCTGGCCGTGACCCCGCCCCACGCCACCCCTCCCAGCCCCCTGCCCACGTGGCAGAGCATGGGAAGCTGGAAAGGTCCCCGACCACCACAGGCACTACAGTGAAGAGAATTAACCCCTTCTCAGCCAAAACCAGCACAGGGAGATTCTCCATCCCTTATTCCATACCATTTACACCATGCCCAGGTCCCATACCATCCAATACAACCTTACCAACCACCACCCCTCCCCTTCCCATCCTTTGACATAATATGCAGACACCATTCCCTTAGTCTATGGACCTTCCCTGTAAAACATCCATCAAAATGTCCATTGAGTTCACCCAGTCCATGACTCTGGGCTCCATATGTCGTATCAGTCTTTCAGGGTGGGAGAGATGGTGTGTGTGGTGTTGGGTTGCTGCATACCGAGTCAGCCATCGCTCCATTGCTGCTGCACTTTGCTTGTTTCACAGTTTATCTTCCATGGATTGGGAGGCTTGTACTATGACATCATTGATACAACACAGAGATGACACGCAATATTATATAACAGTTTGTATTATGCCATTCAGTTCATTGGCTGTTTTCACCCAAAATCAAATCCCCTTGAGGCACACATCGGACTTCTCCATCCTCCCGCATCACCCACCAAGTGCACCCAGGTCCTCAAGCAAAAGCAATCCCACGAATGGGTTTGCCTTTGCCTGAGGCAGGAAGAACCCAGACTGTTTTGCCCAGCATATTTTTCACGTGCACTACAGGGACTCTGTCCCCTTCCACAGTATGTAGGATTTCTGACGGGCAGGGCCAGCTCGGTTGGCAGATCCCCTCGTGTTGACTAACTACATGGCTTTTGCTAAACGTGTATCCCAGTGCTTGATTGTTCCACCCTGCATTGCTTTTAGCGTAGTTTTTAACAGTCCATTGTACCGTTCAATTTTCCCAGAGGCAGGTGCGTGATAGGGGATGTGATACACCCACTCAATGCCATGCTCTTTGGCCCAGGTGTCTATGAGGTTGTTTCGGAAATGAGTCCCATTGTCTGACTCAATTCTCTCTGGGGTGCCATGTCGCCACAGGACTTGTTTTTTGAGACCCAGGATAGTGTTCCGGGCAGTGGCGTGGGGGACAGGATATGTTTCCAGCCAGCCAGTCGTCGTTTCTACCATTGTAAGCACATGGCGCTTGCCTTGGCGGGTTTGGGGAAGTGTGATATAGTCAGTTTGCCAGGCCTCCCCCTATTTATATTTCAGCCATCGTCCCCCATACCACAGAGGCTTTACCCGCTTTGCTTGCTTGATTGCAGCGCACCTTTCACATTCGTGTATAGCCTGTGCAATAGCATCCGTGGTCAAGTCCACCCCTCGATCATGAGCCCACCGATATGTTGCATCTCTCCCCGGATGGCCTGAGGTGTCATGGGCCCACCGAGCTAGAAATAGTTCACCCTTTTGTTGCCAGTCCAAATCCACCTGAGCTACTTCAATCTTGGCAGCCTGATCCACCTGCTGGTTGTTTCAATGTTCTTCAGTGGCCCGACTCTTGGGGACGTGAGCATCCACATGCCGTACCTTTACAACCAGGTTCTCTACCCGGGCAGCAATATCTTGCCACAATGTGGCAGCCCAGATGGGTTTGCCTCTGCGCTGCCAGTTGCTTTGCTTCCACTGCTGCAGCCAGCCCCACAGGGCATTTGCCACCATCCAGGAGTCAGTATAGAGATAGAGCACTGACCACTTTTCCCCTTCAGCGATGTCTAAGGCCAGCGGGATGGCCTTTACCTCTGCAAACTGGCTCGATTCACCTTCTCCTTCAGCAGTTTCTGTGACTTGTTGTGTAGGACTCCATACAGCAGCCTTCCATCTCTGGTGCTTTCCCACAAGGCGGCAGGACCCATCAGTGAACAGGGCATAGTGCCTCTCATTTTCTGGCAGTTTCTTATACAGTGGGGCTTCTTCAGCACGTGTCACCTCCTCCTCTGGTGATAATCCAAAATCTTTGCCTTCTGGACAGACCATAATCACTTCCAAGGTTCCTGGGCGACTGGGGTTTCTTACTCGAGCCCGCTGGGTGATCAGTGCAACCCATTTACTCCACGTAGCATCAGTCGCATGGTGTGTAGAGGGGAGGTTTCCTTTGAACATCCAGCCCAGCACTGGCAGTCGGGGTGCCAGGAGCAGCTGTGCTTCAGTACCAACCACTTCTGAGGCAGCTCGAACCCCTTCATATGCTGCCAATAACTCTTTTTCAGTTAGAGTATAGCAGGCTTCGGACCCTCTGTATCCACGGCTCCAAAACCCTTGGGGTCGACCTCAGGTCTCCCCTGGTGCTTTCTGCCAGAGGCTCCAGGTAGGGCCATTCTCCCCGGCTGCAGTGTAGAGCACATTCTTTACATCTTGTGCTGCCCAGACTGGCCCAAGAGCTACTGCATGAACTATCTCCTGCTTAATCTGTTCAAAGGCTTGTCATTGCTCAGGGCCCCATTTGAAATCATTCTTCTTCCAGGTCACTTGATGGAGAGGGCTTACAATCAGACTGTACCTTGGAATATGCATTCTCCAAAAACCCACAACGCCCAAGAAAGGTTGTGTTTCCTTTTTGCTAGTTGGTGGAGACATGGCTGCTATTTTGTTGATCACATCCATTGGGATCTGACGACGTCCATCTTGCCATTTGCTTCCTAAGAACTGGATCCCTTGCGCGGGTCCCTTCACCTTACTTTGTTTTATGGCAAAACCAGCTTTCAGAAGGAGTTGGACTATTTTCTCAAGAACTTCCTCCACTGTGTTGCCTCTCACAATGATGTCAGCAATGTATTGAAGGTGTTTTGGGGCTTCTCCCTGTTCCAGTACAGTCTGAATCAGTCCATGGCAAATGGTAGGACTGTGTTTCCACCCCTGGGGCAGTCAATTCCAGGTGTACTGGACACCCCTCCAACTGAAAGCAAACTGTGGCCTGCACTCTGCTGCCAGAGGGACTGAGGAGAATGCATTAGTGATATCAATTGTGGCATACCACTTGGCTGCCTCTGACTCCAGTTCGTATTGAAGTTCTAGCATGTCTCGCACAGCAGCACTCAACAGTGGAATGACTTCATTCAGGCCACGATAGTCTACTGTTAGCCTCCACTCTCCATTAGACTTCTGCACTGGCCATATGGGACTGTTAAAGGGTGAGTGGGTCTTACTGATGACTCCTTGGCTCTTCAGTCGATGAATGAACTCATGGATGGGAATCAGTCTTGGTTGGTGCTATATTGCTGCCGGTGCACTGTTGTGGTGGCGATCAGCACCTGTTGTTCTTTGACCCTCAGCAACCCCACAACAGAAGGGTTCTTCGAGAGGCCAGGCAAGGTAGACAGCTGTTCAGTTTCCTCCGTCTCCAAGGCAGCTACACCAAAAGCCCACCGGTACCCTTTTGGGTCCTTGAAATACCCTCTCCTGAGGTAGTCTATGCCAAGGATGCACAGAGCCTCTGGGCCAGTCACAATGGGGTGCTTTTGCCACTCATTCCCGGTTAGGCTCACTTCGGCCTCCAATACAGTTAGCTCTTGGGATCCCCCTGTCACTCCAGCAATGCTGATGGGCTCTGCCCCTATATTGTTTGATGGCATTAAGGTGCACTGTGCGCTGGTGTCCACTAAAGCTTTATACTCCTGTGGGTTGGATGTGCCAGGCCATCGGATCCACACAGTCCAGTAAACCTGGTTATCCCTTTCCTCCACCCGGCTGGAGGCAGGGCCCCTCTAGTCTTGATCATGGCAGTCACAACTCACTTCCTGTAAATGTGAATCAAGAGTCTCTCTATTAAGCGCAGAAATAAAATCAGCACTTCTACTCCTCTGTCTGGGGACCTGCTCACTGGAAATTGGAGCAGCAGCTTTCCTGGAAGAACCTCCCTGAGTGATTGTTCTTCCTTGCAGTTCATGGACCTGTGCATCTAGGGTCGTTGTAGGCTTGCCATCCCACCTCCTCATGTACTCTCCGTGGTCATGCAGGTAGAACCATAGGGTAGCCCATGGTGTGTATCCTCTCCTTGGAGCAAAATGACACTTATTCCTACAGCTGAGACACTACTCTGTAGAGGTGGGGAGCAGGACATATCTTCTTTGAGTTGCTGGACCTCTCGGGATAGTTTCTCCACAGCAGAGACAAGTGAGGAAGAGATACTTGTTTTGTAATCCAGGAGTCAATCGATCACCTCTGCCACTGCTGGTGCCTCGTCATCTTTCCAGGACATATGTAGGGGTATAGACAGGGATCGGCGACCGGAAGATCACGGGCTGTGACGGAAAGATAGACTCCTCCCCATAGGAGTGGCAGGAAGAGGAAGTGCAAGAGCTATATAAGTGTGTGACGCAGTTAAATAAACGGACATTTTGTATCCATCATATTGATGTCTGTGCATCACTGTCCCCAGGGTGGGCAGAGCCCTGTGTCCCGGAGATATGCGGCCCAAGATAAGTTCTCCCATAGAAGCGTACAGCAACAGACATCACTGCCAATGAGTTTGCATACGAGGATGGTGCACTCCGTACAAACTTCCGCCACATGGGTTGTGTGCACTCGGCTTCATCTGGATCTTTGGATGACTGTTGATCATCCAGGTCACCATAAATCACCTCAAACACAGCTAATTCCCTTAGATACTGGATGCCTTTCTCCATTTTTCCATTTTCCTAGGTGATATGTAACATCTTCTTTAAAGGGACACCTTTCCTTCACTCCGGACAGGAGTCACCTCTAGAGGCTGAGGGCTTGTGTTCTTTTTTCAATTGCTTTGTCAACCCCCCCTTCCCCAGAAAGGGATCCCAGTTGTTTGGCTTCTTTTCCCTCTAATTCCAGGCTACTGGCCCCATTATCCCAGCATCGGAGCAGCCAGGTGACAATGTGCTCACCTGAACGATGGCTGAAATCTATTCGCATATCCCGCAACTCACTCAAGGACAGGGATCGGGTGGTCTCTATTTCATTTGTGACTTCTTTCTCCTCTCCTCATGATGGCCCTGATTTTTCACCATCCCGTTCTACACGAGTTGACGTCCGCTTCCATGATTTCTTCTTGTGTATGGGGGCAACTGATACTGGCATGGGTTGATTCTCTGAGTCAGCTCCAGTACCTGTCGTGGGGGTTTGAGTAGCCACAGTGCTTGACCTGGGGGTTTGAGTGGCCGCAGTGCCTGTTGTTGGGGCTGGAGTGACCACAGTGCCTGTCACTTTGCCTTTCAATCCAGAGACCTTCTCTTGCCCTTGGGAGCACTGAGTACTGTTGAGCAGGGCTCGGTATGCATGGGCCAGGCCCCAGCATGTTGCAGTGATCTGTGTCTCTCTGGAGCTCCCAGCGGAACAACATACTTTCTCCAAATACTCTACTAGTTTTTCAGGATTCTGCACTTGTTCAGGGGTGAAACTCCAAAACACTGGAGGTGCCCACTGCCTTAGGTATTTGCCCATGCTATCCCACATGCCCTGCCACTCGTAACTATCAAGCCTTGGGGTAGATTTCTGGGTGATATTGTTAGTTTTTGGGCATGTTGTTTTAGTTTTGACTAAGCAACTTAAGAATAAGTATACCTTAACTACCCAAGGATGTTCAAAATACAAAAAGGTTGTTGTAATAAAGGCAGAGACATCATAGAAGAAAGTTGAAAAGACACTATTCTGTATTTCCTCCATATAAAATCTCTCAGAGGAGGAGGTATAATTGTTAATTGCCTCAACAAGGTGGTATCCGAAGTACAGTAACAGTTTCAGCAAAAACCCCAAACACCAGATAAAGCTGAAGACCAGTGTTTGCATAACAGATCTCTTAGGCAAAACATTACTAATCACAGCAGAACACAGCAGACTAAACAAACCAACACCAATCCTTAACACAAACTGCAAAAATGAAAACATGGTGCTGTGACCAGCAGCTGTTATTATCTCCAACCCTTGTGCCCCATGTTGGGCACCAAAAAAGACTGTCGTGGTTTGGCCGGCAACTCAGCCCCACACAGTCGCTCGCTCACTCCCCCTCCGGTGGGACGGGGGAGAGAATCAGAAGGGCAACGCTCGTGGGTTGAGATTAAGAACAGTTCAATAATTTAAATAAATAAATAAAACAACGACAAAAATGCAATGGAAAGGAAAACAACAAGAGGCGCAAAACCCGGGACGTGGAGGGGGAAAAGGGGAATGAACCACCAAAACAAACTGCACATGATGCAGCCGCTCACCGCCCGCTGACCCGATGCCACCAGTCCCCGAGCCGCAACTGGCCCCCTGCGCACCAACTGTCCCCATTAATATACTGGTCATGGCGTCACATGGTATGGGATGAACATCCCATTGGCCGGTCGGGGTCAGCTGCCCTGGCCGTGGCCCCTCCCCACGCCACCCCTCCCAGCCCCCTGCCCACGTGGCAGAGCATGGGAAGCTGGAAAGGTCCCTGACCACCACAGGCACTACAGTGAAGAGAATTAACCCCTTCTCAGCCAAAACCAGCACAGGGCTCGATTTAGTTTTGCAAAGCAGGTTCCTTTCTGCTCTAGAACTTACAGGGCAAAACACACTCCCCTCACATCTACATATCTAGTTCATTCTCTACACAAGAAAGTAAATATAAAATGAAATAAGTAGTATCAAATTGCCCTGCACAGGGAGTGAACTAAAACCTGATTTTTCCCATTCAGCAGAAGTTTGAAAGGGTATTAAATTCTACAAAAAAAACCCAAATTCTTGGTCCAGAATGAGATGTTCTATACATGGAGCTAGTTCTGAGGTGCTGCAAGAAGCTCGTGTTTCAACAGCTATTCCAGCTAGTTTCCTTATCTACACAAGTCCAATAGGTAACCTCACAAAATTTCAAACAAGCCACAAGAGAAATACTGTTCTTGCCTGCCACTGTGCCACACCAGTAATTAAAATATATGACTGAGAGCCAAGACTCAAGATGGGTTTCTTTCTTGACCTTCAGGACAGTCAACACCCTCCCCACCCCCACAACATTCCCAAAACCAGCCACCATTGAGGGCCATAACAAGGTTAGGTTGCTAGAACCTCCCTCTTATCTTCACTGGCCTGTGAACTGTACCTGCATCCATGTACCCACTTTACTCCTTCTTTTAGTCCTTTGGCAGAATCAACACAAATGAACCCTCTGCCTGCACCCCAGCCACTCCCATTCACTGACCAGTGTAACAATTTAAACCACAGATAATGGTAAGCTAATGTGCCTGATGGACCTTCTCTTCCACCAGCTCCGCAATGGGAACAGTAATAAGCAGTAAGAGGATGTTAATATTTTAAAACACTGCAGCTGTTTGCGTAGTGATGCAGGAGGCCAGAACCCCAAGTCCCACTTGGTGGGGACAGTGAAGAGCAGGCTCTAACTGTTATCTGGTAAATTGGATTATCAGTAAAAAATATGGAGATAATTTCTTTTCTCCCACACTTGAGTGGAATATCCTTAAAAAAATACATTGATTTAGCACATTATGGATCCATGAAAGAAAGAGAAGAGCTGAGAAGCAGAAGTTTAAGACACAATGCCAAAGCCAAATACCACCAGAAAGCATGTGACTGCAAGAGAAGAGATCTTAGCTCCTTCTAAGCTGCACACTCCATGAGCTATGAAGGAAAGTTTCCAGTCCTTCCTCTTGAACGCTACCCTCATCCTTCACACTGCAAGACTATTTCTGCATCTTCAGTCATTATTTCACTCAGGGTTGGCAGCTAAACAGTTAGAATAAAAGAAACAGTAAAAAAGAAGCAAGACCAGGGCTATGACTTAGACGTTTAGATCAGCAAGATGGGGCATTGGTGCTTTGGCAACAACCTCTACCTGAATGCATTACAGTACCTCTGATGACTCATTTATATATGCCTTGCTCTGTTGTCGTAACACACATACAAGCTCTGTTAGAGTAAATTGTACCAAGAGCAGAAGTGGATTCTCAATGACGTGTACAGGAATGAAATATTACCACTGTAATCATGTGCTCTATAGGAGCCTTTCCATATTCACCCAGCTTGTGCATGCTTCTAGTTCCTGCTTTTAATTTGTTTGGTTGTTTTTTTTTGTTATGAGATACTTTTGAGTGAGTGACACACCCTGTTATTATTCTATAGGAATAAAGTAGACAAACAATGCGTCTGTGGAAGCTACCAGTCACTTTGTTCACTAAGTCTGTGCCCTCTTCTATCTGGTCTTTCTAAAACCCCCCAGGCAAAAACATTTTCTCATTGTCCAAGGGATTGCAATATTTTCTGTGCACACCCACGACACGTGAGAAGGGGTGCATATACTATTCATTATTTACCATGACAACCTCTTCTCTCACCTGCTTAAAAAAGTCAGTTAATGAGAGGGTGACCCATGTAACCAAGATAACAAGAGACACAAACTAGAAACAGTGAACATAAGCCAGCAACTAATATGAATTTTTTTTGCTAATATTTCTGAAAAATTGCTTAATCCCAAATGAGTCACTAAAATACTGACAAACAGATTCATGGAAGATTCAGTAAGTTCACATACTACTGATCATGAACTCGGGAGCAGGACCCAGACCTAAATTTACTGACAAATTCATCTGAAATGGATAGCATAACCAAATTTGCTGAGGAATATACTTCAGGGAACTTTGCATTTAAGTGAGTGGGAAAGACAAGAGATACTAAAAAGACATTTCCCATTTCACAGTTGTTCTATCACCAGCACAACTTAAAGCCACGGGTATATCTACCCTACCTAACTACTACAGAGGGTATATCATAATGAAAGCAATGTATTGTTTGTATCTCACTGATTGCCAAGGAAGGAGGGGATTCTGTGGCACAGAGCCCTCTAATACCAGGCAGTAGATCTCTGAAATTAAGATAGAAACCAGAAAGGAAAGTCTCACTGAGGGAAAGCAGAAATGCGTTTCCTGGAAGCTGGGTGCTGGCAGGAAGGGTCCTCGGTAGTGCATTCAGGCTGTGCACAATAATTTGGAGCACATAACTGGCTGCAGTGATTTACAGGCTAGCGCAGCAGTGGGTGCAGATTACAGCTGTGTTGATAGAGGCAGAATAACTCCTGGAAATGAGACGCCAGCCAGTACACAGCCAAAGGCAGATGAAGGCCCCTAAAGTGCTTCAGATTGGAATTACATCCTCCTCTGCTGCATGAATAATTGTTTGGCTTCCATTAGGAACCCTCTCCATTTCTATCACAGTTTTGTTGATGTACAAACAATTATTTTTTAACAACATGGACAGTTCCTCTCTCCCCTAATCATCTTGGTTTACCCTTGGTATCAAGTGGCAAAATATCTTCTGCCTGCTGGTTGTAAAGTCAAGAAGAGACAGTTAATAATAAAATGAAGTAGTTGACATGGCTCAGACAGAACCAAAATGCTTTGGAATTAGCTTCTTCCCATGCAAGTGTCTAATACTTTCACCTGCAACAGAGTTTCCAGCTCAAGAGCCCAAAGCACAGTATTTTCAGAAAAGCAGATTTTAGTTCCTAAGGCTCTTTGAAATTAAGACAGGTAAAGTTTCTGTGGACAGTCTGCTAGCAGTGAGGCAAAAGCTGTGAAAAACATAAGTTGGAAGCTTGGAGCACACTCATTCAACTGACTGGTAATTTTTAATGCCACCTATTTAAGTCTCAGCTATGGATACATTGGTATCTCCCATGATTAGTTAGCCTTGAACATCTGAGGACAAATGACCTATTTAAGAAGGCACACTGTGATTCTGTGTTGGAGCAGAGCATTTAAAAAAATGACTACTCTATTCGAACCCCCAATCTGAGACCTCATCAAAGAAGGTAGTTTTTGGACTGGGAGACTGAAATGTAAGGCTCAACAACTTCTGTAGAGATGTCAGGCTTTCAAGGCTGAACTCGATGGAGAAAGGTGTACTTCCATCTGAGGTTGCTCCCCTTCAATCTTGAGGCTACAGTAGGACAACAGATAGTCAACCGTATTTTGTTCACTTCTTGTGGCTGAAGATGACATGTAGGTAGGAAGAGAGGGAGCACAGGGCTCTGTAGAGAGAATTCCTACCTTCTTTTTACTGTCAGCTACTGTGGCATAGAGCCATAATGCATATACAGTTAAGGAATTGTTAGCACACTTTTGCACCAACTATAAAGTCCACTTGCACGGAAAGGTGTCAGTACGCTGCTGGGTTTCCATCCCAGGCTTTGCTGTCTGCTTCTGCACCGTGGTTTATGGATGTCATGGCTAATTCAAAGACATCAGAAATTTACTACAAAGAGACTAATTTTTCTTTGTATGCACTGATAGAAAAAGACGAGTACTGCAAAACTTCCTCAGATACCAATTGGTGCTAAACTTACCGGCTAATTATTGTATTCCTGCCCATGTCAATGGGATTAAAACTTCTGTCCAAGCACAGGAACAGATATTTAAAATGCTAAAAACAATTATTAGAAAACATTTCCAAAGCTCCAAACGATAGTGAAAGACAGGTGCTGACAAGAATCATGCGCTACTGACAAGTCGAAATTTATGGAAACTTCAGAGACAGAGGGACTACAAACGCTCCTTTTATAGGAACATTTTTATAACAGAGGCCAAGTAAAAAAAAAAAGAATGACAACTAACCACCAACATCATGTGTTCATTCAGCATAGCCAGAATGAAATAGATAGAAAGAAATTAAAAATAAATTTCAATACTATAAACTCAAAGATGCCACAGAAGGTATGCAAATTGCATACCACAAGGTCTTGTTTTTTGTTTACAAAGAATGTGTTTTCAGTTTGATCGAGAGGCATCATTACAGAGGGAATTTGAGGCATTTTAAATAGCAGAAGCACTCATTAAGAATTCATTTTTAACAGGAAGACTGAAAAAAAATTAAAATTAATGAGCAAGATGGAGTGGGGGGGGAACTTTGAAGATGACAGCTTCTTGCTAAAAAAAGACACACTTGATATTAATCACAAGCAGTTCACATGCATGCATTACTCCTAACTCCACTGTCACAATCTCCACGACTAATTCACAGCTGCTTCATGTTCACTTTGTGTCAGGCTACTTGGCAAAACAGGCAAAGCACAGTGTGGCCCCTCAGACACTGTGGTAATAAAGACAAGGAATAAAGCACCAGGCAAAGGACACAACATAGCCTGCTTTAAGGTTAGATGATTCAGTACTCCTTCAGCAGCAACTATGGGACACCTTCAGGAAGAGGTACAACTACAGTCTACACCAAAACCTCAAACTGACTACAATAGTTTCTGAGTAGGAAAAGCACAAGCACTCTTGCTGCACCACCATAACGTATTTTCTTTAAACAAATGAAATTTATCTGGGCTAATTGTAGCTGGCACATTAAAACACTGTATCACCTTTTAAGTCTCTTCAAAAATCTGCCTGGTTTAGGACCTCATGATCTGGACATCAAAGAGATTTTCTCAAACATACTTTCCTATCCCTTAGTCTTAAAAGAACTCACTGTTCTTTAAACACACACATAGAAGCTAGACTGCTTAACTGATGCACAACAACACATACATTTTAGAACATTCAGTGCTGTGCAACCATCAATTTGTTCTTCAACACGTTCACACAGTAAAATATTTAATTACTCCTCCTGTAAAAAATTTTGTTTCTTTTAAATGCTCATATTTTAGATGAAGGGTTTTGGGGGAGGCTGTGGTTCAGGCTTGTTATAAAAAGTGGTCTTTACAAAAAGATATAGCCACAACTTTGCTCTCTCTGGATCTCTTAGTTTAGATTAAAAAACCTGAAGCTAAATCTGGAAGACAACAGACTAATCCAAGCTGAACTGACTCTGGCAGCAGTAGTGTGCAGGACATCCTGGGCCAGTGTGAAATGCCTGGGACAAAGAGAAGCAAAAGCAGCAAAGCAAAAGTTACTGGATTGAAGCAGGAATAATGGGAGTTGCATTAAGACATTTGAGGGAATTAGCACATTTTACTTTGGTCTCATTTCACAGAGAGAATGTGCCAGAAGATCACTTCATGCTAAGCATCTTTCTTGTTAATTTCAGTGTGATACTCCTTTGTATTTGATCATTCCCACTGTTCCCAGTGAGTTATTTTTATCTCCTTCTGACCCTGCAGAACACCATGCAGAAGAGGTGCCCTGCATGGCAGACATGAGCACAACCCTACTGAGGGACACCTTTCTGAAAACGATGTCCAGGTCTGTTCCAAAGTCCATTGAAATCAGTAGAAAGACATTCTCAGAATTTAGTGAGCTGTGGATCAGGCCTAGATGAAACCTGAGTTCATTTGGAGGAGAACTAAGAAACTTCCATGCTGGGCAGAGATGTCTCAGCTAGCTCCAAACAAGCTGCCTAATGAGCCCAAGCTGAGTGCTGCCCTGATATGGCTATAATGTTTCTGTCCCCATATGGGCATGTTCACAGCTAACTTAGGTGTCTCTGCATGACTGTGTATTGCATCATGTAGACATACCCTAGCTGCTTTGTTGCTTTCCTTTTGAAATTATAGCAGCAGCAACAGAACAGGCAGTTTATAATTATAGGATTATATCTTATTAATATTTGCCCCTTTAAGGTTTGGCATCTTCAACAACCATATATGAAAATAGGTTGAAAAGACTGCATGAAAATTCTCCTTTAGGACTCAGCTGACCCAAATACACAGTTCTCTTGCTCTGAATTCCCCTATGTGGTACAGGGAGACAAACTGCTCTGTTTTCTCTCTCTCTCGCCTTTTTATTTTTTTTCCTCCTTCCATAATGCTGCATTGCAGGACCGAATTTTCTGATTATCATGCAGTAACTAATTTTGATTGTAGTTTCCCCAAATGAAATGATTCTGCTACTCCCAGGACAATCAGGAAAGATCTGTCTCGTGCTCCAAGGGGGTAGGTAGTGTCTAACTGTAATAGGTGAGCTTAAAAGCATATGTAAAGTCAGAAAAGTGGTTGCTCTTCAGCGCACTGCCACCATGACTATATTAGACAGTGACATGACAACACATGACTAAAAAAAGCCGTGACCACAGAAACCCCTACCGTCGATGCAGTGACAGTATGAAAACACAGTTTTCACTGGTTTCAGCTTGCCTTGCGTAGGATGAGGGTAACTAGTAAGGCTGTATTCCCAACAGCAGTGCTGTGCTGGTATTGTGTAAGTATTTTCACAGTGCGGTTCACACAGCTTTCAAGAAAACCTCCTCTTCCTCCGTATTGTGCATTCGTAGACAATTCTGCATAGCCAAATGACACAAACAAAATTTTAACACTTCTATCATCCTTGCAGAGTAAGCACAGCCATGACAAAGGAATAATATCTACTTAGGTTCCTGTATCCTCAGTAAAGCTAATCAACTAACCTTCAGGTGTAGAAGCTTTACCTTCAGGTATCTTTACCAAATAATTGAGTTTCTGAAACTAGGGCTTAGAAAATCCCTTTTCTCACTTGCAAGTTTGGACATATTTGATCTACAAGCCATGGACGGAAAAAACAAACAGGAAAACCTAAAATACCATTGGTTTTTACAGACACATGTAGAAGCAGAATCATACTGCAAAACTGGCTCTTCTAGCTCCCCAGAAAACCTGCACAAGCATTTAACAACTGCAAGAACATTCAAGGTCAAAGGCAAGCTGTTTTTGGAGATAAGTTGCCTTCTAGCCATAGCGCTAAACTCTGCAAAGTAGAGCCTGTATTGCAGATGAGATGACTGGGAGATCCCTAAATCAAATAGCAAGCTCTATGAACAACGTACATAAATAAGAACTTTATTGAGCCCTGTGTCTGAAATCCATGCACAACAGGAGAATCTGAATGGGAAAGCCGGTAATTGCTCTGCTTCGATGAATCACTATACATGAGCACCAAGCCTACTCTTCTCATTTCAGCAAAGTACACTTACTCTAGCTTTCAAGACTCCAAAGTGACTGAGGGATAGGAAAGCGCATGACCTCACACCAGTATAGAAAAGGAGGAAAAGGCAGCACTGATTATAGTTTACTTCCATCAAGCTACCTCTTTGCTGGCTCCTTATTGCAAGAGCTTTAATGAAATGCTAGAAGAGCATGAGAAGAACAGTCCTTAATACTGTGGATACTGCCCATGTATCCACATGACTGTGTCTGAAACTGCTAAATCCCATCTCAGCATGTTCCAGGATCAGTAAAAAGGCAGAAGGTATATGAAAGGTAAGAGCTTTGAGGTCTCCAGAGTGCTGGGCTGATGTCTCACAGCAGTGTAGGGTACCATTCCTTCTCCAGCTCGAGCTCAGAACACCACCAAAACAGAAAGTCCTGTCCTACAATACCATAAAGCATGGCTGTAGACAGTGGAAAGCTCTGCAGATAAAAAACCAACCACCTGTTTTTGGCAACTGCTTTGTTTCATTTTCCTATGAAAAGATACATTGGGCCAGGCTGTGAGTTATGCAACCTGTAGTTACTCAGTTGTTGACTGGCTTCGGCTGAAAACATCCACAGCAGAGCCTTCCCAAGCTACTTAACACCATGCAGAAACAGAGCCCTGGGGTACAACAGAATGGAAGAAGGGATTGGTCTGAGGTTAGTAAATAAGGAGGGAAAACAACAAATGAAATAAAATTCACTACAGGTAAATGAATGGCAATGAAACCTCAGAAAAGTATCATTCTCCACAACAGTGGGAGTCTTAGCTGAGATGGCTCTGCTGCATGAAGCCCAAGAAGGAAAAAAGGCTTCTGGTAACTCAATTAGTCACTCTCAGTGTTTCTGATGTTGTGACATGAAGAACTACTTGGAAAGTCTGATCTGTTATTTGCACAAAAAAAAAGAATAAGACTAGCAGAAAAGGATGAAACAGTCTGTCAATTAAGTGCATCATTTGTTCAACTTGTAATGGAAAGAGAATGAAAAGGAAAATCATGTAAATTAGCTGTGGATATGCTATCAGACTACAACCAGAGCCCAGGGTGAGGCAGGGAGCAGATTCTTCCTGTTTCTTATGGAGATATGAATACTGTAACAAATCCATTTCAACTTGCCTGGCATCTCGCTCTCCAAAATGAAGGCAAAAAGCAGTCTCATCCTGCTTCAAACCTGAAACATGTATGGCCTTCCCACCAGCAGCTCCAAGTTTTCTGAAGTAACAAACAGTTTATAATGCTTCAGCCTAGGAGTCCTAACAAGCAAACAGAAAACTAGCCCCATTTCCCACTCATGCTAATTCATCATCATAGGAAATAATAAAGAAATGCTGTGCACTTGCAGATACTTAAGACAAGTTTGATTGCAGGACTGGGGAAATGCAAAAGCATGGGAAAGGAAAGGCACACAGAAGATAAGGTTCAGAGGCTAAACTGTTCTGGGAAGACGAAAGTTTAGCCTTTGTTTATGATTAAGTGGTTGATTCTGAAAAGCCGGGCAGGTATCAAGAACAGTTTAATTGAGGGCAGGAGAGAGTTCGAGTACAAAGTGAAAACAGAACAGTCAAGGGGAGACAAACAGCTGCCACAAAGTCTGTTTTCCCTTAGGGTTTCTAGTTACCATTTGAAGACAGATATACTTTTCAATTAACCTATCGCGTGGAGCTAATTCCCTAGAAGTACTGGGAATCCACTAATACTGTTGCCTAATATCTTCAGGAGCTGATGGGTCTGTCCCTGTTTAAAGTCTTTTCAGATTTTGTACCTAATCAAAAACAAAATAATATAGCAGTGACAAAAGCATTGCATGCATATATTTACTCATCCCTCAGAGGAGATGGCCAGCAGACATCCCAGGTTCCTATACAAAGAGGGAAAAAGCATACTGCTGTAGATTTTACAGCTGTGGACGGCTGAAAGACAACAGCCCTCTGATAAAATACTGGCCTCAAGCTGCACCAGGGGAAGTTTAGGTTGGATATTAGGAAAAATTTCTTCACCGAAAGGGTTGTCAAACATTGGAACAGGCTGCCCAGGGAGGTGGTGGAGTCTCCATCCCTGGAGGTATTTAAAAGAAGGGTAGACGTGGTGCTTGAGGATATGGTTTAGCGGTGGACTTGGCAGTGCTAGGTTAGTGGTTGGACTAGATGATCTTAAGGGTCTTTTCCAACCTTAACGATTCTATGATTCTATGATCTTTTCTGCCTCCAAAGTTTGTTTTTCATGAGGCAGCTACACATCCTCCCCAGGAACCGAAGCTATATAGGTAGTATCAGGTATAATATGCTGGGTATGTTTTATACTGAAGTATATTTGGGGAGTCAAAGTATGTCCATGTTACCCACACACTGCTTTTTCAAAGGCATAATTTCTTAAGTATATGTACTAATTTACAAACAACTGATTAAAACTTATTCCAGTTCTGCTCTGGTTTTCTGATCTATATAATTTTGTGACTGCACTGTCCTAGCAGATCCATCGGGTGAATTCAAGTCTATGAGAAGAGACGAACTTACAAACCCATGCAGTCCATGGCCTTTGGTGCTTTGGGCAAGATGTCAAGATCCCACAGAAACTTCTGTGTTTCTTCTCACATCACTGTGGCACGCACAGAGAGGGAGGTGCCCGGAAGCAAAGAACATTTAACATAATGACTCAGATGGGTGGCCAGCAGTTTAAACCAGCCACTTGATGTTACTATAATGAGGATTCAGTTTAACAGTTGTTCTGCATGCACAGAAATTCCCCCCATCCCCAGGA
Source organism: Phalacrocorax aristotelis (assembly GCF_949628215.1). Classification (NCBI taxonomy): domain Eukaryota; kingdom Metazoa; phylum Chordata; class Aves; order Suliformes; family Phalacrocoracidae; genus Phalacrocorax; species Phalacrocorax aristotelis. The sequence continues at coordinate 52,601,487 of NC_134280.1, read as the reverse complement.
AATGACTTAAAAATAAAATGAACAAAAAACAAATCATCTGTTTGAGAAGAAGGAGGTTATGGCTTGGAAAATGCATGTAATGTGAGGACCAAAATTGCCTATCAGTGAGTAAAAATTATTTCTCATAGCAAGAGGATCAGGGGGCCTCTGAGCTTTACCTCAGGGATGACACAGTATAGATAAAACTCCAGGGCCAAATTCAGACCTGTAGAAAACAGCTGCAGTTCTGCTGAGTCCAACAGGAGTAGAATCCTCTTATGATAACTCTGTGCTTAGGCCAGTATGTTTTACACACATTTTGAGCCACAGAAGTCTTGCTGGAAAATGAATTAAAGTTATTTCTGTGATGGTTAACAGAATTATGTCATATACCACTTACTCACCAGGCAACAAATACCTGTTCTATATTGTCTACTAAATAAATTAAAAAATTTGGATTCAGCATCAATTTATTCTGATGCATATAGGAGCAACCTTGAGCTTTCAAATACTATGTCATTAGCTTTCTAAGTCTCATAACCAAAATTAATTCATTAAAATTTATTCTCAGGAATATACCTGGCCCATAAACCCCTAAAACACATTCTTAACTTCTATAGGGTTTAAGTATAGGTTTTAAGCTTAGGATATCTAAGCATCAATGTACTCATTAAATCTATCAAGACATAACCTTTTTGCCAGGCCCTGAATTCTTCAATTCTGCTCAGATCTCTCACTTCTGTTACATTGTGTGCTGCGGGTCTAGGTATTTGTAGTCCTGACCATAACAATAATGCTTAAACTGTTGATATACACTGGTTGAAACACTCTAACTTTAAAAATTCATATCTGCTTATGCAGATAAAGGAACTGATGATTCTGACTGGCTATTAACAGCATTTTCTTTAAATCCAGTTGTATTAAATTCTGTATTCAGTCATACTGAATGTCACAGAGCTGATATCAGACCATTAGACATGACAGCAGGATTTTGTGCCATCTAATTCAGGTAAAGAATGCACAAAAATTAGACCCTAGTTTTGTTTAAGTTCCTTAAGCTTTTGAAAAAAAAAGCTAAATGAACAGTTCCTAAGGCATACGGGTATTAGTAGACTGCAGCTAAACACTGAACTGAGGTCTGAGGATACAGAAGTACCAGAGGGGTTATAACTACAGCAGCTGTAAAGAACAGCTGTGAGGTAGTCTGAAGAGAGGTACATAGAGGACCCAGAACCAAAACGGGAGGAAAAAAAAATATTTGCAGTAGTAGCAGACATTTATAACAATGGTGAGGAGAAATTGAGGATGATACAAATGGTATTGCTGTTCAAAAGATGCGTAAAAATAAGGGGAGAGAAACCAAGCATCTCTAACAGGATCTGCACCTGGAAAACAAGTGGAAGAGAAATAGAAACTTTAATGAAAGGGACAGCTGGAGAGATGATATCAGAAGATGGAGGTCAAACCTCTGTGAGAACCGGCAATTTGAGAGAGTGAGAAATGGAAGAGTCAAAAATAGCTAAGACCTCTTCAGAAGCACAGTGAAGGTATGTCAATATGTTCCTTATTTCATCTATCATCTGCCAGTTGTTCCTGAAACTACAGTTACAGAACTTTGTTTATATTTAAAATCTAATTTATATCTAACACTTAAATCACAGAAATTCAGTAATCATGCCCTTTATTCCAGTCCATTGTATTTATGATCCCCCTTCCGGTGTTCCCTCCTACAGATCACTGAGATCTCCTCTCAAGACTCCAGGAAGGCTCTGAGAAAGCATTCCCCCTTTGCCTTCTAATGTGGTTGCTCTCCTGTTGGTATTCAAACCACAAACGAGATGCGAGCTGCCTTTGAACAAGAGTCCTAAACCCTCTTCATGTTTCTGCTGTAATGTTTATTTTCACCTGCTGAGACCCCCGTTCTTTGTATGCTAGTCTGTTGAGTCTCAGTTTTACTCATGAATTTTGCTTCTGCTGCCCCTTCCCATACTAAATTTTCCTGACATGGATCTTAATTTCACTGCTTGGTTGTTCTTACCATGAGGCTGCAGCATTCAGTACTGTAACACAGTTCTCCGAAGCATTAAGTTTTTCTTCCAAATCCTACAGATTTTTTTTACTACCTCTAAGTCTTTATTTGATGACCAATACAAGTTTATTCATTACTGAACACAACAGCCATGATAGCTGGCTCTCTCCTCCTATCTGCACTGGGGTTCAGTTTAGACATTAGGGATGAATTAAATCATTGGGAGTGGAATGTAGCACTGGAACAGGCTGTCCAGAGAGGCTGATGAATCTCAATCTGTTAAGGTTTTCAAAACCAAGCTAGACAAAGCCATGGCCGACCCACATCAACAGCAGTCCTAGTTTTAGTGGGAGGATGGTCTACATAAACCCTCAGAAGTCCTTTCCAACCCTTATTTCTATGATTCTACACATTTGTCCAGTATTTCACTCCTGTACCCTGTAACTATCTGGCTATCTTATATTTCTTTGTCCTTGATATCTCCTCTCTCCTCAAGCAGTATGTCATCAGCTCCAGTCTTGACATTTAAGAGTCTGAACATTGGTTCCATTTGTATTGTGATGCATCTGCAGCCAAACAGATGCAGAGAGATGACGAATCATTGATATCTGCCAATGAATGGGTGACAGGTTGCCAGGTGGCAGGATGGCTCAATAAACTATATGCCCTCTTGGTACACAAGCAGCAAGTGGCTGTTGCCCAGCACCATGCAGATGCTATGTCCTCAGTCACTGGCAAGTGGTGCCGCTCTCTCATCAATACTAAGTAAAGCAGTTTTCGGCAGTGCTTTTAACTAAACATGTTCTCACCACTATTGGCCTTGCTCAGCCATGCAGGAGGGCAAGGGTACCTTTTCTCTCAGAAATTAAGGCTTTATGGTTAACAGACCTCTGAGGGTTTTTTACTGTTACAGGCACTATTTAGGTAAGTTTCTACCTGTTGCTGGACTTCCCTGTCAGTCCCCGTGAAATACATCTTTTTATTCTGCTAGGCTACTGGGCAGGGCCCAGTTGCTTTGTCTCTTATATTGGGGATATTCTGGTACTACATAGCAATCAAATCTACAATTCACACTGCACTGCTGCCCAGAAGCGGTTTGGTGCTCTTAGGCATCCCCACAAGACTACTCCCTAATCCAAGTTCTTCTGTGGTTCCTAAACTCACAGCTGACACCCATAGATGAACAAGAAGTGAAAACACGACCCCAGATGACTGTGAGAACAGCTGTGTGCCACTCTGTCCTGTGTCCGAAGATGTTATCTTTGTTCTTAAGTAAATGTTATTATTTTCTGGATTTGACAAATCAGGGATTGATTTAAGAGGTAGAAATGAGGATAAAATGACTCCATAATACCTAGAGGATAATATGCACTCTCTTACTGTGTGCGTCTTTCCTTTCTGCTTTGAAAGTGCTGCAGTGGACAAAGTGCAAAGGACAGAAGGGATTTAGGAAGGAAATTCAGGGACAGCTGAGGGAGCAGGAGTGAAGAGAAAAAATTCATCAAAGAAAAGCGATAAGAACATTAGACTGAGGAGATTTATTTCAGGGTATTAGGAAGGAGATATAAGAAGAAAAATCTCTGAAAATATCTTTATGCTGAAGTATTTCACAGCTGGGGAAATTTTTCTGCCTCTATTGACAGCAAGTTCTTTCTGCTGGACCATCTCCACCCACATGAATCTAGATGTGCACACCAGATTTTTGCCCACAGAGCAATCCTAAGTTCCTGTCTACTACAAGGATCCACAGTTTCCGACAGACAGTGTGACTAGACTTCCAGAACACTGAAAAATGTAATCTATCAGCAATTCTTATAGGACGACTATATTTATGTATCATGACTGTTGAAAATCTGCTTCAGGTACGATGGAGAAAACTAGTAACACAACCCCTATCTCCTGGTATGTTCGTTATGACAGTTTTTTGCATATTCTGGTGACTCTTTTTAATTTTAGACCTTCTAGCCTTGGTTACTTAGTTATATAGAGCTGTACAGAAGGGTACAACAAACTGTTAGGAACTGGAGGAATAAGATAAAATACCTACCCCATTAAAAGACAGAAACATTCCTTATGAACAAACTTGAGATTAAACTAGTTGTTGCTGTCTTGTTTATACATGTTGCTATTATTTAGTTCCGGTAGCCAGGCCTGCATCCGAGGGACACAGATGATAAAGAATGTTTTTGTCTCCTGGAGCAACGGGAAACCTAGAAGCAGAAAAAACTCCAGAGCTGCATTCTGTTGTGTTACACCTTGCACCAGTGACATTTTCTCACCACTCCCCTACTGAACGTACAGAAGAGAAGGCACTTGTGAGAGCTGCAACTGATATAAAAATGTTTCTGACTGTGCTATATGCCAGGAACAGGAACAAGTGATCAAGTTTCTTAGGCCAGATCCTGCTTCTTCAGTGTTGACAGCTGTTCGCCCCTGCCTTACCAAAAGTTTTAAAGCAAGACTTTGTGTTAATTTTAGCATGATCTGGAACATCGGTTCCAAATTTCCAGAAAGGACAATGATTTTGGTTGCCTGAGTTTTCACTGAGAATTCTTGAAAAAGCCAGCCTGTACCCCAGAATTTCTTGTAATTTTCAAAAGTCCCTATTTCCACCGGGGGAAATGCATGATAACATAACAGAGATGTTACTGAGCAATCGTTACAGGCTGAGAGACTGGAAGAGATGCAGAAGTTCAAGTCTGAACTCAATCTCTCTTTCACTATGGTTTGTAGAGAATTTAGGTAACATGTCCATTAGCCCTCACAGCACAAAGCCATTGCTGCTGCCTCTCCATGCAGCTGCAGAGCACACCATATTATATTACAGTGCAAGGTATTATATTACAGGCAAGAATACCAGGTGTTCTGACAAAACAGTGATTGCTTCTTCCACATCAGAGCAAAATCAACCATGTCATGACTGCAATTTTGTCACTGCATGATAGCTGGACCACTAGAGCATGGGCTTGAGCTCCCTTAGTATTAGTGCACCTGGAAGATTCGCTTGCAGTTGGACAAGAAACAACATTTGGAACTAAAACTCTGGAGTCTCCTCTATGTGTGATGTGTGCATCCATGGGAGGACAGCAGGGGAATGCAAGCAATGGTTTATTGCTAGGGGGGCGCTCTTCATGAACAGACCAGCATGTTAAATACATGCTAATCGTAGATTCAGCATCTCAGGATGCCAGAAGGCAAGGCAGCAAGTTCAGAGATGGCACCTGGTAAAAGAGGAAATGCCCAAATACCTAAAAACTTACCACCAGAGAGATCAACATGCTCTAACAGCAGCAAAGCAAACCCATGGCGTATTGCATCCAGATACATCTGACATCTCTGGAACTATCAGTTAATTGCACTGGGATTGAGCCTTCCCAGACTTTTCCTAAATTTGTGCCAACCACTTAATAGCACAAACTGCAGAAATAGGCCGAGTGAGGCCTGGTTTACACTTAACAAATGATCAGCAAGATGTTCGTGCTGGAATGCACAATGCAAAACAAACAAAAAGAGCCTGCATCCCCTAACCATCCATGTAATGCCAGCTCTTGGCTCTCAGTTGTACTAGTTAAATATCCACTAGATGACACATTTTGTCTGAGCTGGGAGACTCATATGTTATATGGGGCTAAGAAATGCTTCTTAACAGAGAGGTACTGCTGGTGTACAAGGTACCACCCATTTGTTTCAGAAAAAAATTAAGATAATCTTTGAACAAAGCCTTTTCTCAAATGACTTGCCCGCTATATACAGGGATGGACTACACCCCTTAATTGGGATGGATCAGTGTATTGATGTTTATGGTGCTTATTCTACATGATAGATGCAGGGCCAAATACCTGAGCCAATTCTGGTTTCAGTCAATCTACTTAAGGATTGATGTCCCATTACTGCTAGAGCTCTTCTGATGTAATGTTGGTTCTCTTTCCAGGAGCAATGAAAAAAGAATTAAAAGGTTTCCAGACAAGATTCTGGAACGTGAAGTACAAACCAATGTAAAATGGAATCAGAAATCTCTTCATCTGCAATCCAGAAAAAAAGGTGTTTATGATAGAGCAGAAAATATACAACAGTGAAAACCACGCTTTGCCAAGTTACCCTTGGTCCTTAATGAAATCACCCTGCAAAGCACACGATGTGTTGCAGCACTGAGATCCCAGCATCTTCCTCCTCCTAAACAGTTTACAAGCTTTTGCAATGACACTGAACAAACACTATATCATGGCAGAATCATGAAAACAGGATATAATAGTCTCTAAAAAACCCAGAATAAATCCTGGCACAAGACACACTCATTCAATTCTAGCATGGGTGGCAGGTGAGGAATGATTTACAAAATCCTGTACTGTTGCTCTGGAGGGTTTAGCTTAAATCAGATCAAAATCCAATGCTTTTTAGCATTTTTCATCAACCTTCAGTGAGTCAGCAAAAGAAAAAAATTAAAAAAAGAAGTAAAGTTTTGAATGCACTGAAAAGCCTGCAGCTCCACATTGGAAAAAACAATCTTACCAGACCTATGGTTCACATCTGGAGTTAACAGAGACTACAGCTTCAGGTGGCTCTGCTAGAGACCACCCAGGCTGGGGGAGTCTGAAGCTTCAGGTTCCCAGACCAACTGGGTGTCCAGCCAGCCAGAAATTCTGGAACTACTATGAGATCTGATCAGGGGTTACAAACTCTGGATGTCAGCCTCAAGACTTTCACACTCCATGCCCCAACTCTACAAGACTGAGCCTGGAAGCTGACCTTCACCTGGGGTTCCCTGTGCCTTTCAGGGTGAATTCTACTGATTGTCCTTCCCAGGAAACTGAGCATCAAGCCTGACAGTAGCCAAGGATCCTGGTGCTTTCTGCCACTCACCAATATAGCAATGCTTTGTGGGGTTACACCTCTCTAGCTGGGGATGCTGGGTCTGCCCCACGGCTGTGGGCTCTTGGAGCCTGTCTCAAGACTTCCCATATCAAGGCTCAATAACCCAGGGCTCAAGAGGCAGTGGGAGTCCCTGCAGAGGCTGGGCTTTCAGGGTCTCTGCTTTGGAGACGGCAAGCAGGACTCCCTAACAGCCTGCTACGAATCCAGAGAGAGTTCAAAAGAAACCTAGTCTTTGATATAGTGGGAGTTCACTGAGCCAAATTTATTTCAGAAAAATCATTTTAGTGAATCAGCATCTTTTGATAAAACTAAGCTTTGGCAAAGGAAGAGAAGAATTGCCAGTAGCTTCGGTGGAGAGAGCAATGTGAAGTCAAACCATGAAACCATGTGAAGCCTCACCCCAAAAGCAAGCATGGTGCAATTAGAGTGGAAACAGTTAAAGAGAAAGTGAACAGAAAGGGGTTTTACAGGCTAATTGTTGACAGCAGCTTTACAGGTGGATGGCAGAGCATGTTTAGACATCTCATCTCTGGGAGCAGCTATTTCCCTATCCAGGGATTATGGTTATGATCAAGTAAAATGAATGGAAAAAGCATTCCTTGACTTCAGCTAGCTCTAGCTAGGGGTCATGAGGGACATTAATTGCTGTATGACCAAGGCAGTACACGAGGATGGTAGACTGTCTGTGTCTACGCATTTGCGCATATGGGGCTGTGGGTAGAACGTGTTTAGTACAATAGAGGTTTGAGCCAGACTATTATAAGTCTGCAGAATTAAAAGTAGGGTGTTAAAAATAGGGCCAATTATTTTCATAGCTTGCCCAAGTACCCCAATTGATCATACTAACTTTAGAAAGCAAAAGGCACTGTGCACACTTGACAGGTTTGCTCCTCTGACAGGTACATCATATGCTCATGATTCCTGTTTAATTTCCTTCTTTAAGAATACCTCAAACTGTGTTCCTTGTGGGTGTGGTGGAAAGTGGAGGTGGAGAGTGATTCTTCTCTGAAGGAAAATACAATTAGCCAACTTCTTTAACTGCTCAAACAGATGACAAGTGAATAGGCTTTCAATGCTCCCCACCAGCTCCAGCTTAAAACAAAACACTCTGCATTATACATTCAGTAACAGATCCCTACTCCCAAACTCCCTATAGCAGAAGGGAGCCAGGGAAAAAAAAGCGCCCCTTGTTTTTCCCCATGTTTTTCATATTGCAAGGCGCTTTTTATCTCTTTGAACTCAGAAGAGAGACTCACACACATGAAGCTCTGCAGTGCTAACTGTGTTGCTACTGGAATACGAACTAGGGTCACAGAGGTGGGGGGGTGAGTGTGTCTTCGTGCACTCATGTTCCTTCATGAGTGCAAATCATTCCTGCAGTTTGTTCACCACCTACACACTGTCAAACATACACACAGACACGTGCACACTTCTAATCTGTTCTCTTCCAGTGCTAAAAACAGACAAGCGTGTGGTAATTCTCCAGGTTAAAGATAAACCACAATGGGGGTGAGAGTGTGTGTTTTTAACAAGCTCATGCAGAGAATGTGCAAGGGACAATCCATGTAAGTGTGAACATACTCATTTGTACATTGCAACCTGCATGTTCACCAGCACGTAAAAATACAAGTATCGGAGAGTATGTACATGTTTTGGAGAGATTTAATTTCCTTTATCCTTTCACCTTTTTTTGCCATGAATACAGGGTCCTCTGTGTTATTCTCCTCTCCCAGCAATATGCCAATCAATCAGAAGAATAATAGACAAGTAGCAGCAAATTAGGACAGTGTTCCATAATCAGGGAGCCCTGGAAAGGTTGATGAATGCTTTAAAACCTTTTCTTTAGGACATCTGTTTCATAAATGGAAATACTTTCCCTATTATTTGCTATTTTTAACATGACCATCTCCAAAATCTTGTCTGCCAGTATCCTAGATAAGTCTAAACACATTTCACTGGTGAAATAACGTGGTCTCATTTCTGTGTTCAATTGTACCCAATGGTAGGGGTATTCAGTGGGATTCAGCATCAGCTTAACACCTTTTCCACTGCAATCATTAGTAAAACTCCTAAATACTGCAGCTGGAAAACAATTAGGCTACTATTGAATAGATTAAGGAAAAAAAATTCTGATTTGGTGACACTCAGGTTTGGTGTTGGTGAGTTTGGCTTCGGTAATGTCAGGGAAACTGCCCTTGTTATGATTAAAGCTGAATTTGAACCAAGTTTCCACCTCTGTCTCACATTTAGCTTCACCCTGACACTGTTCTGATATTCTGGTAATGATTTCTGTAGACCAGGCCTCCAATCAGCAGCTGAGGTCAGCCAATGTCACAGTCTTTTGTTTGAAAAGTCTGAAAATGAGGTATTCCAAAGCAATGATGCTGCTCTCAAGCATTCCCTTCTTTAACTTCACGTGAGGGAGCCCAAATTTCTGGTTTGGCAGATACCTTGCAGAAGCACCTCTCTTTTTGCTCCAGACAGAGATAGGTGACTTTTTACAGATTTCAAGTGTGTTATTAGAAATTCACAACTCCACAGATTTTAAGGCCAGAGAGGCTGTTGCGTTAACCTAGTCAGAACTAATGCATAGCACGGATCAGGAAACCATCTTCAGCTACTTCCTGCTGCAAGTCTGGCAGCTGAAGCTGAACTAGGATCTAGGTTTTAGAAAAACACACACCAGTTTAAGATAAAGTTTAATAGTCCTTCAGGGGAAAAACTTGCCAGAGCTTTGGATGGCTTGTTCCAATTAGTAACTTCATCCAGTAGTCAAATAGGCCTAGTATTTTTGTATTTAATCTGTCTACCTACAGTTTACAACAATTAGTTTCCAACAAGCTTTTTGCCCCCATGACTGTAATATCCTCTATTATCAAATGCCTATCCTCCTCACCAGTATCTACAGACCACAGTTATGCCTTAACCTTGTCTTTAGTGAACTAGGTAGTTTGTGTCCCTTACTCTCTCATAAAACTTGAGCTCTGATTGTTTACTTACTCCCTCGGATACTTTCTGAATTGTGCTCAGTTTCTAAACTTTTTCGTGGAAGAACAGACACCTTAACCAGACATGATGCATTTCAGCAGTTTTTGCAACAAAATAATGACAGTTATTACATGACTTTCCGTAGCAAAAGGGGAAAAGACAGAGAAAAAAAGGAAGAAATCACAGAATTAAAGAGAAAAGAAGAATTAAAGAGGTTAAAAAAAGGCAAAATAACAACTGAAAGGAAACGGAGAAGGAAGGAAAGACTCAAAGTAGGACAAGGTAGTAAAGAAATAAGCAGCTATTGACATAGAAGCCAAGGAAGAAGCAAGAGATGACAAAAAGACCATGCAAAGCAGTGCTTATTTACAAGTATGCTTTCATAAGTTATCTTGGCAGTTCCAAGAGGCTGACACTCGATCCTGCTACCTATCCCTCCACTCAATTATTTCAGGCAATCAGTGATCTCTGACAGTAATCACTGCACGATCCTCCCTGCTTAAGAACACCCTTACACCTTTGCACAATTTTTTCGAAGCAGAGCTCATTAGCACCACAAGGCACTAAGACGACCAACCAACCTCCCCGAAACCCAACATCCATGTTTCAATTGTGCTCCATAAGAGAAACGTGGAAGGGACTGTGTCTTTTCCCATCCCCCACCCTGGAAATACTTGCCTCACTTCAAGGCCAGCACTGGAGGACTTGGTCAGAAGAAACAAAAGGCACAAACACACAAAGAACACATACAGAGCTCTGGGCTCCAGTCATCAAGCCCAGGACATCTGTGGCTTTCTCAGGATGCCTGCGTGTTCATGTAATTAGTCTAAGGCCAGCTGTCCCCTTCTCTCTCTTCACCCTTTATGCTCCCATTGCTTCTACTACCACTGTCTGTCCAAAGAGTATTTCATCTGATGGATCACCAAAAGAGTAGCTTTTTTGTTGTTTATTCTTTGGAAGGAGGGAGTGGAAGAGAACTGGTGAGGTGGTAAAGAGAAAAGGACTCTTCTGAGTATGTCTCATGAGACACGTCAACGTTTCCAAACAAGCTTTTGCCACGAGAGGGAAGATTTGCTTTAACCTTTATATTCTGAAGTTACAAACTCCAGACACTTGTGCTGGTACTGAAAATGAAACCATCAGTAGTGAACCTGCCTGTTCAGGAAAGCTTCCTGCTTTACAGACACATTTGGCTCTTGTATTCTGGGCCTAATTTCCCTCTCAGTGAACCCAGAAGTAATTCAGGGAAATTAATGAACCTTTCCCAAGGTGCTCCCTATAATGTACTCCTTTCTGAAATATTTCTGACGATTTGTGCTAGAGCAAGCTAGGTCTCCACGTCAGTGGGGATTACCATGGTGTGGCTGTAGAAACCCAGCTAAAGCTTTTACTAGTTGTGTGAAAGCATGAGCAAGAACAGAACCAGCCCTTCTGTTCTCATCTCTGAAATTACATTTGTAGGCTTGCCCCAAAACCAGGCTCCCAAACAGGCCCAAGCTGGAGCTGGGAAAGCAACACTGCTCCCCAGCCTGGGTTTAGTGAGTAAGGGCATGACAAAGCAAAAGGCTTGCATGTGCATTGAGCATCCCTGTCCTTTGACAGGGCAGCAAGTGCTTGGATGATACATTTACTGCAGCTTGCGCTGCATTGTGCCTGCCCGTGTACCATCTCCATAGCAGCAGTTCTGTTAATTGAGACCAGCTGCTTCAGTTCCAAATTCTTCTCTCCAGAAATATCGATACTACGACGTTATGATTAGAAAGCACTTTACCAAATGCCTTTCAATTCTGCATAGCATAGATGAAGAGCAGCTGCAGAAAGAAGGGACAGTTCCCTGAACGTACAGAATAAAACACTGCAAAAACACTGGAAAAATTAAGGCTGTAAGAAGTAAGTCAAAATAGAATAATGATGGCAGAGAAAGCAGCCTGCTGTATATGCTTGTGCCTGTCATTTTAGATGTTGAAAGGACAGCAAGCAGACTCCTTCCTTACACTCTAAGATAAATGGCCACAGCACTGCAGTGTTACAGCTTCATGCAGCAGGTGTGTGTATTTGTCAGATCCAGTTTTTCTGTCCCAAGGATGGATTAAAGCAAAATCCATCAATCCAGGCCTGGCTTGGGAGAGTAGCTGTGGTCTTGAATCATATGGCTCCAGGGGACTGTTCTGCACGGCCCACTGGCAAAGAAAATCACTGGAACTGATAAGCTAGTGGGAAGATTTGCAAAGTAGGAATGCCACCACACCACCATGACTTGGCTTCACTGTTGGCTATTTCCCTGTGGCTGGTGACTCCACGCAGCAAGCTGTCAGCTGGATGCTTGGCAATGGTCACACTAGGATTGCTGAAAGCTGCAAGCATTTTTCCCTTTGGCCAGGCTGGATTAAGCTGGTTAACAGTACAGTCAATTCCAAATTCACTTAGAAGTCTCAGGCCCTGTCTGCGATCATCAGACACAGGGCATTCCTGAAAAGACATCTGGTTACTGAGTTTATGCAAGAACTGGGCAAACCACTTCAATCCCATCTGTTGTTCCAACCTCCTGAGCACAGAGAACAGAATTCTTGCAAGAGAAAATCTCCCCAAGAATGGTCTGAAAATGAGAATCATGGTACAACGTGTGGCTTCCTCCTGAGAAGAATACTGTACAATCTTACAGAAAACATGGCACACTTCAGCATGCAGCTGTGTAAACAAGGGCCTAACACACCGTTTCACTACTCAGATTTCATACTACGACGAAGGTAATGCAACAGAACTAAAGCAGAGACATCACTTTGCTATGCTAAGTGATTTGCTTCCTACTCTGAAAATCAATGAAGTAAATAAAATGTTTTATACAGACACCAGACAGTGTCTCTCAGCAAACAAAATGCTCATGTTTTTTAAAAATATTCCTACTATGTTACTCTGGAAAATATTCAAAGTGTGTAGAGTCTCATTCAGATTTTACCACTTACACACTTTGTTTGCTTCCATTCTTTTCAATTCATCTGCTGAATCTCCCTTTAAAGTTGCAGTCGTCTTACCTATTTCACTTTCTAACTTTCGGTCTATATTAGAAGACTGTTTGAATCCACAGTACTGCAGGAGAGGGAATACTTCAATGAAATTCCAGAAAGGTAAATCTGAACACATTACAATTGAATATAAACTTTAAGAATCCTTCTCAGAAAAAAATAAACTTACATTGTATGTGTAACATTCACTGACTGCATATTCCTTTAGTCTCCATTTTCTTCCTGCTCCTAGTAAGGTTGTTATACTTACTTGTGCTGGAAAACAGCTGACACAGACTACATATAAGAAATGGCAGTGTAAAGATATATGCTCCACGTGCTTACAGGGATGTTATGTCAGTAAAGTGCTCTACGCTGCATGCAGACCTGCTAGTGTCATTTGCAGGTGACAGCTTGATGGAATTCTGTTGATCACAGTGCAGTTGTGTTCCCTCCCATCAAGCTGAATTTAGCCCTTCTAGTCACCAAATCACATCAATAAACTTTTATGCATGTATTTATTTTATTTTTAGGTTTCCAAGATCAATCAATGACACTCATGTAAGGAGACAGATATCACAAGGCTAGGTAAAAAATTAATTAAATTCTTCTGAAACTACAGTCATTGGGACCACCAGGACAGACACTTTGATGGTTTCCAATGGCACAGCTCTGTGGATTGTTAACAGAATTACAACAGCTTTAAGCAGCCATAGACCTTGGCACATCAGATCATAACGAACCCATGCAGCAAAGCAAGCAGTAGGACTATTCAAAAAACAGATTCACCAGCCTCTCTTCAATTACTTCCTACTGACATTTGTACACTGCAGTCTGCAATGTACTGCAACTATAATGCACTGCTGCAGTGGTAGAAGTCAGATGCCCAACACACATCTGCCCCAGCAGAGTAGCAACAACTCTGCAGCTGACCATTTATTTTGTTCACAAAGCACAGACATACTCCCATTTAATTTCAGCTGCCCTGGCCTCCCCCATAACTAAATTATTGTTATTATGCTCTGCATAATCCTAGTACTGACAGGGATGTTTGTTACACATAATTAAAGATATTAATTTTGCATGGAACAGAAGACACAGAGCCAAGAACTTAATTTTTTTTAAATCTCCCATTAGAAAATTACCTTCATTAGCACCGACTCACTGAGCTTCTCTCTGTTGACAATTTTTATCGCAACCTTCTGACACGTGACACAGTGAACCCCCAACTTCACAAGCCCTGCAGGAGAAACAGAGCAAAACAGAAAGGAAGAATTGGTTAGAGATAGTCGCCATTGAGATTTTTGCTATCAGTACGCCACTCAGCAGTTAGCAACTTTTATACAAGCAAATTTCCACTAGTCCCTCCTTCAGCCAGATAATGTCTTGTGAATAACGAAGATCCTGCAGCCCACATTGTGACCGTTCGGCAGTGAAGCAGACAACATCCTTAATGCTGCTGCAGTTTCTGCCATTTAAGCTGTATTTTTGTTGAAGCACTGTATTCCAGCTCTCACCACTCAAAGTGCGTTCTTCCAGTAAGAAGTAAAATTCTGCCTATTTAACCACACTAGGCTGAGGGCTTCTGCCAACACCTGCATCAACGAAAACTCAGAAATCAACAGAACTAGATGGTCAAATGTCTGCAGTGTAGACATGGCCTCAGCATTTTTCTAGCTCCTTCCAAAACTTTCATGGTCATAATAAAAAGGTACTTAATTATGCTTTCCCTTACTGTTTTAATTTACCCTGCTGTATAAAGTTAACACTGTGATGAATGCCTCTGTGGCATGGAGGAACATCAACATATGCTGATACAATTCTAAGTTCTTCTTATTTGTTATTATTTACTCTATCCTTGTCCTCAAATAACGTAGAGTGCTGTTAAATGATTGTATTGGCAAACGGATATGGATATCCCAGACAGCATCAGGATTTCTGAACTATCACCCAAATATGGAACAAAACTCCAAGAATTAGAAGAGAAAGATAAGTAACGTAAGTGAAGCATTATCTTCTGCAAATTTTTTGACCTAAATCTGCTGGATTGCATGAAAGTACTTTCAGGTATCTCCCACAGGCGAGTCTAAGATGGTCCCCTGAGCTCTCAACTATATCACCATCAAGAAAATTTGTACCCATTAAAACTGTACTTTGTAGGTCTATTTAGGTGAGATCTTGCTTGCTTCAGCTTTTACTCGTCAAACATGTGCATGCAGTACAACACCTGATAGGCTGGATCCCATCCCACTCCACACACAATACGCCAAATTGCCATTTAGTTTAATTCGATTATAACTGAAGTAAGAAGAAATGGTACCTCCTGGGTTCACTAAGACCTGTTGGAGCATTTATGAGCAATGACATCGCACAGTAAGAAAAAGTTTAGCTCAGCTCACAGCTCCTAGACTGGGTTGCAACTAAGATCCTGACCCCATCCACTGATACAAACCACAAAGCCGAACACATTGCTTTATCTGCACATTGAACACACCAGATCTGCAGTCCAGCGAAACAATGAACACAAGCCTTCCCACTTCTTACCTGGGGATGAATATACAGACTATTGCCTTACTACAAACTGTCCCCAGTGAAGTGAACTGGAGTTTCATCGGGGACACCAGCAATCTCCTACAGATGCTTGTCCATCTTTTTGCCACACAGTTAATCATAAATTTGGAACGATTAATCACTGGTTATTATGCTGAGAAATAAACTCCTGACTTGCTTCCAGTCATACCTCTTTTATGGTATGCTCAAGTGTTCTGGATATTTCTAGTCACATAATTTCTCAGTCTCATCTGGCTAAATGCTGACAGCCTCACTTTCAGGCATGACATAAACAAGTCACAAAAATTAAGAACGCTGTGCACTGACAAATAAATTTTAAACTGTGTATAGCAATAGCCTGTCCTCTGCCTGAGGCAGCCGAGAAACACAGCTGGGGGAAGATGCTGTGATGTCCAGCCAATCCTCACTCTTATGTCTGAATTTTGTCTATTCAATAAATTTATAATATTACCCATAGCACTACTGGCTCAATGTTCACTGTTCATGCAGCTGCAGCCTTACTTATGCTTCTGCTCTTTGGCTTTGTTCTGGGTTTGGATAGTAGCTACTTGGCACCACTTTGTTGAAAGTGTGCACAGTTTCAATCTGTGCCGATTGCTTCCTTCCTGCTTCCAGCACAAATCACAGCTCTACATCACTCTTCCCATCGCTCTTAGTTACACATTCAAATCTCAGCAGAATTTCTTGCTCAATCCTTTACATCTAGACTCCCAGGATCTGTAGCACAGTGCTGTACTGTAACATGCTGCAGACCAATTATTTTAAGAGGTCAATAAAGGTGAGAAAAAACTGCTCTCTGTAACTGGTCCTTCAGCCTGAAGAAAGTATAAAGGCTTCTAGTATCTCACACTTCAGGGTTTGATTTCAACTTTTGCTGCTCCCAAATCAAGACATCTGTCCCACTGAACCTGGCTGATCTGTAAACTATTGTTCCTTTGTCCTCCCTGAAGCATCCCGTCATTGAGTCATAGACGGGTTTTAACCATGAACTTCTGGGACATCACCATGCTGTACAGGCAATCTTCACAGCATCCTCTGTCCTTCTGGCTACTAACCTACCACAGAAAATCAAGAATTAAGATTAAACCATTCTGTTTACTCCAATAAAAAAGTTAATCAACTGTTAAAAGACACTGCACACCTTGCAAAAATCATACTGACACTCAATCACACTGATTTTATATTGAATTAATTCATCGACCTCAAGAAGTTGTTCTTGATTTACACCACAGTACCAGAGGACATAATGAGAAAACACATGTGAGATTTAATGCATTTTTCTTCTTCTCCTGATTCACATTTTAAAAATAAAGAAAAAAAAAAATGCACTGTCACTGCTGTCTGTTTTGTGGAGACAGAACTTTAAGACAACCCTCTGAATAGCCCAAGATAGCACTTTTCACTGTACTAAATTCACTGAATGTAATTCTAGGATAAAAATAAAGCATGTCACTCTGCCTTGTGTCCTTCCCTCCCCCCAGCCACCTCCTTCTGACATTTGCATGCCAGTGTAGCCAAAAAAATCCCACCTCTAAGTAAATCCATCTTACTTAGGGATAAGGCCCGCCTGCTGCTATGAGGAATTACTGACTGAGTTTGGGCAGGAATCATAGAATGTCCTGAGTTGGAAGGGACCCACAAGGATCATCAAGTCCAACTCCTGTCCCTGCACAGGACAACCCCAAATTCACACCATGTCTCTGAGGGCATTGTCCAAGTGCTTCTTGAATAACGTCAGACTTGGTGCTGTGACTGCCTCCCTGGGGAGCCTGGTCCAGTGCTCCACCACCCTCTGGGTGAAGAACCTTTTCCTAATATCCAACCCAAACCTCCCCTGGCACATCTTCTGCCATTCCCTTGGGTCCTGTCGTTGGTCACCAGAGATGATAGATCAGCGCCTGCCTCTCCTCCTCCCGTTGTGAGGAAGCTGCAGACCACGATGAGGTCTGCCCTCAGTCTCCTCTTTTCCAGGCTGAACAAACCAAGTGACTTTAGCTGCTCCTTGTACTGTTTCTCCTCTAAACCCTTCACCAACTTTGTGGCCCTTCTCTGGGCACTCCCTAGTAGCTTTATATCCTTAATGTACCGTGGCACCCAAAACTGCATGCAGCACTCAAGGTGAGGCCGCACCAGCACAGAGCAGAGTGGGACAATCTCCGCCCTCAACCGGCTGCAATGCAGTGCTTGATGCACCCCAGGGGTCGGTTGGCCCTCTTGGCTGCCAGGGCACGCTGTTGGCTCCTGTTGAAACTTGCCGTTGACCAGAACCCCCAGGTCCTTCTCTGCAGAGCTGCTCTCCAGCCTCTCGTTTCCCCCCTGGCTGTATGTATATCCAGGATTGCCGTGACCCAGGTGTATAGTCCGTCACTTGCCCTTGTTAAATTTCATACAGTTGGTGATTGCCCAGTTCTCCAGTCTGTCGAGATCCCTCTGCAGGGCCTCTCTGCCCTTGAGAGGTCAACAGCTCCTCCCAATTTTGTGTCATCAGCAATCTTAATTAGTATTCCTTGCAGTCCTGCATCCAAGTCATTAACGAAGAGATTGAAGAGTACTGGCCCCAAGGAAGGGCTTGTACTCAGGATTTCTTGTTTTGTCCTGTAATTCCAGTCTATTGTACAACTACTCAGAGATTACTTACACATGGATTTGAACTCCTGTGGGCTTCTGATGCTTAGGAGCCCTTTTACTGACACAGAGAACATAAACCAATCAAGTTATATGTCTGTGTAATGCCAGGCCCTTAGAATAAGGGCCTGAGCTATTAGTGAAATGGAAGTGGCAGAAATGCCTGCGTAGAAACAAGTGCCCAAGGTATGTTTACAGGGTTGTGAAAGAGGCTGTGGATCTTCCAGTTTTCCCTCAGCTGTTAATAAGCACCTCAAATCTACATAAAACCTCCAATACAAATGTGTCAATAAGTTAGGTACTTACTTGTAAAGCTTCTCTATGCATTCAGGCTAGCACAGGTACCTGTCTGGTCCCCAAAGGAAAATGAACAAGGCTTCTGCTAAGAGGGTATTTTGCACTGGCTTGGCTTAAAGCAAGTCTGCCAGGCAACAGAGTCTGAAATCGTCAGCTTCATGAGTAACTAACCCCTCAAATGCAGGCAAGTAATCTTCATGATTGTTGAAGTTAACTCTGGTCTGTCCTGGCAGAAAAATCTACGATGCTGTGGGAATCAAGCACTTGTACTTTCCCCAGCCACCCACATAGCTGTCACACACACTCAGTCCTCTGGGCACACTTCAGATTTCCATCCACAGGTGGTTCCCGGGGGTTCTCGGACACTGATCATGCTGGCACTTTCAAATAGGCTATTACAACCTACAAGCTGCAAACACCAGACTGCTTTTGATCTTAGCCACTGAACTGCACCAGAACCAGTCTTATAATTTCAGGTTGGGGAGTAAAGAAGAAAACATGAACGTGGTGAAAAGCAAGTGAATGCGTAAGCCAACATTATCTTTTCATTTATAATTAAAAGTCACAACTTGAAAACCACTGAGCATGAGGAACCCCAGATGACACAAGGGAAAGATGCCATTCATGGAAGAAGAGCAAAGGGAAGCGTGCAGGCCTGCCTCAGCCTAATGCTGTACTGACCTGCTAACAACCATGCCTGTGCATTTTGCTGCTGGTAAACTCCCTCTCTGTGGATGCTTAAAGATACACGTATCTCTTCTGAAAAGGACAGGAGCTTATGTGATGAGCAAGGGACAGATTTAGATCAGCTGGACAGCCCATCCTGAAGCAGCACAGAGAGGAATCCTTTATTTTACCCAGGAAGAATGTAGAATGGAGATGGAGAAACAAAAGCTTCCCTCCAGCTGAGACAATATACTCACTGCGCATCCCTGACTGCAGAAAGTCATCTCCGTAGCCCATGTTGTAACTGGCAATCACCTCCATGACTTTTCAGCCAAGGACAGGATTTCAGAAAAGGATGATTCACTTTCGCCTTAGATTTTGTGTAGTAATTTTCTCTAACACACTGAATAAAAAGCTAAGAGTTCAGAGCTGGTGCTATTTCATATGCACTTTACAGTTGTGTAAATAGCAGCACGGAGGAACACAACTCTGGATAATAATACCTTACTAACGATCCTGTTATTACAACTCTTCATTAGAGAAAGAAACGTTCTTGGAACAAGAAAGAACTGTTTTTCAATCCTACCCAAACTTGGAGTCTGCCAAAGACACCAATCTGAAACAAATTATCATTTTGAGAGAAACAGACTCATAAATAATGAAACAACATTGTTGTTTAAATACAGCACTTATGGTATACTCCTTGTTGATGAATAATGTTCCCATAGTTTTTCAGAAATGCTAAACACAAGTAACTCATTATCCTGATTTTTAACCATAAGACCAATAAGTACTTCAAGAAATTGAATGAAAAATTAAGTACATTTACTACATCTAATACATATGATCTTTCCAATGGTAAATGAAGGTCTTTCATTTTCTTTTGAAATAAAACCAACCCAATGCCCTATTTTTAAGTATTGCTACTTTTCTGTAGTAGGGAAACTAGCCACTGATTTCAGATCATCTGCACATCTCATGTTGCTTGCTCTTCATTTCACTTCAGAGTGCATTGTCAAAAAACTACTTTAAAAATCTGAGCAGAAAACCCTGGTCCGGCCAGTAGTATCTATTTTGGCTGGATGAGCAATTAAAAGAATGTCTAGCAAGAAATATCACTCCTCTCTTAACTTGAGCTAGCTAATTGCCAATTAATTCAAGTCAATGAATACTCTGCAAATGTTAATCTAGGCACTGCAGGACACAAACGTTTGTGGTTTACTTCAGGGCTCAGACCAGTACTGGTAACAAGCTATCTGGATTAAAGGAGGAACAAAAACCTTAGACTGAACAAACACAAGTACACAGTGTTTTAAAAAGCTTTGTGTATGTACTGCATAGTTGTTACATATTAACTTTGTGTATATGATCTTTCTATACAAGCAGTGTCATTTATCCCCACAAATTGGAGGTTGCTTTTGTAAATGCTAAAAGTATTTATGGATACTCATTCCTGAAAACTACATGGACTAGCATTTGCAAGATCTGCAAACCTTCAAAGATGCCAGTTTAGAAAATCAACCCTGAAAGCAAACAAAAGCAATACTACAAATCAAGTGGAGCGTAGGACAATGCTTAAAATGTAATATTCTTGCTCTTTATTCTCAACATTTATCTTTCACAAACACTGTAGTTTCACTTAGGGTTAAATCAGTTCAGTTACAGTGTCTAACTGCTGACTGCAGTGAAGTTGCTTTAGATCTACAACAGTGGAAAACGGATTAAAATTTGGCCCACAGCAACACGATTTCCATAGCCGTAAAATGAGGATAATAACACTTACTTACCTTGCAAGGGCTGTAGAAGGATTAACTGATAAATCCTTGCAAAGAATGTTAGAAAGGGATCTAAATCTTACAAAAGTTTTACATATTACAACCAGGAAAACTGCACCTTAAATACAATCTGGAAAGAAAGGTCTAGATAATTTCTTATTGATAGTTTCTATTTAATTTCCCAGTTCTTCTAGTGCATAGATTTCTGATCTCCTACAACATGCATCTTATGCTCTTCTTAGCTGCACTGGAAGGAATTTTGTTATCGAGCATCCTACTTACGGAAACCAATAATTGCTCTTAATTACTCAGTCTTCTCATTAAACAGATGTTTATTTTTCTGTAGCAATTGTTATCTCTAATTATTGCCTTTAAAATAAACAGAGCCTTATATCAAGTGACAGGCAAATTATAGAGTATCAATTTAAAATTGCATATAGGGAAAGGAGGTATAGGGTCGTCTAGAAATCTAAAAGGATGAGGATGGAGCTACCCACATTGGTAATGAAATAATTTGACCATGGGCTCTTCTACAGAGAGATTCTAGTGCTAAAAGGCTGTTCTGAGGGCTTATGCAATAACTGTTTCTAAATTGAATAAACTGTAATTACAGTAGGACTAAAGCCAGAGTTCAAATGCTCAGCAGGAGCATAGAAGAGATGTTCATCAGTGCCGGGATTCACGTGCCTCAGCTCAGAGTATGGAGAAGCTGCACACTAAATTGCTATAGCCTAGATTTATTCTCCTGAGCTATCAGCACTGCCAAATGTATGGTGGCTCAGGACACACTCCTAAGCTCAGAGATTGGTGAGAACAATGCATCAGCCCAGATGTGACTGGATCCACATGCCTGATATTAGAGAACAAGAGACACAGACACATACATATACACACACAGCAGCTCACCAGGAGCAGGTTTTACACTGTATGCCTCAGAGATTATGGTAGGATCATCCTCCAAGCTCAGAAGGATCAAAACACACAGAACCAACATCACCTCTATTGATTTTTATCTCGGTCTCTTTCTTACAGTATTTCATAAATCAATATTTCTCAGAAACCTTTTGTACTCCCTGAATATAGCAAAGAACGTGACTGTTGAGTCCTTTTGACACGCTCTCTTTCCCATCTTACCATACACACTCACGTGTCTAAAGAGGCCCCCCCAGGAAACCAGGACACAAACCCTGGTGAGCGCACTGGATACTGCTTTTGTAAAATGCCATTATAATCAGCCAAACTCTAACAAACTCTTGAATCCCTCTGGGATCTATCAGGAATTCTGCTTTTGCCCACAGCTATCCTAGACAAAAGCTTTTCTTTCCACTTTGCAAGAGCTGCACATCTCCTTGAAAAACTTTCTGAGGAATGATGGGATCCATGTCCCCCGTCAGACTTCATTAATCCTTTGTCAGGAGATGACCAAAGATGGACATTTTCAAGTATAGCAGGAATCCAAGCAGAGCTCTGTCTATCCTGCCTAAGATTCTTTTAGAAAGCATGTTGCTATAATTAGGTAACATCTGGGTAATGAGCCACAACATCCCCGCTTGGTCCAGTGATCTATTGAGAAGGGCTGATGCACTAACAAGGAGGGAACAGCACACAGCAGAGAAAGAGGAGGTGACGAAGGAGGAGGGGAAACAGCAGATAAATTGCTCTTCGCATGTGCTTTTAGCTTATGTTAATCTCATTTTCTATACTCATTTCTTACATCACCCCTTCTTCACTACACCTTTCCACCCTCCCTCCATCAGAAAGTCCTCACACCCTTTTGACCCTCCCATCAGCCAAGATTGTTTCAGCTAGATTATATGTATATTAAGAACTTAATTAAAAAGGGGGGTTACCATGGAAAACCTTTATACAGACGACAAAGGTCATGCTCTTCACAGGATTAAGCTCACCACAGAACACTTCATCTACCCAGCTCAGTGCTGATACAGCTTACTCAGCCCTCTGACATCTCTTAATCACCCACTGACAGATTCCTAACAGGATTTTCACTGACTACCAATATGCTGGACTTCAGTCTCAAGAAGTGATTTGGATTAACCATACTTGCACCCATGCTATAAACAACGCTCCAAACAGCAAGTCACAAGCACATGCAGCATGTCTCAATTCCCATGAATTCCAGAAGGGCTTGTTGATGGCAGTGGGATATGGCCCATACACAGGCAGGGAAGAAATGCGTTGTATAGCCACTGCATACATTGTTCTACAGCCACAGATTTACTTTTTTTTTTTCAAGGACAAAGTGTTCTGCACCCAGTACAACTAATAGGGGCTGATCTCTTGCAGATGCACACCCTAAATTTTATTTCATTGTCCACTACAAAACCCTGGATCCCCCTCATGTTCCCTAATGAGATCTCCAGTCCTATCCCAACAGGTCCTCACCTCATCTATGGACATCCTACTTTTCCCCCCATGTCATAACACCTACAATTTCCTCCCATACCTCTGCCCACATTGTATCTAGCTTCTTATGTCTCCTACAATAACACTCTCCACAGTTTTACCCATTTGTCCTGCGGTTCACCTATCACTTGCATAGCTTCCTTCCATATAGTGACTCTCTCACCTATGTAGAAGACAACAGATGCTGTGGCTAGTCCAGACTGGTGAGCACATTGCCGTGTTGGTCAACAAGCATGTACCAAACAGAATATCTAACACCTGAGTTGTCCTTGTATTTCCCTCTCAGATTTAGTTCTTTCTCCTGTATTCAGTCAACAGTATCCAACTAAGCCTGAAAGGACTTCATTATCTTTGAAAGTTTTTTGAGACTGAGAGACCTGTAAGACCACATTGATGTCATTCCGTTTATTTACATGGAGATACTCCCACCATACATTATCATGTTCTCACATACAAGAGGAGAATCAGGCAGGCCATGGTAGGGGCACAGTAGGGATACCTCATCTTCCCTGTTCTGTATTTGGCTCCGATGGTATCGTCCTAGCCCTTTTCAAAATGATACCGAGACCTCCCAAGAGGGCAGTGGGCTTTGCAATTTAAATCCTGTTGAGTTAATAATGCCCAAGTTCAAAACTCTCTGAATTGTTAATGTAGTTCCTCTTACTACAGTTTCAAGCTTCTTAAGTTCCTGTTTGGAAACATATCTCAGTTATTTGTTTAAAATAATAATTAAAAAAAAGCTTCCTAGTGAAACAAGGTTCACACAGACACCTTGCGTGTCTCGCTATCCACACACCCTCCATCTCCAACAACTTTGGATCCCACTGGCCAACACCAACTAAATTCAACAGTGAACCCTCAGTAAAAGGTTCAACAAAATTCAGCAGCTGGCTATGGAGAGACCTTGTAAGTTGCCCTAGTACAGGAAAGGTAAGGATACAGAGGTTAGCCTTCAGTCATGCAGTCTGGCTAAGAGAAGATGCCTTGTTGGTCAGTCAGCATGAGAATGAACTCCTGAGCAGAGCCCAATTGTACTGCCTTGGCTACAGGCTAGACAAGGGGACAAGGGGAGGGGGATGGAGAGGGGGTGGCCCTGAGGCTACTGGAAGGGCAGGAAGTCAGGGACAGGCCTGGGGTCTCCTAACAGCAGACTTACGGGCCTGCAGAACACAGCTTCATGGGATGAAATGGAAAGGAATGGAAATAAATAATTTTAAGATTCTGGTATTTTCACATGACTCCTACAGCCCTACACATGGGCCTGTGTAGTCTCAATTTGAGCAAATGTTTTAAGTGCTTCCTGCCCTCCGTAGTGGATTGTGTGTATTATAAAACTATGAAGGCAGAGATGTCATGACACAATTGTAAAAGATTGCTTTTCCGATTTTGTAATATGTTCCTCTGTAAAAAGTGTAGGAAATCCCACATTTTCTTAATTATACTGAATATGAGCACAATGGGAAGACAGACCATTTGAAAACTGATTTCTGGCTTAAAAAAAAAAAAGAAGGAAATTCACAGCAAAAGAATTAAAGGTCAGAAAAATTAGACTATTATAATTCTAATGAACAGTAACAGGCATATAAAAAAAATTTCAAAAGTATTTCCTTTAATGTGAGAATAATGGCTCAGGTCACAGCATGAAGCTGAAAGCATTTATGGACTTCTACACCAAGAAGAACAGGAGCTGCCTGCCCGTGTAGTACAAACTTCGCCACATCCGGTTCACCATGTTTCTTAAAGAAAGAGGAAAGCAGGGGGTCATATTCAATACACAGTTATAAAAAAGGCCCAAGCACCTCACTAGTTTAAGGTAAGGTTTATGAGAAAAAATGTCATACCTAAAGTACACAGCCAGCTGTACCTCTGCAAAAAAGGAAGAAAATAAAGTGAATTTAATTTCCTTTCAAAAGAAAGGTGGTTGGATAAATACAAACATGCACACCGCAACAAACCTTCTGATACCCAGCTTCATCACTTGGAAATTCATACCAGAGTGGCTGAGGCTAAGTATGTCCTGAAATAGAGTTCAATTTCAAACTCAGGCAGGAACCACTTATTAGAAAAGGACAGTGGCATGAAAACTGTGCTGTCAAAACTCATCTTTGTGTCACACTTCTGTTCCAGGTTTTCTGTGCAACAACCCCTGCCTGGGTTGCTGGAAGATCCCACAGTGAATTTTTCTCTTCTGGAAGAATTCATTGGGGAGGATGATGAACAGCCCCATGAGTCTGATCTAAAGCCCACAGAAGTCAATGCAACAGCACATCTGTTTCAGGAATTTGCAGACCAGTGTCTTTATCAGCAGTTTACAGCTATCCAAACCTTGCTTCCTCTAATGGGTGTTGCTGTAGAGAATTAGATGGAAGTGCTGAAAGATCTGGCTGTAGAAGACCTTATAGCTATGTCGGAACCAGCTGTTCTCAACAGTTAGGAAAGTATAGCACTCCCTGTACGTGTTAACTGTCACTAGGGCAAAACAAATCTGCAGGCATTATTGAATCTACAGTGTCTTTTACTGCACCACTCCCCCACACGGGAAAGGGTTCTGCCTTTACTCAGACTGGTAATTTGTTAGTATCAACATAAACCCATAAAATTAGGCTCCCCACAAACACTAGTTCAAGGCCAAGCCACAATAAAGAAGGATAAAGAGTGGATGAGTTTTCTAATGTCAACAGAGAATCTCATCCCCAGGGTTTTTCCTCTGATTGCTTTCTATTCTACTAATAATTGTATTTCTTGGCCCCACACAGTTAGCATGAACTGTCAGAAGACCCAGTAAGGCTCAATCAAAAAAATCACCTTGAGAAGAAGGACAAGTTTTAAGCCTGGACAAGTACATAGAAATAAGCAAAAGACCAATAAGCATCTTCTCCCTGTGAGCTACAAAGTCTGGGTGAAAGTTAATCCCTCAAGAACAACACTCCCACACGAGGACCCTGTTTTCCCTGCACGTACGCCACTGTGATCCCATTGGCTTCCTTGGAATTATTCCCAATTCCCACAGACCGAGAAGAATCACAGCCCTCCCAGCCTCTCCAAGGAGGTGAGACAACACAGCACAGTCTACAACGGCCACAGAGGAACTCAGTGTTGACTTAGAGCCGCTCGTGCTCAGAAGAAGAGGCAGCTCAGAAACAATTGAGATTGCTGTGCATGTTCAGTGTCCTGACATACACAGGGGATAAACATGCTAAGATAATGCAGTACTACGCAGCAATAATGGCATTAGACAAATCATGTATTGCTTTCTGCAAAGCCACTGGCCTTAAGGGATACTGCCTGTAAAGAGCACCAGAAAATACTGTCTTGTCTTTATGAACATTACACACACTTACGTTCTTTGGCTTTGCATTATGAGCTCCTAAGTGACCAGAAACTGCTATGATACTCTTTACTCATACTGAGGGGTCATGCCACTTGCACATTAAGGCTACAGCCAAATTGCATAGGGTGGGGTATGTAAGAGTCTTTCCCTGAACACAAGACTCATCATCGGCTGAATAGCATTTATCTGGCAGGACAGCTATCCCACAGAAACATTATTTGTCTGTGACCCTCTATGCTTAAGACAATAAAGGTTAGAGGTTGCAGTCCAAATCTTATTAGGGGAATAATTTAAAAAACTCTCAGCAAGGATGGAAAAAGATTTTTTAAAAGAGAATCAGGAACTCTAGTAAAGGACAAATATAGAAAAGCCTCAGTCTGCAGAGACAGAAAGTCCAAATCTGGTAACTCAATCTGCAAACCAATGAGCATGGTTCCATCAGTGGGACAAACAAAACCAGTATGGAAACTACTGTGAGCCAGAGTGACCTATGTAATGTCACAAAATGGCGCAACGGCAGTGCCATAAGCACAGGATCTGCTTCCTGAGATCCAGCCCAGGTCATCAAGGCCTCCTGTTCAAGCAGACTGCTACACACGTTAGAAACAGGAATGCCTGAAAAAGCATGTGTAATGTGAACCTTACCAACAGTAGAGCGTGCAGCAGATTCAGCCCTTCAGATTTCAGCTGCAGAGGGACTTGCCCTAAGCTTCCTGAGAGTCCATTTTTACTTGCAGATTCAAGACTTCAAAAGTCCTTAACACTAGATCTCCCTTCCAGTTCAAGGGCTGGATAGAAGACCCTGCAAGCTCCAGGAGATATAGAAACACTGAAAGAGAAGCTTACTTCTCACATAAGGTTTGTCTAAACAGAGGCTTATATTCGTAGTTGCAGTTGAGAAAACCAGAACTGAGAAAGAGCAAAGGTGGCTCCCCTCTGGTCAGACTAAAGGGAATTAAGGCAAATCTCTGGCCTTGTGTGATTACAAGTTGTCAAAAATTAAGGAGAATCCCTCTGGTCACAGCACCAACTGTAAATCCTACTAACAACTACATGAAGAAGCCTAAAATAAAGGTTCTTTTGAAAACCTTTGTCTCTCTTTTTCTGCGGTGTACTCCACTCAAAATCTGCCTCTGCAACTTTATGTGAATGTTATTGTGTACTGTGCCTAATGCTGTATTGGGAAGAGGAGGTGCCTTCTGAAAGTACAGAGGCAACCAGGTGCATGAATACTAGAGCAGGAACATCCAGACTGTGCTTACTGGCAGTGCACTAGAAACAGCATAAAGAAAATCAGGGCAGCAGATGGCCAGTTATTTAGCCACAGGGTTAAAGAAACAGATCAAATCTTTTCTAAACATGCTGCCTGATTTGTGCTAGTGGTCCAGAATCCACTGCTGAGGAGAAAAGAAAACAGAATCTAGGATCTGCTGTTGCTTGCAGAGTCTCAGAATCAACACAAGCTGGGAGGGACCTCTTGAGATTATCTAGTCCAAGCCTCTGCTCAAGCAGGGTCAGCTAGAGCAGTCTGCCCAAGACTCTGTCCAGTTGGGTGTTGAATACCTCCACAGATGGAGACTCCACAACCTCTCTGGCTACCTGTTCGATTGTTTGACCATTCTCACAGCAAAAAAAAAAGTGCATTCAGATTGAATTGTGTGTTAATTTTTGCCCATTGCCTCTTGTCCTGTCAGTGGGCACTACTGAGAAGAGTCAGCTTCCTCTTCATTCCCTCCCATCAGGTATTCATATACATTGATGAGAAACCCTCGAGCTTTTTCACTAGGCTGAAGAGTCACAACTCTCCTCTTAGAGTAGGTGCTTCAGTCCCTTCACCTTTGCGGTCCTATGCTGGATTCATTCCAGTAAGTCCATATGTTTCTTGTTCTGGGGAGCCCAGAACTGGATGCAGTTCTCCAGCTGTGGCCTCATCAGCGCTAAGCAGAGGGGAAAGATCACTTCCCTCAATCTAGCTGGTCCTGCAGCCCAGGATACTGTTGCCCGCCTTCACTACAAGGGTGCATGGCTGGCTTATGGTCAGCTTGTTGCCCACCAGGACCCCAAGGTCCTTCTCTGCAGATCTGCCTTCCAGCTGGCTGGTCCCCTGCATGTACTGGTGCCTGGGGTTACTCCTCCCCAACTGCAGGACTTTGCGTTTTCCCTTGCAGAACTCTGCCATTCCTGCCTGCCCAGTTCTCCAGCATGTCCAAGTACCTGTGGATGGCAGTACAACCACTGATGTATCAGCCATTCCTGCTGGTTTTGGTCTCAAAAATACAATGTATTGAATTTTGTTCATTCAATGGTTTCCTTCCATTTAGTCTCTATAGGTATTAATGAGCAAAGAACAATTTCAGGGTGTTCTAAGGACGTTTAATGGAATAACAATGCTTCTTTGCAGCAGTTTTACAGAATGTTATCTAAATTACTGTAAGGAATTCTTCATGGTTTTGACGTGTTTTATCCTAATAGAAAAACTTCCCCCTAAAGTTTTCTATCTAGTACAAAGCAACCCAACAAAAACTAAACCAGAAGCTATACAACAATGAGGGAGTGAGAAAGAAAGATGTGAACGAGCTGTTTGTTTCTATTCAGCCATGCCACACTCCATTCACAGGAGTTCTCCTATAAGCAGAGACCTTACTGGCTTACAGATAATTTCATATGCTTCTGCTCTGACTACAGGCAATGTTAGGAATGGGCGACTGCTGAGGTAAATTCATGCATTTATTAGCTGGACACGTGAAAGAAGACTTCTCCTTCCTCACCCCAACCTTCCTCCTGATTCTTTCAGCTCACCTGCCCTCAACAAGACACCCAGCCCTACAAATTGCTCTCTACTTCTTCCCAAACAGCAGGGAAGAACCACTGAGGGACTGAGTATTAAGTTGCTGACAATACTGTACCCTTTCCCTACCCCAGTGAAGTTTACCTGCCAACCTTACCCCTACCTCAAACACTCCCAATCAACCAATTTTTTTGGAATTGCTAAAAGGAAGAACAGTAACAATATACACAATTGAAGCTAAGACTTCCTCCTCCAAAGACCTCACTTTAATGTCTGGTTGGTCTCATTCTAACTCCAAGTGGGGATCCCCACTTGCTGCAGATCCCATGCAACACAGTCTGTTTTCCAGAGCTCAGAGACATCAGGTGAGCAGTGAGGTGCACTGGGAAGTCAGCACAGAGAACTCTGTATACTGTCTGCCTAGAGGTACCTCACATACTGTCATAAATGTTCAAAACAAACAAATTTATGTTTATTTTTAAATGGAACCAGCAAACCTGACTAATGATTTAGGCCTTTTTTACCAATTCAATTCCACTTCAATTTCAAAACCAAATAGAAGTTGATGTAAATTATCTATAAAGAATATATGTCCATCTACTGTGAGCATAAGATGTCAGTCATCCATCTATAATCACAGGATGGTAGGGTTGGAAGGGACCTCTGGAGATCATCTCATCCAACCCCCCTGCTTGAGCAGGGACACCCAGAGCAGGGGGCACAGGAACGACTCCAGGTGGGTTTTGAATATTTCCAGAGAAGGAGACTCCACAGCCTCCCTGGGCAGCCTGTTCCACTGCTCTGTCACCCTCACAGGAAGGATGTTTTTTCCCATATTCAGGTGGAACTTCCTGTGTTCCAGTTTGTGCCCACTGCCCCTTGTCCTGTCGTTGGGCACCACTGAGAAGAGACTGCCCCCAACCTCTTGACACCCACCCTTTAGATATTTATAGGTGTTGATGAAAACCCCCCTCAGTCTTCTCTCCTCCAGGCTGAACAAACCCAGGTCTCTCAGCCTTTCCTCATAAGGGAGATGCTCCAGCCCCCTGATCATCTTCGTAGCTCTCTGATGGACTCCCTCCAGTACTTCCCTGTTGTCCTGGTTTCAGCTGGGATAGAGTTAAATTTCTTCGTAGTAGCGAGTATGGGGCTGTGTTTTGGATTTGTGCTGACAACAGTGGTGATAATGCAGAGATGTTTTAGTTGTTGCTAAGTAGCACTTACACTGGTCAAGGACTTTTTCAGCTCCCCATGCCCATGGGAAGTAGTGAATGAATTCCTTGTTTTGCTTTGCTTCCGCGCACAGCTTTTCCTTTACCTATTAAACTGTCTTTATCTCAAACCATGAGTTGCCTCACTTTTACTCTTCCGATTCTCTCCCCCATCCCACCAGGGGGGAGTGAGCGAGCAGCTGCGTGGTGCTTGGCTGCTGACTGGGGCTAAACCATGACACCTGTCATTCTTGAACTGGTGAGTCCAGAACTGGACGCAGCCCTCCAGATGTGGCCTCACTAGGGTGCAGTAGAGGGGGAGGATAACCTCCCTCAACCTGCTGGCCACACTTCTTCTCATGCACCCCAGTGTACTGCTGGCTTTCTTGGCCACAAGGGCACATTGCTGGCTCAGGGTCAACCTGCTGCCCACCAGCACTCCCAGGTCCTTCTCAGAGGAGCTGCTTTCCAGTGGGTCAACCTCCAACATGTACTGGTACATGGGGTTGTTCCTCCCCAGGTGCACTTGCTTTTGTTGAATTTCATCAGGTTCTCCTCGGCCCAGCTTTCCAGCCTGTCCAGGTCTCGTTGGATGGCAGCGCAGCCTTCCAGTGTATCAGCCACTCCTCCCAGTTTTGTACCATCAGCAAACTTGCTGAGGGTACACTCTGTCACTTCGTCCAGGTCATTGATATTGAACAGGACTGGACCCAGCACAGACCCCTGGGGAACACTGCTAGTTATGGGCCTCCAACCAGACTCTGCCCCACTGATCATGACCCTCTGAGCTCTGCCATTAGCCAGTTCTCAATCCACCTCATTGTCCACTCATCTAACCCACACTTCCTAAGCTTACCTATGAGGATGTTATGGGATACAGCATCAAAAGCCTTGCTGAAGTCGAGGTAACAAACATCCATTGCTCTCCCTTCATCTACCCAGCCAGTCATGCCATCATAGAAACAAAAAATTTTAAAGAAAGAATGCAAGTAAATACGCATTAACTACATTATGACTCCAATGGGCAGTGGTAAAGAATGTCGTCCTAACCACAGAAAAGAAATACCAAATTCTGTGTAAAGAGAATTTTTTTGCAAATCAACATATTTGGATACCAACTTGAAAATCAACCTTTCTTTAGGAATATAGCTAAAATGTACAAATGGCAAATAAGTATGGAATTAATAAATGAAATCAAGGTTTTGCCCTTGCTGATTTAAACAGTAACAAAAAGTCACAATTTAAATTGCTTTGATAGAAATATAAATGTTATAAATTCATCAACCCTGCTTTTCAGATAGTAATTCTCTTCACAGCTAGGAGATCAGCCCCATGTCAGAACCTAACAAAAGTGCAAACAAGAGTGCATTGCTGCAGCCAAATCCTACCTCCTTGGCAGCATCCTCACCACTTCTGCACTTGAACCACAGAGCATGGCTCTAGATGCCAGTAGGTTAAGGTTCTCATTTCCTAATCTGCTGTCAAATGTGGGAACTCAGCTGTTCAAGATGGGGAAATAGGCGTGCTACAGAAAGTATGTCAGCACCTGAGGTAGGTTCCAGCTTTAAGCAGAGCTTAATCTTTAAGACAAAGTCAGAGAAGTGTCTACAAACTGATGCAGCTACTGAGGTGAAGCAGGTAGAAATAATGCTAACCAAGAAGCAAAGAGATATTCATGTTTACATATATATAGGAATTTGCACTCTCTCTCCTACCCACCTATTAGCAGACAAACCATGAAGTAATATTCAGGCTGCTATTGGGAAGCCCAACTTTATCACACATGTAACACAATAAGAATAGGATGCTGCAGAAAATAATTGTTTTCTGCTGTCATTTTCAAGCCTCGTGAACATATTTCAGGACTACAGAGAAAACTATTTTTAAAGAGAAAATAAGTAACAGAGCACAGAATTAATTATGTGAAAAAGAGCCCTATGGAATTATTATTGCTGCTTATATTGGAAGACCCAGCTGAAGGCTCTGACTGTACTGTGATAAACATAATGCATACACATAATAGGTGCTAGGCCCTGCCTTGGGGTAGATGGCTATGATCCAACCAGATAAGGCAGTTTAAGAATACACCTGATTATACGCTACTTCTCTGTTTGAAGATAAAGACTTTAGGCATGAAGAAATTGGGTAACTTGCTGAAGGTCACATGGAAACCCTGTGGCAGAGCTAGAAACCAAGCACATGCCACAATCACATTTTAAGTTGGTGGGAGCAGGTAAAAGCTAGAAAACCATTATTCATGTATTTTGAACTTCAGACTGTATGCTAGAGCAGAAACAATTGGCCAGTAGACCATAATTTTTATTAAATTCCGGATAAACCTCACACCCATCCCCTGCTACAGCAGTGGAAATGAGAATAATTCCATTTGTGCCACTAGATCTGTTCCTGACTTGCAGCAGCAAATCTGAGAGCAAAAGTGGGATGTTTGCTATGTTCTACCTGAATGTATAAATTTGGTGAGAGAGCTTTCAAATATATGATCCATTTAATGAAACCAACGATAATTGCAACACTATTTTAGATAGGAGAATGGATGGTGATTTCTGGAAGCAACAACAGAAGAACAGAAAAAAACATGAAGGAAAATCTCTCTCCTCTCACCTATCATTTTACTCACTCTGCTCTAAGAAAGGGATGGGTCTGTAGCAAAATGACAGGCAGCATTGTTAGACCAAGCTGCTCAAATGGAAAGGGTTAAGCTGGTTGAAAGACTGTGTTAGGGAGGGATGTGATAATCACCCGGTGCCCATATCATGATCCTACTGGCAGCAGCAGCAGAATGGCTGCCACAGCTCCGTTTCTGCTTGTTTAGATTGGTTGAGTGTCCGCTCAACACAGTGGCAAGGCTAAGGCAGGTTTATTGTGCTGTGCATGCTCTGGGACAAGGCGGGCTGACAGAGATGATAAGTGCCGCTCTGCAGAGCAGCAGGAGTACTGACTGGCACATGTGGGGAGGTACAGTACAATAATCTCCCATCTGCACGATATAGCTTTGAATCCCTTCCTTTACAGCTCAATAGGTGCATCTGCTGCCCCTCTGCTAATCCTCAACATTGTTTAAAATGCAGATCAGTGGAGATGATGCTTTTTCTTTCCCATTACAGACCACAGCCTAATAAAAGAGCTTTAATCACACAGACAATATTCTGTCTCTTGCAGGGTCTGCTGCTTCATTCTTTCCTCTTTGCCTTTGTTTGGTAGGCAGATCTTTGTCAGGCACTAGCAGCAGCAGAATATAATTTTGCAGCACGAGGTTTGAAGCCAGTCAAAGGGACTATAACCTTTCCCAAAACTGTGGCATTATAATTAGAAGGCTGTGACTGCAAAAGGTAAACAGCAGGGAACTCAGGTCATAGGAACCAAGTGAGAAAATGCACCCTAAACCTCTGGATAAGCTGCATGATTTTAAATGTAAAAAGCAGCATCACCAGACATCCTTACTTGTCTTTGTCTCCCTAGCACTAATGCACTATGACATATTTTTAGATGTCAGAAAGTGAAAGAGCTACAGAGGAACACTATGATCAACCGGGTTATGTGACTGTAGGTTGAGAAAAATTACTCAAATTATTTGGCATACAGAACATATACATGAACATACATATGTGTAAATGCTAACCTGAAATAACTAGCTTTTCCCAGGCAATTCTACAGCCAAATGAATGACCCAGTAAGTTGAAAAGCTGTTCTTGCTGTGACGTGAGGGAGATCATGCAAGTCATCATTGTAAAAATAAGACCGTAAGATCCACTGTAGTTAAGCTCTGATCCAGCTCTGAATCTTCAGAGGAGGAAGTGACATCCCTTAGTCCTCCTTTCTGTGGCTATTGCCATCAGTGCATTTCAGAGGGATGGACCAGCCTGGAATTCTCCTCATATATCTTTATCCTTAAATTTATTTTCCTCTCTAGCAACCTTAGTTCCTGCAAATAACTCTACAGCATAATACAATAAATTCTGTCTCTCCCTATATCTATAAACTGTAGCAAGAAAGATAACCAAGCCAATTATTTTACTGATCATGGTATGCTTGTCCTCCACAAATGCACAACATATGGTGGAGAGGAGGGCAAAGAAAACCTTCCTGTGTTCTTACATTCCAAGAAATGTGTTCATAGCATGATGATAAAACAGCACAGCACTTCCCCTACCACAGGGAGCAAGATAGATACTGAAGGAATAAAAAGCACACAAGAGATGTGGCTAAGAGGGATGTACTCCCTGCCATTAATACTTCTTGAGCCAACAGATCCCCAGGAGACCAACTGAGGACAACTCACTGCTTGCAAGACATCCAGATGCTATTGGAGCTTGGCAAGCCCCAGACTTTCACTTGCTGATATAGCACCTGCTCTGCAGGGACTCTTTGCTGTAACAGAGCCAACTGGGCATCACAGAGGGTCCTGAATGGCACAATCCTACAGGTGGACACAGGCCAAAACCATTCAAGCCATTCCTCACCATAAATACATATGCTCTGTTCATTTATGAAGCCTAGGAAGATGCTGTGCTAGCCACTGACTTCCGAGACAGCAGGAAACCCAACATGTTCTGCCTGACTTACACATCTGTACAGAAATTGTTGGAAGCAGCAGTCCTATCCTTCAGAGCCTCTTTTATTTGAGCTCATGGGGGTCCCTAACAGTAACTCTGTGCCTGTTAGATTTACTGATCAAGGAAAACCCAGCACGTGGTCCTCTTCTGCCAGTTGCTATCGTAGCAATTAAAGGGGAAAAGACTATGGGACGAGTCATTTCATCAGTGCACAAATGCATATATTATTTGTCTCATTATGTAGACACAATGTGATTTTCAATTAGTTGTCCAACGGTATGATCGAACACGAGATACTTTAATTATGTATTTCATGGACATGCTTCAAAGGTGCAGTTTCAATCTCAAAATAATTAGCTGCATGCACACGCAACTTAGAGAGTTCCAGAGGGCCTGTGGTTACTTTCCTTTTTAAAGGTACAGAAGAGTTATTTGAGTTTCCTGAAGGGCAAAGGCCTCCCGGTTGCAAGATAACTGCACCTAATGTATCTGTCTGGAATTACAGGTGCCTGTGCATGCATATATGGTTGGGTTCCTAAAGAAACATGGGAAGTAGGCAATAGGTGCCATATGGTATACCTGATAATTCAGAAGAAACCCTCTGTGAATATTAGGTCTTGCAAGGGAGTCTTTGACAAAGCATCACAGGATGAGCACCCACACAAAGGCATACACACAGTTCCACACAGACTACCCGAACCAAATCCAGGAAAGCAGAAGTGAAGCAAGGCCAAAGATGGCCAAAGATGGCAAAAGATGGGGAAAGGCTGGAAATGAACCAACAAAGCTGAGCCACATTCACTTCTCCCTTCACCGAGCAGCAGTGCTGACCTACAGTAGCAATGTTTCATTTGATGTTTGTATAAGCAGTAGTAAATTACTACCTCCTGGTGAAAAAGGCAAGGAAGATGCTATGAAACAAGTTTTCTCCAACTAACAAAGCCTCCCAGGACCACTTATACACTGTCCCCTCCTAATGAGGGCACCCAAAGTCATAATCCAGTTCTCCTCTATAATTAAAGTCTGTAATTACTAGTATACAGCACTATGCCTTAACAAAAGGCACTACTCAAAACATCAAACATTTATATCTGCACTTTTGTGCATATTAGATGAAAAGCATGCAAGTTTCATAGCAAAAAATCTGGGGTTTTGTCATACAGGAGTACCAGATTTCCATTTCAACTGCTGGCTAATGTTTCTGAGTAGTCCTAACAGAGTCTGGAGAGAAGGTTAAATTCTGGGAACCCTACACAAGCATTTGTGAATATGAATTGGTTTTCTTGTTATAAATAGCAGTGTCTTGAAGGACCCCACCTGCCAACGATCTCTACCAAGGTGACCGGACAACATACCACAACTTATCTAGAATTTTTTTCTTTCTTAAACAGACATCTATTCCAGAGCTGCTGAAAATAGTGCCTAAAGAAATTAGAAGCATTAACTGAAAGGGGAAAAATGGCAAGTATAAATTTTGCCGAAGGATAATTACTGTTCCCACAACCAGAATGCCATGTGACATCTCTCCTAGGAAACAGCCAACTTTTACACTAACTCCCCAATAACTCAATTATCTGTGTCAATGTCAAGACAGGGCTCTGCTCCTTCACATCTGTTGTCATATATATTTATCTCCTCCTACATCACAGCAGTCCTGCTGGCCTTAGGAAAGAGATCCCTTGGTGGAAATGAGGCCTGACAGGAAAACAAGGCAAAGATTTTGAATGCATAGAGGCATCTTTTGTAATTAAGGGGTTTGATTGTTTTTCCTGTAGGTATTTGTAAGAGGTTTATTTGTTTGTTTGTGAAGTGAAGCTACTAAGCTTTAGGGAATCATTTCAAAAATTGTTACTCCTTCAAATTTAAAGAGGTTTTTCCACTGCTGAGTTCTCTGTAAATTACCACTTAGGGAATGGAAGGAGGTAACATGTACCTTCAGAACATGCAAGATGGCAAAGGGTACCACATGGGCAGAAAACTAAGATTTATCCCTGTATCCCTACTCTCTGCCAGCAGGATTAGCTGGGTGATCCTCAGCAGCAGTGAAAATGTTAGTGAATCTTACTGACATCAGGTACCTGCTTTCATGAAGGATGGGTGCTTCAGTATATAAGACATATTAAGGCAGAATAAAAATTGCTTAGCAATGCCAAACTTTGAACAGGGTCATATGTTGTCATTTCAGCTACACTTTAAATGTACAGAAGCTAACACTAATGCTACAAGCAGCAGTTCAACCTCTTCATGTCACCTGCGAGTGTTTTCTTGACCATGTACTAAACCAGCTCAGAGAACTGATGCAGGCGAAAGCCAATCCAGGAAGAAAAGTTTAATTAACTCAGGTCTGTACCCAAACCCAGCACACAAAAGAACCACACAACCTGCAGGATCACTTCCCCTAAGAGCAATGCCAGCTTATTCACACATATGCAATGCTACAAGTATAGCTCCAGAACATCCAAATTCAATTCCTTTCTCTGTTATGAACAACCTATTCCTTTCTCTGTTACAAACTCTCTTCACATCACTGATCAATCACTTTTTTCCCAAGCTTCAATTCCCCATCAGTGACATGGGGCAACGTTATTTCCTTTGTTGTTTCTGTCTACTCAGAGTGTACAGGCTTTAGCACCAGGGCAACAGGTTGGTACTATCTGTACAGCAACAAGTACAATACATATCCAATTCTGACCAAAAAGCATAGACACCATTGTATTACAATTAAGATACAACAGTAAAAGAGGGAGATCTGACAGGTATGCCTCTTCATAACAGAAGGCAGTAGTAACTTCATGAATGCGGTACTAGTTCTTTTGGATTATGGCTGAGATGAGCAGTGTCTTGCATGTTTTGTTCTGGTGTCAAATAAGACAAGGCACTTTTTCTGGACTATGGCTGACAACAAACAGGAGGATGATACTTATCCTGTTAAGGCACAGGACAGGAACTCAAACGACCTGTATTCTCAACCTTATGGAAACTGTCCTGTGCGACCGGTCATTTAAGTGCATCAGTCAGCATGGACGTAAGTACCTCAAGGTCTTTGTGAATCTGGGCCTCAGTCTTCCCATGCCTTTGTTTTTTCCACTAGTAGTATTAATCTGCCACACAGAAATACTAAGGATTAATGTACTGAGGTTGGTAAAATCTCAGAAGAACTTCTAAGGTGTTTTTCTAAAGGTTCCTCTTCTTCCTCCTTAGAACTGAGCAGAAAAGACAATTTGCTGAACTTGCCATTTCTAACTATTCAGACAGATGTACAGAATCCATCAATTCTCACTGACCAGTCCACACTTGCAACATGCCCAGCCCAAATTCATATTTCAGTCTTTACATAACACATCACACCCTCCAGAATGTATCATGCCCCTTAACACTAGAGTGGGTCAGCAAACTGAGTAAGTATACAGGTCTCTTGCAATATTTTATACCTTCACTTAAGCAAGTTACCCTACTTCCCTTTCAAAATCACAGAGGTACAGCTAGATTAAACACGGCTAAGTCAGGTCTAATCATTCATATGCCATTTGTAATTGCTTAAATTGATCAGTTGTTTGCTTTAGTGATCTCTTTTCAAAGTTGTTTCTTAAAAATAATCATGTATTTCATAAAAAGGAAGTTAGTCTGTGCTGGCTAGCATGTATGAGCACATACCACCATGAGACAGAAACACGTCTTCTTCCTTTATCCTTCAGACACAGCTCTGAGGTCCCTAGTTATATAAACCATAACCACACAGTGTAACTTACTATGACAGCAAATGTTCTCATCATTTGTCCTTTACCATGTATTAATCTTTACCGTATTAGAAGCCCTTCCCCAACATATTAGGAAGTCAGCAAAAATTCTCTCCAAAGAGCACACCAGAACTTCCAGCTCTGTACCGAAGGATGCATCAGCCTTTATAACCTGCATATTCATGTTGGTTACACTGACAGCAGTAAAACAAATGAGTTCAAGTCAACAAACAAGACAGATGTGACTTAAAAAAAATATAATCTGATCTTGGTTAAAAACATGTGAACAAGGCTAATTGAGATTAGTGGAACTACTTATAAGTTAAATCAGTACAAACAAGGGAGGACTACAATCACCCTTTGTAAGCAATTGAGAACACTGACAGTACCATCACACTGCTTACAAGCTGATAACTCATCTCCTGAGTGGAACGAAACTATGTCAAAGATTTCATCCAACTGAGAAAGCCAAGGGCTTGAAAGGTGCATACATTCCGTTCACATACAGAATGGGAAATCCACTTCTAGACCTATGCTTCCTACTGCTCAGCCTACAGATTAATTTTAAGCTTATTTTGAATTTAAAAGAATCCCAAGGACATATATATCAGTCTACAGAGCAGAAAGGCATCACCAGTTAATAACGGATCCCTTTACTGGAGACAGTCAAGCTCTGAGCTTCCTGTGAGGGATATGGAATGCATGTACACACAAAAGAGATTATGCAAATGAAAAAACCTCTGATTACACAAACAAAAATTACTCTGCTACACACAGGCTAGTGTTAGTCTTTATGACAGCCACATATTATAGTAAGCCCAACTCTCACCTAATTAAAAAAAGACTTCATCATTTTTGAGCTGTGGAAGGAGGTCTTATGGCTACACACACATCCCATCTCAACCAATTTGCAAGCACTGCTCTAAAGAGTGTTTACTCCTAAGCAGCCTAGCGTGATTTTCACTAGAGCTGTAATCAAATGGGAGGCAATAAGGGCCAAAATATGCTCTGAATTACACCAGTGTAAAGCAAGAATAACTCCAATCATTCCAGTCAGGTTTGTGCAAGTTTGCAGAAGAAGAGCATTGGACCTGTTCAAAGGCTATCTACAGTATCATGGCCTTCCTCATTTCCTCCTAGTGGTTTTCATATCAAGTTTCTTCAATTTATAACACTAATAATGGTCTGCATGCAACGTCTTTTTATCAGCATTGGCAGTTTTCATTTGGGGAAACGTTTGGGGAAGGTTCTCTGGCTTCTGAGCAAGTCATCTGTCTCTCCACTTCTACGTCTCTTTCAAGTAGCCATACTGGTTTCTTATTGACTAAGATAGGGTAAAGATTTTAACTGTCCATGCCAACTGCCTCAAGTCTGAGGTACCATGCAGTTTGGATGACATGGTCCTCATGAAAGTAGCCGCAGCTGTTCATTAACTGGCTTCTTAACGGGCCCTAAAGTATATTACTGAGCTTGCAGTTTGGGGAACAAATGGTCTTGCATGCAGGATTTCCCCTCATTAAGCCCCTTCTTTAGTATGGGCCGTCATATTCAAAGTCCTTTAAGAATGAGGAGGAGTCTTCTCCACTGACTTCACAGCATCTGGCCTCATGGAAGGAATGAGGTCCCTGCAGTGAAGTGTCTCAGCCCAGTGGCTCTGCATCAAATCTGTAAAAATCAGACAGGACTCCTGAGAATTTTATCAGAACTGAGCAGAAGCAACACCTTGAATGCAAGGTAGATGAATCCAAGACCCATAAGGTAAGATACACTACTTAGTAAATCACCGGGCATTAAGAATCTAAATTGCCACAGAAGAGACTTAACATTTCCTCACTGAGGCACCCTGTCTGGATTTCAGAAAGCAGAATTCAGCCCAGATCCATCTGACTTTGCTGAGAAAATAAACAATCCCACACAATGAACAGCGTTTGAAAGCAAGCATTATATGAGAGCACCTTTTAAAAAAATAAAATTAGTTGAACTTTCCACTTCTAACCAAGTTTGCTCATGGAGGTTACTCTCAAAACCAATGTCACACCTGAATAATTTCATTTCACTATTCTAAGTACCATCTAATCCTCTGTCAATTCTCTGATTTCAGCCCCGTTTAACAAAATGTTTTTATTAAAAAAAGAAAAAAAAACAAAAAAAAAGAAAAAAAAACCCTAAATCTCTGGCAACGTCCTCCTACTTGTCAAGCACCAGGAACAACTGCCAGAAATTAAAGTAACTTAGGTGAGCTCCATTTGGTCTGCATATCATACCGTACAAGCATTGCTAAATTTCTCTATGTCCAATTTAAGGAAATCACACTGGTCGGAAACCTCCCCTTCAGGCGAACACAGCTAAAAGTCTTCAGTAGCACTCAGTGTCTTGTGGCCAATCTACCAAGCTCAATGTTTTCTGTACAAAAGTGCCTAAATAATAAAGCCAGTGAATAGGCAGTAGAGGCAGCTATGACAACAGTTTCCATAGTGAAGTGCATGAAAAATGGTCCAGGAGTCACAAACTCCCTTTTTCCTTGTTCTTAACTGGAGGCTGCACATCTGTGCTTCCTTTGAAAAGACTGGATTTTTCTGTCTCCCCTCCCTAACCATCTTGCTTGCAACCTCTACAAATAGAAACCTCTAACAGTTCCAGTCTTCTCCACTATACTCTGACACTAGTGCCTTTGCCCCAGTTATACTTTGGATGTTTTCAGTGTGGCTAAAAAGCCACCTTGAAAGAAAAGCGAAATAATAACATAAGGTTCTAAATCACACCAATAAAGTGGTGCTGCAGACCCTGATGAAAAGAGAAGCAGAATATATTGCCTCAAACTCCGATTTCTTTAAGCCAAGGCAGAAATAAGGATTTGCCTCTGGCAAAGAGGCAGGGAATCCGTTCCACTGCCTGCCACGTAACAGGGCTAATCCACCTATCTACAAATCTCACTGTACATACGCTACATGAAACCCAACTAATAAGCAGCGTATGAAGCAGAAAGAAACAACCTAGTTCAGTTTTACAGGGAGATGAATGGCCATCTGAGCATTTTTCAGGATTTTACTTTCCAAACTAGAAAAGCAGTTCCAAGAGTTGGAAGGGAAAAAAAAAATAAAGAAGGAAGGAAAAGAAAAATCAACTCAGCAGTAGCTGTTCAAAGAGATATCTTAAAATCTCTTACGAATAAAAGTTATTTTTGTCCAAAAAGGGGATGTTCTTTTTCTATTGCCTCCCAGCCTCCTTCTAAATATGCTGACAAAAAAAGATGAGTGGGAACCGCAGTATCAGAAAGTGCCTACAAGGACTCCATTGCAGGTGGAGATGCAAGATCGAGGAACAAGGCGGTCAAATCACCACATTATTTACTTGAATCAAATATAATATTAGATTAAAAATTCTTTTTCTGGACTTAGTGCCTGGAAACCCTAATATGAGGTAGAGGAGGTGGATAATTGCAGATCAGTGTTCTCAATTTTTTTCCTGTTCTGACCTGATGCTAACAAAAATGGCCGTGGGACTCCTATCCACAGATGAACAAACATGAGTGTAACTCAGCAAAATACTTAACCAAATTTCAATCAATGGTACTTAGAGATAAGCAGTCCTTTAAATGAATAATTTGCTTTTCTAAAAACAGAACAAAGAGGGAGATCTATAGCTAGTAACGGACAATACATTTCAGTCGAGATCATTTTTCACAATCCAATATGCAGATCTGGTAACAATATGATACTTTCAAATTTGTATCTTTCTGCCAAACAGTTCAGAACATTATTTAAAACAATAAATTGGAAAACATGGTCCTTCTGAAATCTATTTTTACATTTCTTTTTTTGCCTAGAACATGCTTATCAGTGCCACTGACGTTTCACAAGAATGTTTTGAAGTGTCTAATTTTACTACTTTTCCATTATTTTTGCTTTCTGCTCTGCTTGACAATGCTAAAGAATGCACAGGGAGATGCACAGGGAAAAAAAATGTACGTTGCTAGTACAGTGTCTGGTAAAATAAAACCAACTCAGAAGGCTTTTTTTCACCCTACAACATGCCATAGGATTAACATTCTCCCTAGGAAGATGCACTGTTCTTCTAAGTCATGGGGCCATCTGACTCTAATTCGACTCCAAGCCCTCCAACTCCTGACCGCCTCACAATATAGCAGTGGAAAACATCTAGGTTACATAATCCTGTCTCATCCAGTTTGGATGCAGTTCTCCCAAGGATATAAATTCATTAGAGAGACAGATGGTAAACAAACATATACACACACAAGAAAAAAAAAATGCAGACAGATTCTGCCTGCTCACTCTGCATATATATGACTACTTGACCCAGAAACCAAAG
The DNA here is from genome assembly GCF_949628215.1 of Phalacrocorax aristotelis. NCBI lineage: Eukaryota > Metazoa > Chordata > Aves > Suliformes > Phalacrocoracidae > Phalacrocorax > Phalacrocorax aristotelis. The sequence goes on along the minus strand of NC_134280.1, from coordinate 52,558,289 downwards.
GTATCACCATGTAGTCACTGGGTTAGAGTCATTCACCTACCAACATAAGTCAAGAAATGTAGCCCCTCTACCACCTTGCAGACCATCACACAACATTTCAAAGGAGACTCTGGTTCCCTCCAATTTATTTATTACTCAAAGTTACCCCTAAAAAAACAAGCTGCCAGTCTTGCTTACAATGAATTAGTGTTTCACCCCACAGAGAGCCCCAGTAGATTCCCAGGGACATCTACTGAAATATGATGGTAAGCAAGCAGGACTCAAGCCATCAGCATCAGCTCTGGATTTTTTCTTAGAGAATTTTAATCACTCTACAGAGATTAAAAATAATTTGCAGCAAGTACTGGATACATAATACACAACACACAGTTATTGGTTAGTTGTAATTATCTTGAGTTAGCCCCCATCAATTGATACAAAACAATGATTTACTTCCCCCAGTCAACTAAGCACAGCTTTCAAAATTAGGAGAAGGGTTTAAGGAAGTGTCTGGGCCTTTGGAGCTCTCACAGAAAGCTACAACTTTATGAGGAAGTAGAAAACAATGCCATGTTAAGGACTGAAAAGTACTTTCAATCTTTTTTTCTCTTAGTCACCTTGCCTCTCAAGTTGCTTTGCCCAAGACACGAACTGTAAAAACCACTGAGCTGTAAGATGATGTTGTCACCCAGAAAAGAATACACATCCAGTTTTCTTCTTGCAACTTTCAACCAAAATCATTTCACATACCCAGGCAACTGCAAGGGTATTTTTTTATCACTGATATGTCCATTAAATTGCCTCTGTGCCAGGGCTCCCAGGGAATGCCAATCCAACCACTACATCATGCACAACTCTGCTGTGTTAGAACATCCTATGTGGATTACTGAATTTACTGGTTTGTCATTTTCTGTCATCATTACACTCAGAGACACAAAGTAAGTAATTGAGCATACCCAGTGCTCTCGCTTACGCTGTTGTCTAGCACAATTAATTACCTGTGCCAGGTTTGGGAAAGTTGATCATCCCACTATTCCCTGTCCCACAGGAAGCATATCACTCAGTAAATTATTCTGAACAAACACAGTAAACATGTTAAATAAATGTTCTGCAGTCCTACAGACATTTCATTCATGATAACAAAAAAGAAAAAAAGTGAAAACCAAAGCTCGTTAATATGTCTACACTAGTGTAAGGGCCAAGAAATCATTTAATTGAAGAGAAATAGATGTATTTCCTTAGTATATGCAGTATATTTCTCATATTTCCTGTAGAAAATTCTTGAAACCTGCAAGTACTAACATTTATTCAATTCAACTTATATTTGTTATCCAGAACAAACCCCACTTCTCTGCCATATGCTCAAGGAGCACAGGGAATCCTACATTGCCAACATTAGGAGCTCATCCGTTGTTGCAGTAAGTCTGAGATATCACAGGATGCATTCCCATCTGCTTTTGAATTTTGCTTCAACTAAACAAGGCTAATAAATTCCCCAATTCTTTTGCCCCATCAGTTCCCTGAGGAGCAGTATGCATGTCAAATCCAACCTGGCTAGTACTTTCTGTCCACAAAGACAGTACAGAGCAGCAGGGGCATAAGGAAGTGCCTGAGTTACCTGATGGGAAGACAACTCACATCGCAGCATTCACAGTCCTAGTCAGAAAGACTGTTCCTAAGAACATGACTCAGAGGGATAACACTGGGGACAGCGGGTCCCTGCAGGCTCCAGTAACTTTGAAAATGGACTGTACTATTAAGAACCCTGTGGGTAAAGGACAGCATTGGTTGAACCATTTTGGGAACAGGCCCGTGAATCAACCTTGATTAAGAGAATAACCACTGTTTTCCCAATTCCCACTGCTCGACGAGGAAAACTAGAAATGTACATCAAGTACAGTGACCTTTTCCCTGTAAGCTCCTTGGTGGGGCACAGACCATATTCTCCTTCTCTGTATGGGCAGTGTGTAAGAGCTCCAGGCATTTAAAAGATTGCCAATCTGCTAGGAATGACATGAAAAACTACAGTTTTATTGAAAAGAAGCTCACAGCCCAAGCTTCACACCTCAATTACTTGCTTCCTTACACATGAACAAACTGCATATTTTTATATATATATATAAATATGCATACATGTGTATATAGTTGCTCTATTTGTCCTCACTTGCATATCACAAAATACAAGATAATACAATATAATACAAGATAAAATAATGAACACAGGACAGTCCATAACATTCAAAGGAACTCTTCAAAATGCAATTTTTGTATGCTTTCCTAAATTTAATTAAAAATAAAATAAATGCATATTTTGCTTTTTCTTTACAGTAATTTATACACTGGGGGCTTAAGAACCTTTATTACCACTGTGGGAATTTATGTTTGTGGTAGCAATGTTGTTCTTTTTTTCCCCTTCAAGAAGATACTCAAAAATCAGAGGAGAAACTCTTTGAAGTATGCGGTAGGGACTTGTTCTGCCCACTCCTTATGCATAACTCTCCTAACATGATCTGACCGAGATGCAGTTTTCCCCCTCCAGCCCTCAGCAACATGAATCTTGCATCAGTCAGATGTAGAAGATCTCACAAACCAGCACCTTAGATCCGCTGTAGTAAGAGATGAGAGAATTGAAGCTCTTCAGGGCGCCTTGGCAATTCTGAGCACCGCTGCAGCCTCCCTGCACCACAGGCAGCTGAAAGCGGAGTTCAGCCCCTCGTGTAATTTGACTATGACACATCACAGGCCTTTTCTTGACACAAGGCACATACATACAAACTAAGTTGGTAGCAAAAAGGTGGGGAGGGGATGAATAATTTTGCAAAAGTTTTCAACTTAACTTTCATTGTAAATAATCTAGTTCAGAGACAGAAGCTCTTCAGACCTGGCTGGTACTTTATGTAACCCACTGAAACTGAGCAGCAAAGGAGTCCAAATAAATTATTCAGGTGTGCAGACATGGACATGGGGAAAAACAGAGGTGGAGAGTAATTTCTAAAAGCAATGCTAAATATCTCAAATGCAAATTTTAAAGTTCATGAGTGACAGGCACTGTAACATCTGAGATCCTGGCCCCAGGAAAGGCAGAAAGCATTCAGGCCCTGATCCAGCAAAGCATCTAGGCGTGTTTACCCAGAAGCACATGCAAGTCCATGGCCATGAAACACAACTCAAGTGAGCATTTGCCTTTGATCCCTCAACACTTCTGAAGTCACCAGAACGCAACAACACAACATTAACCGGGGTGATTTGGGGCAATCAGTACAAGATACAACTTCTGATTTGATTTTATGGACTGTCTTGGATTTCTTGTGGTGGAGTGGCATTTGTAGGTGCACTCTATTGGATAGAGTGATGGCTTCAGTTCAAATGAAAGGAATTTCCTCAGAACAAGAAAACTGGTCATTAGTGCTCACTTTTAAAAACCCAAGAGGGATTCACACAGAAAAAAGGAAGCACAGATAAATAAATCTAAGAGAGGCAAAGTGGCTCGATTTCCGAGCTTGGTTCAGAAGGGTTATGTGTGTGAGAGTATTTTTACTGTTTTGTCTACCTGTTATTACTATTTGTCCTGATTAACTGTGACTGGTTTTGAGTCTTTCACAAAGTCTGCTCCTTTGACTGTCACATGAAATGAGGACTGAATTAGAATCAAGTCCCTCCACAGGTGAAGGTCTGAGATCATGTGCTTAAACAACCTAGAGAACACAGTGACGTCAAGCTAACATAAGCATGTGAGATATGCACATTGGGATGGTAAGAAAGCTTCAGCCTATCTCATTCTCCATTTCCATCTAGGAAATCCAGGGGACCTTCTCCCTGTGTCCTAGGGACCAGCTGTAGACAGATGGGGAAGAGCTCCAAAGCAGCATCAGGGTTGAATGGTGTTTGTGTGTTTATGGCACCTCTTGACAACCATTTAAAAAAAAAAAAAAAAGTAGCAGCTTGGTAGCTTGGTCTATAAAGTGTTTTCCACACCATGCAAGAACCCCCTCCTGTGAAGACAAAACTCTTCCACTGGCACAACAGCTCTTCTTTTTACTGTGCCTTTTATTATCCAAAAAGGTGACCACTGCTTCTGTGCAATCTTCTAAAAAGCATTCGTGGATCAACCACTTCTGGATTGCATTGGACCTGAACGCAAGCCTTCCCATGTACTGGCCAGTATCTTAAATTCTCCCACATTAGTTATAAGGACACTTCAGAAAACAGGAGCCGAAATAAATGCATGTTAAGAGGAGGAAGGAACAGATTGTCTTACCAAGCTGCCTGTGCAGTTCTTGCAGCTCCTGTAGGACACAACAGCTCTTCCAAAGGGTCATCTGAAGTCTTGGATTTCTCTTGCCTGATTGACAATTATGATTTGCAATCCCAAATTACTTTTTGCTTGCCCTTGGCCTATTCGGCAATGAAGTATAAAGAAGGAAAACAGAAGCCCAGTTCTCATGAGCCAGGTTGGTGCTTCAGGGCTGAGGGTAGCACAAACTAGTTTTGACAAGTTAGCCATGCAAATAGTATGCGCCAGTCATTGAGCAAGTACCTCTGTCCTGCTCTCCTGTGTCACTGTCACAAAGACTGACTCATTATGACAACTTTCATTCCCAGAGTTAAACTAAACTCATTTCAATCATGCTTTAGAACAAACAGAATTAACACCAAACTCATATAACACTTTATCAAAACAAATATTAACTGTTTAGAGAAGGAAAACACAAGTAAATCCAGATAGCCACCAAAGTATGAATCCCAAAGGTGTCTGTCTGTTCACTCCATGGATTCCTCATCAGTCCGGTAAGCTTTAATCTGCCTTTCTGTATGTGCACCCTACCCTGGTTCACACTAAGTGCAGGTAAAATACTGCAGAACTTCACTGTAGGTTATGACTAAATAGAATCAGGGACATTAAACATACATACAGTGCCTAACATAACACAGCTCTTCTTTCTCCCTATGAACATTTAGACATCATCATACTATAAAAAACTGTTATAGCAGTCAACTAGAAACAGGAATAAGAGTCCTGCAACAACATCAGTTTTCATGCTGTAATTAGCCATGTACACTTTAAATAAAATCCTGATTGATTAACATTTACCAGAGAACCTCACCTCTCAGCGCTTTTCCAGCCAATGCTGAAGTCATATAGCTGTTAGATGGAGAACGAAATAGGTCTTTTGGGTGACATTTCCTCATAGGACAGTACATCATTATGGACAAATAAAACCCAAAAAGAAACAAGGGTTAGACTTGTTCAAAACCATGTACAGAGAGCAGAGGCTGCATCACGGCCTCCCTGGCTTCCACCCCCAGTCCCTTTGGGTGAATGAAGTTGCAAAAGGTTCATACACTGAGTTTTCTGCACTCTCCAAGTTCTGGCCATTATGTTTAGGCATGGAAGTAACAGCTATACTTCTTACAGCCTTACGCACTTTACGCACCATGCTTCAAGCAGCGAAGGCACATGCTGCTTTTGGAAGGGCAGCATGGAGAATCAGCTGGATGCACTGAATTCTCTGCCCTTCAGAGGCAAGGCTGAAAGCCACTGTCACCATTTCACTCTGTGATAGAGGGCAGACAGTCTCCCACAGCCAGAAATCAGGCAGGCTCCCTCCCTGTGTCTATTAGTGACGGACACTTAACTCCATTTCGTTCAAAATGGGAAACAACCTGATCCGATGGTTTTCCACTTGAAGTGGTAACATGCTGCTTACAGCAACAATGCCCACATCCTCAGGCACGAGATAGAAACATAAGGAAGCCAGAGCCACAGAAGACATTTTCCAAAGGAAATAGTATTTCTCATTATTTGATTATGTTTGATTTATTTTCTAGTTTTTACTAATGGGAAACTGAAATGCTTGCAGAAGAACTAACCATAATGAAGTTTGAATTCATAGGGCCCTTCCAGTCTAAGCTTGTTATAAACATCAAAAGCATAGCAAAAAGAGGTTTAAAATATAGCCTTTACCAAACCTGCAACAAGGAAAAGTCTTCATACCATCAGAGGTTTCCATCTACATTTCTTCTAGTGGGACATGAGGGAGCCAACAGCAGTGGGCACAGCGAAAGGCTGCCTTGACTCACTGCCCAATATCTGTTTGTACAGATAGAATGATATTCACTGTCCAATATCCTGTTTATATAGAAAAAAATGCTACCCACAAAACATCATTAACAGCAGTAGTCTTATTATTCTATACTATAGAAATGAGAGGACAAATCACAAATGCATAAAATATTAGGGCAGACAAGAAAATACTTTACGCTCAGTGGTAAATTCTTCCTAGTCCAATATTTACCTTTTCAACAGGTGTAAAAAGTAGAAAGTTTCAAATGGAACAAAGATGTATGATAGGTACTATTCAAGTAAAGAAAGGAGAGGGATGAAGAACAACGATTTCCAGCTACGATAACCCCCTTCTGCTTCAAGGATCTTTATTTTAAACTTTTGAGGTGCATTAGAAAGCTCCTGGTTTCCCATTACATTCTCCCTGTGTCATAGAGTCATAGAATGGTTGGAGTTGGAGGGACCTTAAAGATCATCTAGTTCCAACCCCCCTGCCATGGGCAGGGACACCTTCCACTAGACCAGGCTGCTCGAAGCCCCATCCAGCCTGGCTTCGAACACTTCCAGGGAGAGGCATCCACAGCTTCTCTGGGCAACCTGTTCCAGTGCCTCTCCACCCTCATAGGGAAGAATTTCTTCCTTATATTTAATCTAAATCTACCCTCTTTCAGTTTAAAGCCATTACCCCTTGTCCTATCACTACATTCCCTTCTAAAAAGTCCCTCTCCAGCATTTTTGTAGGCCCTTGTGCTTAATAACATAGAAGACTTCTGAAATGTTTCTGCTTTCATTATTTTCTCCTACTGGATACCTAGTTGTTTAATCCCTTTATCATTTTACCATTATTTGTATTCAAAATAATATGTAAATCAAATTCAAATATAACAGCACAAAGTGGGGTCAGTGAAAAATTATGGTTTATTATGGTCTGGGGTGAAAACTCAGTTTATGTGGTAGAATTCGGCACAAGAAAATGTAGGTTAAGTACCAGGAACCATTTCCTAACAGCACGATCTATCAGAGTAAAAGAACAAACTCCCCGCAGAAAAGTGGCATCCTTTTCACTTGCTTTTGAAACAGGACAGACGATGGCAGTGGAGCACATAACATAAGGAACTCCCTGAGAAAGGAAGATGACCTAAAACAACTTCCATTTCTATCCTCTTAGAGTGATCTGCAATCCAAAAGGAGAAAACCCTTTCAGGAATACATTATATCCCACCTTAACCAACTGGAAAAGCCAGACAGTCACAGCCCAAACACTGGTGAACCAACACTCATGGCACCCTAATAAGATCCTGTATTTTATTTTGCTCTGTTCCTGCTTTTTAGGACTCCACCTGGGAAACAGCCGAGGTCATGAATGAATTTAAGGATCTGATCCAAATTTACTGAAGTTGTAGATGTTTACTCATATATTCATCTTAAGCTCGTTTCTAACACAACGCCAAACTGAGACATACTTCCTGTTGTGCTTTCCTGAATTGGGGTCCTTCTGTATAAGAAGCTTACAGAATTAACAACTTACTATACATATACATGTAATATACATGTATATATTATTAAATTACAGGTATTTGTTATTATTATTCATTTATTATTAAATGATATATGATTTATTTTTGTTGTAGGTGCCATGCTCTGTTTTCCAATTCATTGAAGGAGGGTGTCTACTAAAAATGTTCTTTTTTCAAACTCCATAGAATTTCATTAAATAAGTAAAAACACGTATAAAAGGAAGAAGAATACAATGTAGTAGTCTCTCAGAGCAAACCAATACTGCACCGTGAGTGCAAAACTATTTATTTAAATTCATCAACAGATTTTAAATAATTCCACAATAGCCATATGAATTTTCACGTCCATTTCACAGGAGAGAAGACTCAGAAAGATTAGCTGCCTTGCCCAAGCCCATACTCTAAAGCTAGCAACAAAGATTCATGTGTGGTTAGGAGCATATCTAATTTATTTCGATCTACGTTTTTATTACACACAGGAGCATAGTATTTCAGTTCTTTACAGTACTCGCAATCAATAAATCTTTGTATTTTTCCTGTCAGAGGGATTTGTGACTTTCACCATTACAGAAGCAGAGAAATGAAGACACAGAGGTATATATATATGCTGACTTGGCCAAAGCAAGTTGCCCAGTGAAGTCAACACCTGAAGCAGGAACAGACTCTGGACCCCCAGAGTCCCAGCTCTTAACTTCATGTTCTTCCTTTCCTATGAAATTTTTCTTTCTTTCTTTTTCTATCTTAAGCGGGTTGGTCTAGTAGTCAGTGAGATTTTCTTGGAGACTCTCTAACTGTATTTTTCACCAAAAAGGCACCAAAATGTACCATGAGAATGAAATCAGATTGATATCTGAGAAAACTGTGCAAAAATGGTCTTAATTCATGAAATAACACCACCAGAAAGGGGGGAGAGAGGATACTATAGCCAAAATAAAACTCCACAGGCCATCAGCAGAACAAAACAACTTATGCTGAAGTTTTCTGTCTTACCACTGTAACATACTGGATTTTTTTCTCTTGTTAACAGCCATGCCTTGTAGTTATTGAATTGCTTTGTAATTGAAGCAGCAGGGTCAGATAAGAGGTAATTCATGATCTGTTTCCAAGCGATTTATGTAAGCCTGTCATTCCACATGGCCATTTTCTACAGTTTGAGGTGAAATGAAACTGGGGTTACCAAGTTTTGCATGACTTGTGCATCATTATAGCACAAAGTGTTGCATGTACAACAAACCCCTTAATGTAGCTGCCTTGCGTTCCTATAGCTTCTCTTTATTTGCTTTGTAGGGTAAGCAGATAAAGCTTTGACACAGATTCAGGACAGTCTGCTCACTACTGCAGAGTGCTTCAGACACCACTTCCCACCCTCTGGGTATTAAAGTATGAAGCAAGAAAATTGCCACACAATATTTAAAAAAAAAAAGTGTCAATTTTTAAGCCCTTTACTCCAGCAAATAGCTCACAGAACACCAAACTGTTTGATGTTTTAATGTTGCAATATATATCCTACGGCACAAGCTGGGTTTAGGGAACTAGCTCCAGCTTCACTCAGCACAGTAATCAACCTTAAGTAACTTCAAGCTGTAACGATGACACAGAAATAGCATTAAGATGTGGCCAGAGGTGTGCTTTCCTAAGTGCTGATGAGGGGAGAAAGGTAGGCCTGCAGCCAGCTTCTGGAAATGCCCACAGGGTCAGCCAGACATCACCTTCTCAGAAGTGTGTGTAGTCAAGGTTACGCGATGCACAGCTGGCAATGTGGGAATGAACCACCCTCTCATACCTCTCTTTAAACACATCCGCCCCAGTCCTCCACATCCCCTTCTCAGCTTGGGGAAAGGCAGGAAACTGCTACTTCTCTTCTGTTTTAAACCTTGTGTCATCACAAGCATTTCACAAAGCTGTAGGTAACAACGTTGTGGTGAGAAGCCCCTGAAAGGTCAAGGCCTGCTTTCAAGTCCTAGCTTGCCCTATAATTTGGTCTCTCTCATTTTTCACATTGTACAATAGGCCAATCAGCAGCTGGCACATCCACAACAGACCATCTACCAGAAACCCCATTCCCAATTTAAAAGCAATGCGAGTTGAGCGGCCACAGTCCTTCACCCCATAATGAACCAGTCCACTCCTAAATTAATATCTGACATCACCAACAGGCAAAACTGACTGGTAAGTTTTGCACAAGGAAAGAGAAATTAAGTAACAGGACCTGCAATAGCAATGAACTCCAAAAAACTCTTTTATAAATCAGCATTCAAAGCACACGGGGTTTTTTCATGCTGGAACAATGGCTAATTTGAGTAGGGGTGTGAATTATGGAGCTCTCTTAGTCACAAGGTAGAAAAGCTGGGACACTGCACTGGAAATTCTCGTCTTGGCACAAAAAAACGCTAATTGTACCCTACTTTCAGGAACTGTACATGGTAAACTTTTAGCAGTGATGGGCATTTCAGCTTCTGAGTATTCCATAATATATAAAAAAAAAAACAACCCAACCAACCGAACAAAAAAAACCAACCCCAAAAAGAAGCATAACATCAACATTTTGTACTGGTTTAACATCCTCCTTTGAAACAGAAGCTTTACCTAGCCATCTTCTTTCCTCTTTTTTAACCTATGGTCATTTGGCCAAAAATTGATCACTTTCTTTTAACCACTGGCATAAACTCTGAATAACTATATAGATGACTCCTCTGATTGGTAGCTAAGCTCTTCTCATGCTGTGAGGCTCTGCTGGTGGTTAGTTACCTGCTCTAATTGTGTACTACAGATGCGGGCAAGATACCAAACTCTTTCACTGCCACTGTGCCTGATGGGCTGAAGCTCACTTACAACATTAGGGTTTTATTTGTAATGCAATATTTTTATTACACATATCCAAACCACAAAACAATTTAACTATAAAACTGTCATGATACAAAACCTGTATTTTTAAAATTGCTTTCTGCTACAACCAACACATTACATTACCAAAATGGAAAAACTATTAAGATTAAATTATGCTTTACCATTTACTTGCTGCTACTTGATTATTTATCATTTCTCATCTCAATTAAGACAATGGAAGTGGGCATGTTTCTATCATATTAAATTTTAAGTGTTATGCTGTATTTCCAGTTTTGCAGAAAAATACTTAGACTAAAATCTTCCAAATTCTTCCAATTCTGTGTAACCACCACCTATTTCCACATACATTAAAAAATATGTCCAAGACAGACGTTCTCCATACTGCAGATTTATTTAAATTCTTGCTATTAAAGTTCAATCCAATATTGCATTAGACCGTACAGTAGAGAGCCTGATGGTTAAGAAACAGGAATAGGGCTTTGAAGATCCAGTTCTGAAGCTCTGTTTACTTTCTTTGATACCATGGCCAAGTAGGAAATTTTGCAGTGCTTCGGTTTCCCATTTACACAGGAGGGTCATGTTTCTTTTCTCACCTCCCCTGCCTGGTCTCAATATGTTCACAACAAACTCCATGGGACAAAGACCACCTCTCATTTTACATTAAATGGTCCTAACTGAATGTCTCCAGGAGCTGTGTATTGTAAATGTCTCAACAGGTACAAACACCTTTTCTTACATAAGCCTAATGGTGCTCCAAAAATTCTTACATCGACAGTTCTTTGTAAAATCTATTCTAAAACTTTAATTCCCTAAAATCTATTATAAAAACCAACAAACAAACACAAAAACCTCTCATAAAATCTTAAACAAACAGTTACCAACCTAGAAGTTATTTAAGGACCACTTGCCTTTCTCTCACATATTACCAGACTCCATAGCTGTCCTGTCATGGTCCCACCACCAATGCCAAAATAATACTGAAAATCTCAGGATTTTAAGTAACTAAGTAATGCACAAGACTTTTTGCTTTCATATTCTGGACCTTCCAAGCTTGAAAGCTGATGTCAAAAATTGAGTAAAGCTGCACTTGGTGAAATCAGCCAGATTTGTGATTTGTTTAAATCATTGTCATTGAGAACATAGTATCTATCTTATAGACTATTACAAGTTAAATAAGTTACAAGTCCAATTACAAGTTTTGGCATTTACAAGTTAAAATTAGGAATTTTGCTTTCAGAGATGTGTTCAATCTAGAAAAGATAAAAATGGCAAAGTGTGATGTAGACAGAGAAATACTCTGAAAGGTAACCAAGAAAATAACATCAAATGAAGGATTATTCTTGTTTGTAAAGAATCTATTCCAGCGAGAAACTGAACCATGACCCATGAATCCAGAAGCGGTAAAGGAACCTATTGTACTAACATAAATGTGCTTTTTCTTCCTGGCAAGAGATCTGAGACCTGTGAAACAGAGAGTAGGAACAAAACCTACGTATACAAACAGACTTCTTTTTAAACCTCAGATTTCTTATCCAAGTACTGTCTGGACCAGACATTTATTTTCTTTTGTAACTAATAGAAAGCAGAGATGCTCAAACCACAGTCTCATTCTGTGAAACACCCTGCTCCTGCCTTTCACTTGAAGTAGCCTGCACCTCTCAAGCATTCACATCCCAGCAGACAACAGATGAGTGGTAGAGCATAGCCTCTAAAGACCAGCCATGGCACTCTAAGTACTGAGACAAGGCAGATCTTTAAGAATCTAATCTGGCTACATGAAGTTCTTTGATCTGAAATTCACAGAATCACAGGTTGGAAGGGACTTCAGGGATCATCTAGTACAACCTTTCTGGGAAGAGCACAGTCTAAACAAGATGGCCCAGCACCCTGTCCAGACGACCCTTAAAGGTGTCCAAAGTGGCCGAGTCAACCACTTCCCTGGGGAGATTATTCCAACAGTTGACTGTTCTCACTGTGAAAAATTTTCCTCTCATGTCTGACCAATCGGAATCTCCCCAAGAGCAACTTCTGTCCATTCCCCCTTGTCTCCTCCGTGTAAAAAGGGAGTCTCCATCTTCTTTACCCTCGGGTGGATGGCATCAGGGCCCATCGATTTCTGGGGGTCAAGCCCCTGCAGTAATTCATATACCAACTCTTCCTTCACTGACGGTGGGTCGGTGTTTGGTTCAATTGGCGATTTTGTTCCCAAAGCCTGGGACCCTCCAGTGCTGGTAAAGACAGAGGTGAAGAAAGTGTTGAGGACCTCTGCATCATTTCAGCATCGTTGGTGATTGACTCTCCTTTTCTGTTTAACAGTGGGCCTATGTTTTCCTTCTTTTTCTGCTTGTGGTTGACATGTCTGAAGAACCCTTTCTTGTTATTTTTGACATCTACAGCCAGTTTCAATTCGAGCTGGGCTTTTGCTTTTCTGACTGCGTCTCTGCACTCTCTGGCAATGCCCTTGTAGTTCTCGGCGGATAATCCTCCACTTCTCCATCTCTGGTATGCTTCCCTTTTGGATTTGAGTAGACCCAGGAGGTCATGGTTGGGCCAAGGGGGCCTCTTGCTCCGCTTACTTCCCTTTCCTTTGTAGGGGTTAAACTGGCTTTGTGCTTCCAGTAGAGAGCTCTTGAAGAACTCCCAGCACCCACTAGCTCCTTTGTCTTCCATGGGAGCATCCCATGGAATCCCTCCCAACTGAGCCCTGAGTGAACTGAAGTTTGCTCTTCTAAAATCCAGAACCCCTGCCTTGGAGCCGATCTTCAGCACACTCAGCAGGATCCCGAACTCCACAATACTGTGATCACTGTGGTCAAGGCTATCACTAACCGAGATAGTACAAAGCAGGTTTGTAATTCTGTTAGGTCAAACCATTTTCCCCTTCTCCATCTGCTCCTTGCCTCTTTCTGTTTACTCAATGACAAACTTTTTTGTAAAAGGAAAATTTTTGCTAGGCTTTAGTAGGCACTAAGAATACATTCAGCAAAGTGCATATACCAAGCCTATACTTAGCTGTCCTGTTAAATGAAGATTTCAAAAGTTACAGAAAATAGTCTATAGAGAACGAGACCAGATCTTTCATATATATCCCCCATTTAGGAAAGGCATGCTCTATCCCAAAGATGAAGATGGCAAGCACAGATGGGGACAGGGCTTCCTATGCAGTTTTTTTCCTAGCCTCTCCTAGCTCAGCAGTTGAGGCAACTTCCACACATATGCAAAACCCCAATACGAAAAGTTGTACGAGGGGCAGTGCAGAGGAACACCTTGCTCATCCCCTGTACGTGCGAACAGCTGCGCAGCACCAGATAAGATCTTTCTCTAAGCAATTTTCAAACATATTAACAGAAGGGAAACATGTTCATCTTCCTTCAGAATTACAATTCTGACATTTTCTGAGTTAGTCAAGCCCTTTCATGGGAAAGAAAAAGGGAAAAAGAAATTTCACTCAAAGAAATTAACTTTGCTATTTTTAAGAAAAACAAGTTTCTCACCTATGCAGACCCCTACTTCTTGGCAGAAAGCAAATATGGAGATTTCAGCTTGAAAGGTATTGTTCTGGGGAAGTTGTAAATGACAGAGAATATAAGGTTGCTGAAGAAAATGCCATCTCAACCTTAAATATAGCATTGCTAGAGCAAGACTATAATGAAATTATAAAGTGGCTTCTGGCTGAGGAGAGACAGAGGTAGAAATGACATATATGAAAAGTCATTTATTTGTTATTGAAAGATTTTTAAAAAGACCAAAAGCATTATTTCCCCACATGAAAGAATTTTGCCCCCATATAATAAATTTCAAAAGGTAAATGTCAATACTACAAGTAATTAATGCAGTCTCCAGATTATATTTCAAAAGAATGGGATTAAGTGCTCATATGGCATGTTTGTGTGAACAGGAACCATGGAGATTTACTATTTACTTACAGGCTGGATATAGCACATTAACAACACTCACCATTTTGGATCCCAGAACTGCTAGCATGCCAATATTAATACAGTAAAACCCAGCAGGATATAGAGACTGTCATTAGCACTATTAGACATGCTACATGCACTAATAAAGAATTGTTGCTCTCACCACTGTAAAGCTGCCTTTGCTTACCATATAGCTGGCTGACACACTTTCAAGCTTTTGTCTAAGTTTTGCTTCCTCATATTTAAAAATTTCCATTCCCAGTGCTTTGGGTATATATGTTAGATCACATAATTTTAATTTTTTTCTTTAGTTAGTTAGGTTACTTTAAGTCTAAGAATTGAGGCTGGAAAGTAGCAAAGAGAGCTTCATGGAAATAAGAAACAACATAATGAAGAAGTGGTGATTCCTACTACTATAGGCCTCTGTAGTAAAAGATGACACTTCAGAGAGCATTAGAAAGACTTTTGTCACTTGAAAAAGGACCAAAATATACTTCTTGAGAACACTTGTACAGTTTTGTAAGTGAAAGAAGAGAGCGTACAGTGTCAGAACCCTCTTGCAATTCATTATTAGGAAGCACACCCCTCTGATCTGCCCTCCTGAAGCCATGAATCCTGACTTGCATTGCAATGGAACTCTCAGGAACTCCTATCGCTACAGATCTTTTGCTGCATAAACGCTCTTGATTATTTACAAAAAATTCCAATTGAAACACTACTCTGCTGGCACACCATGGGGAGCACAGAAAAGTCAAATGGACTATGGTGGGTCAACCTGCTCTTAGATGGTAGGAGGAGAAGAGCAGATAATTGCACAAGAGCCTAGGGACTATGCCACTTAGGCAGAGCAAGGACTCATGTCCACAGCAGAAGCTACCAGCACAGCCCCATCTAACCTGCAAATGTTTTTTTCTCCTGAATCCGAAGAACATCAACCTGCTGCAAACTAAACTGCACAAGGGCTTAACAAAAAGTTTTTAATTATTTTGTGGTCACATAAGATTAATTCAAGAATGTTTGCTATCCTGCCACCAGTTCAGAGGACTTGGAGAGCTTAGGTAAGAGGAGGCTACCGATGGCATATACTTGCTGCTCTTTTCATAGCAGGTGTCCAGAGACATAGCTGTACTCAGTGGTCTTGCAAAGATGCATATCTGTTCTATCCCAGTGCTAGTTTTCTTTTCAGCTCTTCGTGAGAAGACTCATGGTGTCTTTCCTGCTTTTCTCTGGAGCTGAAAGACATGTTTTTCTTCTTTTGTGTATTCCTCTACTCATTTTTTCAAACGCTTTTTCCAGTGGGATTCCAAGACTAAAACAGGATGCTTTAAAAATTTGGATAAAGAGTCCCTTCACTACAGGTAACATTTCAGCGTCCCGCTAGCTGTCACATCAGAGGAAAACGATCTTAAACAAACGCGCAGTTTTTAGATTGCATCAGTAATGAAAAGAAACAACCAAGACATTGCATTTCAAGCAAAACAGCAGAAAAAATTGCCCAAGAAGATACTTTAAAATATTTTAAGCACATCTTGATCTCTCTATTTTTAGGATATTTAAGGCGTAAGTTTCCCTCAAAAAGATTTAGCATATCTTCAAATTTTAATAAATTTGATAGGTTAGTATTATAAATTAACATTGAATAGAAAGAAATAAGATTGAGAAGCACAGATAATGTTCACAATCAAGTAAGGAAAGATGGTAAATAAGATTTTAGAATAGTTTTCCAATAGCACTGGTGTCGGCAAAAATCAAGTAAGCAAATGGCTGTCGAGCTCAAGCTTCAAAGATTTTTGGAAAAAGATTGGCTGGCATTGTTGTCTGAAAAAGCAGAAGAATAACTTCAGTTGCTGTAAGATTCATTCCAATGTCTTGTTTTAAGCTATGATAGTATAATGACTATGGGGTCCTGTAAAAACAGTAAAGTTGAAAACATAATTCTCTCCTTGCTCTGCAAGGGCTATACTACAAAAATTCTAGAAGAATTTCTTTGATAACCAGAACTCAGGTTTAATTCTCTCCAGATGTTTACATTCTCCCAAGACAGCCATTTTCTGGATTTCCGCCCAAAGTCACCAATAGACATATCTTTGCATATTATCCACCTACCTGTTCAGCTACTTTGAGCTTAAAACAGACTGGGTCTCCATTCTTTAAGGTGAAGGACATGGCATACATTAAATATACTGAGTAGAAAAACATGTCTTTGTCAGGAAAATTCTAGAGCATCCATAATTAGTATGAGCATAAAGATTTGAAAAGAGATAGACACAAAGAAAACCCAACCAAAGAGGGTAACAGAATTTCTGATCCTGTCAGCTCCACGCATAGACAGAAGACGTTGCTCAGCACCCGGCGAGGGCACAGTGACGGCTCCAGGATGAATTGCCAGTTACTCCCATGCTTCAGACCAGTGTGATGAGAAACCTACATATAAAGGCTGCTGGTTATAAACTCATTTGCAAACACAATAGTCTGATGGCAAAATCATTAACATATCCTAAAATCCAAGTCAATGGGCCCTTAAGAAACACGTAGGAGCTGGGAATCACTACTACTTTATGACTATTTTAATTAACTTGCTTGACATACAAATCTCTTTTCCGTAGGCAACAAGGACTGAGACAGCAAGGGCTGTTATTTTTAGATGTATTTGCTTGATTATAGGAAACTCATTCTTTCTTGTATTTTCCTCTGGAAAAGAAAGGGAACTGAAAGCTACACAGAAAGAAAATCCCTAGTGCATCGCTTCTCTTGGCTAGTTATTGTAAAATCCAGCTTCCAAAATTAAGGACTGAAAGGTCAAAACTGGAACCTTATTTTTGAACTTCATAAATTCACAATAACTGACTGAGATAAAAGATTCAAACTCAAGTCACCATTAACAGCTTCAGGGAGATAAGAGCAAGAGGAAGCGTGAAAAATCCAGCTGAGCTTGTTTTAAGATATGATGCTTTGACGACTATTAAAAATATTGCTAATCATTCTTCTGTACACGGAGAGGAAGGAATAGGAAAGAAGGACCATTCTGTGATGGAAGAAATAAGGTTAAAAACTGAAATGTTTTAAGCAACATGGGACATCAAGAAGCAGGATACATTAGCTCAGGCCTTGATCCTCTGCAGTTTCCCTCCATCCCTCATTTTATCCATTCAGCCAACCTGTAAAACACATTACTCTAAGATGCTCTGCTGAAATTACAAGTAAAGTACTTGTAAAAGAATGAGGAGAACAGGACTCATCCCTTGGTTGTAACAAACTAGCCTGTCTGAGGCAAACTGAATGCCACTGTTATTCCACTATTTCAGTGCATTTACTCCACAGATCAATTAAAACTACCACATGGAGAAAGAGAGTGCAGGATGATACTAAACTGCTATCAACAGCTGACCCTTGAATAATAAGCCACCTAAATAACCTGCTTGGAATATCCATATCCACTTCATGCAGTCAATTATATCTCCTGGACCCAAATAACTCATCAACAGTAAGACTGTGGAGTTTGGTTGTTTGATCAGTTTGAAGTTTTATTTTCAGTTGTGTAATGCAAATGTTAACCAAGTGATTTCTAATAACTGAGAAGATTAAGACTTGAAGGGCAAATTTTATATGTTTTTCAGCAGAATATAACCATTATATCCTTCAGAGGAAGAACACAAACAGAAGATTAATGGTGGAACCAAATCTTTTATCCTGCTGCTTGCAAAATCTTAAGGAATGTAATTAATCACAACAATAACTAATACGAGTGAATGTGCCGTCTTAAATGAAGATGCAAAGGTATCACACAGAACTTAGGTCTGAACATTGCAAACTCCTACCTCTATACCCCATTACAAGGCATATTAGTATTGAAGGACCTTTATTGCAGCAATGATCCAGCTGAACTTACGAAGTAAAACTAATTGTTATCCACAATCAGCAAGTTGTTCTCATAGTCACAGAAATTATTTCCTCTTTCAAAGGCTTTCTTTTCTTTCTCTTCCCTGACTTACCACCATCACTTTATAAACCTGTAACTCCCTATTGCATTAAACCCAAAGAAGTCTGTTCCTGGAAAGGTACAGATCATTACTTCTTTGTTTTCCATTAAAAGAAAATGAAACCAAACTGTGCTCATTCAAGTGAGTGGAATGGGCAAGTATAAAAGTAAAGCAGAAAACACAGCACCTCCTGCTTTTTATACTCGGTGAGGTTCCTGATGCAGCTCTTTTACACTTCTTACCTTTCAAATGAACTCTTGTTCTAAAGATAGCTTTTCTTCTTTTTTTTTTTTTTCCTTTTCTTTTCCTCTTTTTTTTTTGTTTTGTTGTTTGTTTGTTTGGTTGGTTTGTTTTGTAAGAAGCCCTGAGGCTTCTAAACACGAGCACAACACAAACCTTGTCTCCTACCCCAAACACCACATGGACAGAAAGTCATCTGGTTTCCCATAGACTTCAATAAAAAATAAACTTGTTAAGATATACAAATAGGCACAAAATCTATATGCATTGCCTGGTAGTGGCTGCAGTAGTTGACATCTTGACTAATATTGCAAAAGTAGTGTTTGGCAGATTTAATCATGATACTAGATGCACAGGGCAACAGAGGTGTGAATAAAAGTAGTTGTGGCCATAGTTCATTCCATCAGTTAGGCTATGATCAGCTGATACAGATGATCACAACTCTTTCTTGACCCCAGTAGAAGGTTTTCATATATCATGACATCCTGCTGCGCTATTCTTGCATAGCAAGGATGTCTAGGGAAAACAATGACATTAGCTACTCTTGAACAGAAGTTTCTCTCTCTGATGTTTTTATCCCTCATTTACCTTATTAACCTGGTACATGCTATTACTTTGTTCTTTAACAATATGAAGTACTGAGATGCTATGGCACCCCACAGTTGTTTGACTTGAGTCACACCTGACAGAGGAATAGGTGCTACAACAGAACCAAAGTCATCAAGATTTAGCAGTTCTCTGCCCCAGCCCCCAATACAGGGAATGCAGTGTTAATCTCTCAGAAGTGAGATGGCAGAGCTTAACACTTGAAAATGTTACTGAAAAATGTTACTTGAAAATGTTACTGAACATACAAAAATTTCCTTTGATTTATATTCTGTTCAAAACCACATATGCCAAGCAAGTTATATGAAGTATGTGCCAGTAAGGATCTGATCCTAGGGTGTCCAGAGATACCAACAGGAGAGTCTTCACATACATAATACAGGGATAAATCCTGAAACACACTGGTATCTGTTGAAAAGTGACATATCTGGTTGCCAGAAAAAGCCACAATGCTTCAGTGCAGCAGCACAGACATGGAATCAACGCTTAATTAAACAGATAAAGTGTTAGACACTACACAAGAAAGATTTTTTCATAGGAAGCTAGAGGCCATCAATACATATTCATAAGGATTTGAATATTATTTGACCTGTGCCCCAGAATGCTGAAAGTTGCTTCTGGTCCATCATTTACAATACAGAATGCCAAAACGTCTCATCCACTCTGTATAGTGAAATGAAAGTACAATACACCCTACTCAAACATTCTCTTTTTTCTAACAGTTTGAGAGAAGAAAAAACAGGAAGATAATTAAAAACTGATAATGAAAATAATACAAAGATCTGTATAGGGCCTGGATCACGGTGTAATTTCAAATGTAGCACTAAAAGTGAGGAAGGGAGAGATCTAAAGGACATGTAATTATGAATAAATAAAACCAAGCACTGACCCCATTTGCTACTTGTAGATTGGGAAAAGATGATGCTATACTCCATCCTGATTCACTACTGTTTGTATAATTACCTGGGGGTTGAACCTTTGCAGTGGTCTTCCAACACATACTATTCAGGATATGCAGCACATTAGGAGATAAAGTAAATGAAGAGTTTCTGATGTGTGATGGGGCATTATAAAAGTCATGGAGGAAGGGCACAGCAACGACGCATGAATGTGTTCACCGCAGACTCAGTTCTGACAGCCCCCAACCCTGCTGCTGGTGCATCCAGCAGTTAAGGAGTGTCCCACATTAGCAGCACTGGCATCACAAAACATACCAGACCACAGCAGCGGTGAGAAGGCTTCGGCATGAGGGAGAAGGTAACCGCTGCTGTGGTCTGACACTGCAGCAACTGCACACCTTCACCCAGCTCACCTGCTGCCAGCACACAGAGCATGAGGAGTCAGAGCACAGCAAGGCTGCCTGCCAGGTACCAACTCTGCCATTATCAGTACAGAGATAGACATCTGGTGACTGCCGAGGAGCCACTGAACCTAAACACTGTGTTAAGTCATTTATCTTCTTTTACTCTCTTCTGCTGAACAGCACCAGCTTCCAAACAAAGCCTTAGCCCAGGTTCACCAGTATGCTTTGCACCCAAGGCAATGTATGTAGCACTTAAGAGACAGAGCAGCAGTTTGCATGTGCTGATTTACATGGAAACTAAAATCCAGGCTCCAGTGCTTGATACTGATGGCACCTCTTGAGAAGTTTGTGTATCGATGCCTTCAGAATTGCTGCTGTCCCACTCGCTCTTGCTTGCTCACGTTCCAACCAGCCTTGGAATAAGGGGTACTCTTAACAGTAGTCTCAAAATCCTAAGATTAATGAAAGCTAGAAGCAAATGTGAGGGACAAGCAAAGGTGATATATTCAGACCCACTTGTTTCATCCATCCAGCGCAAAGGAGCTAGGCTGTATGTCTTAAAGTCCTAATCTAATAACTTCAACAGGCATCTAGAATGATAAGGAAATGCTGACTAGTCTAATCTAGCAAATTCCCTCTACCTGACAGGAGAAAAATGCCCTCTTTATGCAGTTCATAGGAAAGAGATATGGACTCGCAAAACTGAAACTGGCACCTATTTATTCTTACCCATTGAATTACCTACACTTGCACAATGCCTCTTGTGATGAAAGGCAAGAAAACTAAACCACAGAAATCTAGTATGTTTGTCAGCAATCCTATGAAGTACTTTATTCCCATTTAACACAAAATGAGGTCCTGGCTTTTCTGGGAAGAGAAACCAGAACTGACACCTTTGTGTCTTCTGCCCAACTATTCTTTAGCATGAGTAGCAAGATGGAACATGCAGCCCATAAACAATGTTATGAAATAAGATGAAACACCAGAAAAGTAAGGGAAGACAATCTACAGTTCTCCTTGCAAGAGGATGTAGTATTTCCCCCCTTCTATTTTCTGTGAAAAGCAAGTCAACATTTCATGACACAATTCTATGGCAAGCGGCTGAGTGAAATAACAGCGATCAGTGTATACACATAACCAAAACACAATGCTAAGATAAACTTCCATCACAAACCGAAACCAAAATACTAAAATATGCTAAAACAATTTTTTTAAATATGTGTTTAGTGGAAATCTAGCAGACATGAAACTGGATGAAATAGTTTGCATAAAGACTAACAAGAACAAAAAACCTTCTGAATCACGACAATAAACAAAGTAACACACCTCAGAAGTGTTGCATGATCTCTGATGGCATTTTCTGATGTTGTTGAACAAAGAGCAATTCTGCATTTCAGAGAAAAGAAGTTGTGCTCATTAATAAAACTTCAGGAAACAAATTCCTATGTCCCTTCCTTTTGTTAAGATTTCTGTGGTTATTAACTGTTTAATGCTGACTGTTTGTTCAATGAAGCCAATTTCCACTACTGATATTGGTAAAAATCTGCCTATGTCAGGGCTTGCAGAAGTGTTCAGGCAGTGTGGTAATAGACAACCTTATTAAAATGTAAACGAATAGCCTGAAAAAAATTAATGAATGTCTAGACCTACACAGGTTCTTCAAAATAAATAAAGCATTTATGTTTTTCTCTCTTCCTGAACTGTCTTGAATAATAAAATACTGAATGCTTCCTATAAAAAAAATTTATTCAGAATACAGATTTTTGCACTGCATATTATCAGAACAGAAGACAGTGAAAATGATTGTGCAATCCGTACAGTATCTTACACAATTCTCATAACAAACTAAGAAAACGTATGCAACACACAGGTAGCTCACAAAACAAACTGAAATGACAGCCTAGTGACCAATTCACTTTCCACAGTAGTCCACAGCTACCATATCTCAAGCTCCCTAGCAATTACAGAAAACACTGACAAAAGGTCAGTTTTGTTGCTTGTGCACAGGAGCATTTGTAAGCACTTCTCTGCTCCCCATCCCACTCCTGTTTTTTGTTTGTTTGATTTTAGTCTAGAATTTCCACTAAGTTCCAGCCAACAGAGTATGTGTAGCAGAGGAAACTGAGCCCACAACCCATGGCACTGTACAGGAAAATCTCTCTAGCAACTCAAGTGCTTGATCTCAACGGGAAGAGAAGCCAAAGTAGTATAATGAGTATAAACGGACCATTGCAATTTATAGGCTGAATTAATAATTAAATGCTGGGCGTGCTATTAGTACCTTCTCTACATCCCACCCACAGGTTCTTTAATCACCCAACCTCAGGGAACTTGTATTTTGAGGTATTTGTTCTCAGTGCTTCGGGGCATAAAATGTTACCCTGTCCTGCAGCGCTGCAGTCCTTGTTTCTCCAGTACGGTGAAGTTCTTTGTGTGTTCCTGTTAGGGTCTTCTGTTTTATTTCTTCTTGTTTGGGGATTTAATTTTTTTTTTTAAAATAAGAATCTTTCTATCTGGCTATACATGCAGGAAAGGGGAGGGCTCACAGTGCTTTGCAAAAGGAAATTAGACTTGAGCAAACAATGCCGATACAGAAAGGGGAATCAAGCCAAGGGAGACTCACAGTTCTGACCCTTCAGAGTAAAACAGGCAATGGCCATTTGAAAAGCAAAATTCATTGCTCCAGAGAGATGAAAAGTGCTTCAGACCGACATATTTCATTACCTTCAAAGCTACCAGTGACCACTTCCCAAACAAGAAAACCAGCAGCTTAATTAGGCTTCTCCAGCAATCTTAAAAATGGGGCTATCCATTCTCCACCCACCCTTTGCAGTAGACACTTTAAGCACTTCCTGCGAGTCCGACAATGAAGGTGTTTGGCTTTGCAAGGCGCACAACACAGCAAGAAGCCATCTGCAGCCTGAGAAGACACAGGGCAGTGCCTTATTAGCAATTCTGTGCAGGTTTCCTATCTTCTATCACCATTCTCCCCTCCCCCTTCACATCCCCTAGGGAGACCAGTTCCATATTCAAAGCAGCCTGGGGTCTTCAAGCAGAGAAATGTGCATGATTTGTACTTGGCATTAAAGCAGGGAAAGAACTCCAAAATTATAGCAGCTGCATCCAGCCCCTGAGACAGCCTAGCACCGATAAGGGATTCAGAGGGTCGCATAATTCATTTCACCTGCAGCAGTAGCATCAGGGGAGGTTAAATATGTCACTCCATCACAGTGTGGCAATGGGTTGGGGGAAGCCTTCATCATTCATCCTGTCAGCTCTATACCTCCCTTCGCCTGGCATCAGCAGGGGGAAATGGGGAAGATTTTATATAAGCATATGAACAACACAGCGGGGGACACGATGACCTTATGAGCTTCCTCTTCTAATTTGTGAAATTGATTGTCAACACCTGCCCTGCTCTACCAGCTCCCCTCCCTGCTCTCCATCTTTCTCCCAGTACAAAGGGCCTGATCCTGCAATACTAACTCCAGTATGTAAGCTCGGTGCCCTCCTGGGACCAGGTGCGCAAATGACATTGCAGAAATGTCAGTATAGCAGGATGCGATGCCCTGTACAAATACAGCCAACCATATTTAAACAGCATAAGGACTTTCTTCCAGGACATGTACATCTCTCTTATTTGGCTTTCCTTGGAGACAAAGGTATTTTCTCATTATTTTTACTTTTGTTAAAACATTTTATTTCATTCTTGTCAATATGAGGGCCTGGTCTTTCACACAGAAAATTTTCTAAGCAGATCTTCTCCACAGTCATATTTTCACCCAGGCCTAACACCTCTCTTTGTTGCATCATTTGCCAGACTTCAATGTGAACACTTCAGAAGAAGATGCCTATCTTCATATACTGCACAAGTTCATGGATATTTGCACTCATGTACACTAAATAACAGCTTGCCTATGACAGGGTCTTTAGGAATGTAGTGACCTCACCTCAGGATTTTCTCTTGAGAATTCAGCTTTTGAGGTATTTCTGTGACATGTCAGTTGTCCATGATCATTGTGCAATAAATGCAGAAATGACACCAAATTAAAGAAAAAATAAAGGCAAGATCTAAGTGTGCTGAGAAGATGCCATCTCTTAAGCCCAGCCATCACAAAGATCCATTTGATACATAGCACAGTTCATCTTCTTTTAAAAAATAAAGGTGTTTAATTTTGTATAATTTATTTCATAAATGACAGAGTAAGCCACAGAAAACTTTGGTAAGAAAACACAAGCATTTAGAGGTTTCAATTTCTGCTATAAATAAGTACATACAAAAGCAGCAAATTTCTTGAAAGTCTTTAGAAGCTAAGAGGGATATTTTCATTTTGAATATATAATTCAAGCACAGCAAAACCAGAGTGTCAAATGAAGTAAGTGCAAAAGTAAATATTATTAACATTAAAAGATCAAAAAACAGTAAGTGTGCAAGTCCTAAACAGCTGTTTTCCTTTCTATCCTGTCCTTCACATACAGGGCTTTATAAACAAATCAAAGTATTAAGACATGTGCTCAAGCTATTTCTGTATCTACAGTTTAAATCTTCCAGCATTCATGAAAAATTAAGAGCTTGTTCTGTTTCACTCCAGAAGCTACACTCTTAAGGAAAGAACTAGTCCATTAGCCTCCTGCAGAAAAATTCAGCATAAGGCATTTTTTGATGTCTTGACAAAGATAAAATGCAGTCTCATTTGGTGTTTTTAAATAATAAAAAAAAATATATAGAAAAGTTTCAAGAAGTTGTTTTTCATGCCTTAAGGCTACATCTTTAACTGGTTCTCATATTTTCTCCCCTGGCTTGAGTTGCTAAACTCAGTAGCCATGGGTCTCTGGCAACCTGTTCTGCTCTGCCACTGGTGCTCCTCCAAACACTACAGACAACTGAAGGATTAAGAGAGGGTTCATAATCAAATTAATACTGGGAAAATTTTTTTGCTTCTGCCAGTTACCTACAGCTCATACTACAGCACATTGTTTATGATGCCAGTTTTGCTCATACAGTGCCTATGTTTTACAGCTGGGAGTCATTCACTGAATTCCAATGGGATTTCCACAAGGCCAATGTGGAAAATGAGCTCACATCTGTTTCATGGCATACATACCTTCAGAGGGTCCAGACTGGCAAACAATTACTTTAGCCGTATTATGAAACCACTTCACAATATGGGAAGATTTTCACTCTCTTTCAGAAAAGCTGAAATTACATTCCAGAAGTGGTAGCCCAGGACTCAGCTACATACAGCACAGCAGAGTCACCGATCGCCAAAACATAGTAGACAGCATGAATGGAAGTATCACCTGTAAGCCACGCTCTTTAAGCAACAGCCTTGCCTATATATTTTATACCACCAAGGACTCAGCAGCATCACCTATCGTATTTCAACCAGGTTGTGGGTCAATTAGAGTGAATTCAAAGGAGTATAAAAGAACCATAGAAGACATTTTAAAAGTTTTAAATTGCAGCAGGGAAGTTTGAGTCCAGGAAAACTTTTCTAATGGTGAGATCAGTTAAATACTGGAAAAGTCACAGAATTACCATGTTTGGGAGGCCGTTCAGAATAAGCTAGACAAAATCTGCCAGAGATGGTATGGATAAAGGATGCAATGTATC
Organism: Phalacrocorax aristotelis; assembly: GCF_949628215.1. Lineage (NCBI taxonomy): Eukaryota > Metazoa > Chordata > Aves > Suliformes > Phalacrocoracidae > Phalacrocorax > Phalacrocorax aristotelis. Next base: position 52,532,222 of record NC_134280.1, on the reverse strand, counting down.
TCCTGAGGTCCCTCTCAGACTTCCTATGAAATCTCTAACAGCTGACCTCTGCAAGGTCTGTGATGGAAAGCAGTGAACGGTATGAGTTGGAATTTCTGCACAGTGACCAAATACAATATCCTTGACCTTAATTTGCACTTTCAGGCACTTTTTCACAAGCACTGAAGTTTAAGACATTTAGAATTGCACTGCTTTCATTCTGATTCAAATGGAATAGAAAAATTGTAACCAACAAAACCCAAAGTAGCTGATGAACAACTACCATAGCATACACGTCAGGGAATCAAGCCTTTTTTTCTGTTATCCATTGGAAGTGCTGAACCATGTCACTTCTTGGAGCTCAGCATGCACTGCTAGTGCTGTCCTACAGCCTCACCTCTACTGCAACAGCTGACTTTATTCTCCACCAAGCAGCCCAAATGACACTGTTTTCACACTTCACAAGTATCCCCTTGACAAACTGGAAAAATTAAAAAAAAAAAATATCCCATTCTATGTAACAACTATAGCTACAGTTTATTCAAGATTCCATAAGATCACATGCACACCTACATTCCTCAGCATTCTTGAAAATCCCAGGCTAAAACTGTACAGTAGTAGCAATAGCTACCATTTATGTCATGAAGAGGACCTCACTATCAAGCTGCAGTATAAAGGCTCAAGAGGACAGGCCACTGACTTTAAAAGTTTAGAACTGAATCACAAAACAAATTAAAATAAAAGATTGGATAGAGACTGGGAGGAAAGATGAAAATAAGGATAAGGTTATCTAGATCAGCTAATCGCAATCAACTGGATGTTTTATCTTCCACAAGGAGCATGAATAAATAAATACCATTAGCAATCCCTAGTCTGCTTCTAAACCTAGCCATCATTAGTGAGCTGATTGCTTCCAGACACTAAACAGGAGTCAGTTGTAAGGATGTCTTAGAATGGGAGATGATGTCAGGTGGGCAACTGTGCATAAAGGACACCATGTCATAGGCACTGAAGACACAGACAAACACAGCTGGGGGGCTGAGGGAAAGGGGTGCAGGAAGGGAGAGAAGAGACAGAAGGAGGAAAGCTAATGGGCTCTGAAAGTGGGAACCAGAAGCTTAATTTTGATATGGTACAAAAGCAGAGTAACTGGAAGAATCTAGGAGACTGTGACATGATCAGAGTTAAAAGCAAGGAAGACTATTTTAGCACACATGGACCAAAGCGGGGGTGACAGAGTTGTGAGGAAAAGATTTCTGTGATCAATAAGGAGTGGGGTGGGGAGAAAGAAAACAGAGCTATGATATTAAAAATGCAGGCAGATATTCAGAGTTAAGCTCGCAGCTGAAGGAAAGAAGCTACTCCTCAGAGTTTAGCTACCTGGATTTGCCTAATTATGTTTTCCAGTGAGAAACACTGGGCATTTTAAAGAAGCTCCCTATGTCAGGATCTCTTTACCACCTTAAGAAGCCTTAAGAAAGGCAAAACTTTCAATCTAAAATCGGTGGTAGGCAGATTACAAGAGCTAGTAGAGAGTTATCTATTTCAGGTGCATTCTCTTTGGGTACTTTGTTCAAAAATCTGAAAACCCAATAAACAAAATCACATGTGAAGAACTGTTTAAAAAAGTTGTACATAAAGATGATATGGGAGAAAAAAACAAATGCCTTTTACTCAAGCCTGCAATCTTTCAACTACATTAAATGCTTCTTGTTTTTAAGTGATGGAATATGAATAACAGCTACAAGCAGCAGACAAACATTGGTTTCTCTCTCGTAATACCAAGTTGCCAAGAACACAGTTCCATGAGTACCCAACCCAGGAAGCACACAGAAATCAAAAGAACTGCAATGCTGAATTTTGCAAAAATAGGCAGGTGCCATGGACACCTAAGAGAGATGTAAGAGGCAAAAGTTACCTGGAGTAACCTCTCAAGAGAAATTATTACAAGGAGTCCAGCAAAGTCTGTCTGTTTCTGATTGCCTCTCCTGTTTTGATGGCACCTTTTTCGCGTCTTCATTTTAAAACTATTTACTGTGGGTGTAGTATTACCTTATGATTCAGACTTGGTGTGTTAAAACAAACTACAAGCCCTTATCAGATGCTGTAAAATTCCTGTGGAAAACACAACACTATTTCAACAGGCAAAGAATAGCTGTTTGAGTCATGGGTTATGCCCACTAGGAAAACTTCAACTGTGTTAAGGTTTCTGGAATGCAAACCACTGCCTACCAACTTCTTAACCAGTTAGTCTGTTAACTCGACTAAACTAGTCTCACTAAATTAAAACTGCCTTCAGCAGAAACACCACTCTGTCTCTCCCCCCTCCCCAACCCAAGAATGCAAAACAACAAAACACCCAGAAAGGCATAGAAATCCAAGAGAGGGTGACCAATGTGAGCTTTGATCTTTCATCTCTCAGAAGCACTGTGCTTGATGCATTTGATAAAGTGAGGCAAACTTACCATTAACAGCTCAGCGATTTTAAGTGTCTTGTCTAGGTACGTGTCTGGGACTGCTGGAGAGCATCTCTTATTTATTTGTTTTTAAATCCCTCTTTTTCTTCTTTCTGAAACTCATCTCTGAATGTCACGTTCACAATCATCTACGTATCCAACCATGACCATGGATTTTCTGCACTGAGTGGCTGTTCAGCCTCCTTTAACACTGCTGACGGGATGGCATTTAAACAAAATATCAGAAAAATATCAGTGCACATGAGCAGAGAGAGATTCCAACAATGAAGCAGCCAGCTTACCCGTAGAACCCCAGGCAACGAGCCTGTGAACATATTCCCCTTGCTTTCCTCAAGCACAACAGCAAATGCAATATACCGGACAATCATCAGCCAACAATGATTCAACTGTCATGAGAACTTTTCATTATCACTGTTCTCACCCAGGTATATACAAACACATTCACAGGAAAACAAAGTTAACAGTCTGTTTTACAGTAAAGAAAATTAAGGACCCAACAAGAAATTATCAACCTCAGCCTGAAGAGCTACAACAGGAAGTTCTGCACAGTGCGGACTTCTAGGCAGTATCTGATGGAGAAAGTAAGTGAAGTTCCTCGCTCTGTGGGAAGCAGCAGGCTGCACAAAGCACACTGGGGATGATGACCAGACTCAGACAGCCCAGTCCACACTGCCATTAAATAGGAGAGCGCAACTATGGCAGAAAAGTTGTGCTTAGTGTGACTTCACTGTTTCCAACAGTCGAACTAGACGGATTAAAGCCAGCTTCGTTAAGCCTGCCTGCACTACAGCCTTACTGCAGATTTCAGTGTGTACAAGACTCAAAGGTAGGAGGCAGAAATGTAAAGACTAGGGATTAGCAGAGCAGGAAAATGCAAAAACCAGAAAAGCTGGAATCATACTGCATACTGCTTTAGAAGTAAATATACGAAGCATGGACTACTTGTAGCAGAAGAAAGAATATTAGAGGTCTATGGTCAATTTGGGTAAAACAAAGTCAGAGAGGTGTATGAAAAAAATTAACTGATGCATTTTGGAAAGGCTGGGTAGGGGGAGAGAGAAAGAGGCTAGAGGACAGGACTGAACAAATTCAGTTGTTATACACACTACAGTTTAACAGCATTAGGATAGAATGGATAGGCTGTGGCAACATAGCAAAGTCAAGAGCAAACCTGAAACAATGCAGCAGCTGTTAGTGTGGGGGGGAAAAAGAAAGTTATTCATTATGATAGAGAAGACTAGCCTCTGGTTTTTGTGCTTTAAAAAAATCAAAAAAACAAGAGAGGTGAGAGTTTTGTGATGTGATTATCTACATCTCCACGTACTAGCGCTTACTGCCACCAACCACAGATACAAAAGGGTAGAAAGTTTGCAATAAAAAGGGCAGAAAGAGTCAATGGTAAAATTTCAGTGAATGAAAGATTTCTAGTATGTAACTTCCTATCCTATACACAGCATCCCTAGGCTTCCATTTGGTGCCAGTTCCTACCCTAAAGCTTAACAACTAGATTCTGAGATTTTGTACAGCTGTGACCTTCACACAAGTGACACTTGAGACAGAGTATGAGTTAGAGCCACCGTTCCCTCCTATCTTGGTCAAAAAGGAAGACAAAAGTGGGTCTCATCTTCTCCACCCTGAGGTTACCTAGATGTACACTGTGCTGTTCAAGAGTGTGCCCCTGAACCCACAGTCATCATGATTCATGATAGAGTGCAACAGACATTGTCCTTGACCTCTCGGTGACTTGCACCCAGTATGTCCAGTCTCCTATGTAAGGACTCAAAAGCACTAGAAGAAATCACTTTTCAGAAAGGGCTGTTAAGGCAGGACAGTCCATCACAAGTCCATATAAATCTGCGGAATTCTTCAAGAACTCTCTACTGGAAGCACAAAGCCAGTTTAACCCCTACAAAGGAAAGGGAAATAAGCGGAGCAAGAGGCCCCCTTGGCCCAACCATGACCTCCTGGGTCTACTCAAATCCAAAAGGGAAGCATACCAGAGATGGAGAAGTGGAGGATTATCCACCGAGAACTACAAGGGCATTGCCAGAGAGTGCAGAGACGCAGTCAGAAAAGCAAAAGCCCAGCTCGAATTGAAACTGGCTGTAGATGTCAAAAATAACAAGAAAGGGTTCTTCAGACATGTCAACCACAAGCAGAAAAAGAAGGAAAACATAGGCCCACTGTTAAACAGAAAAGGAGAGTCTATCACCAACGATGCTGAAATGATGCAGAGGTCCTCAACACTTTCTTCACCTCTGTCTTTACCAGCACTGGAGGGTCCCAGGCTTTGGGAACAAAATCGCCAATTGAACCAAACACTGACCCACTGTCAGTGAAGGAAGAGTTGGTATATGAATTACTGCAGGGGCTTGACCCCCAGAAATCGATGGGCCCTGACGCCATCCACCTGAGGGTGTTGAGAGAGCTGGCTGACATCACCGCAAGGCCACTCTTCGTAATCTTTCAGAAGTCATGGAGAACGGGGGATGTCCCAGAGGACTGGAGGAAGGCAAATGTTACCCCTATCTACAAGAAAAGCTCGAGGGAGGATCTGGGTAACTATAGGCCCATCAGCCTTATTTCAATCCCTGGGAAAGTTATGGAACGAATCCTCCATCACAAGTCAATTGAAGCACGTGATTGGGAAAAGCCAACATGGCTTCACTAAAGGCAGATCATGCTTGGCAAACCTGGTGGCCTTCTACGACAAAGTGACTTGCCTGGTTGACATGGGGCGGGCAGTGGACATTGTCTACCTGGAACTTCTCCAAGGCCTTTGATCCTGTGCCCCACAGTCTCCTCCTGGAGAAATTGATGGGTTATGGCCTAGACAAGTGGTTTGCGCAGTGGGTGGGGAACTGGCTGACAGGCCGCACCCAAAGGGTGGTGGTAAATAGCTCCTTTTCCAAGTGGCAACCTGTCACTAGTGGAGTCCCCCAGGGATCGATATTGGGCCCAATGTTATTCAACACCTTTATAAGTGATCTGGATAACGGCATCAAGTGTAGCCTGATGAAGTTTGCTGATGACACCAAATTGAGTGGGGAAGTAGACACTCCAGAAGGGAGAGTTGCTCTGCAGGGAGATCTGGATAGGCTGGAGGAGTGGGCCAACAAGAACCTTATGAAGTTCAACAAGGACAACTGTAAGGTCATGCACCTGGGAAAACATAATCCGGGAGTGCAGCACAGACTGGGGTCCACCTGGCTGGAGAGCAGCTCTGTGGAAAGGGACCTGGGGGTCCTGGTGGACAGGAAGCTCAACATGAGGGAACAGTGTGCTGCTGCAGCCAAGAAGGCCAACAGGATGCTGGGTTGCATCAAAAAGGACATTGCCAGCAGAGAGAAAGAAGTCATTATCCCGCTCTACTCAGCACTTGTCAGGCCACACCTGGAGTACTGTGTACAGTTCTGGTCCCTGCTATACAAAAAGGATGTGGACAGGCTGGAAGGGGTCCAGAGAAGGGCCACCAAGATGATCAAAGGACTGGGAAGACGGCCATATGAGGATAGGCTGGGAGAACTAGGTTTGTTCAGCCTTGAGAAAAGGAGGCTTAGAGGGGATCTCATCACCATGTACCAGTACTTAAGGGGTAGCTACAAGGAAGACAGGGACTCCCTTTTTACACGGAGTCACACGGAGGAGACAAGGGGGAATGGACACAAGTTGCTCTTGGGGAGATTCCGATTGGTCAGACATGAGAGGAAAATTTTTCACAGTGAGAACAGTCAACTGTTGGAATAATCTCCCCAGGGAAGTGGTTGACTCGGCCACTTTGGACACCTTTAAGGGTCGTCTGGACAGGGTGCTGGGCCATCTTGTTTAGACTGTGCTCTTCCCAGAAAGGTTGTACTAGATGATCCCCAAAGTCCCTTCCAACCTGTGATTCTGTGATTCTTTGATTCTGTGATATATTATTATACCACTAAAAATAACAAGTGCCCCTCAGCTTTAAAATACAAGCATATAAGCATCTAGAAGCATTTGACTGAATTGTCATTCCCATTGAGTGCCCACAGTGATTATAGTTTTTTCCTCCACCATATTACCCTTAACAAGAGCTCATGGGTTCTCAGGGCAATGCAGGCCATCATGAGAAGACTGAATCTGACAGTAAGTCCTCTAAACCAGCACAGTGTTGGACAGAGTGTTAGCATTTCATCCTGATCTGCTTCAGCAGCCCCAAAAATATACTGCAGCACATAGCCTTCCATGAGTAGGACTTTGACTAGATGTATTAATCTAAATGTATTTCACCTCTGTTTTCCCTGAATCAATGCCTGATTTGCACAACTCCCAAATACAAAAAAACCCAAAAGCCATTAGTAGGAAGCATAGCAGCAATGACATCTGAAGAGGTTATTCAGTAGCTACTTGCTACACAGCAAACTCTACTTATATAAAGATTTTAATTCTTGTTTCATGCCTATTGACAGCAAACTACAGCCTAGTAAGTACTTGTTATCAAACAGATGTGCGTCTGACTCAAAGTTGAGAGGTGTTACACAAGAACCACCAATTTCAAAAGGGACAAGACCTGAGCTTGACATTCTGACAAGAGAGTCAAAACTATTTCTCTGCTCCTGTCCGTCATGCACCCAAGAGTGAGTCTATTCTACTTGAACTTCTCTGAAAAGCTTTTTATGTTTGGTTTATACATGCCAGTGGCTTTATTTCAAGCAGAGGCCTTCTAATTTTGAGTTTAATATGATTTCCTGGTATTCTTAAGGTCTGTGAAATACAAGTACTCACGATATCTTGCCTGTGTTTCACATCATTAGAAATACTGGCTACCAAAATTAAGTGAAATCTTAAGAAAAATCCCAACTATAAAATCCGTCTTACATCATTCCAGTACCTTTACACATTTTTGGTAATCTCCATAAATTCTTTACAGCCCTGACAGAGGGCAGGTTACAGTATCAGTGATGGACACCTGACTGCTTTGGAAGTTGTCCTTCAGAAGGACTATAGGAGCCAGAGCTTAAAACTGCTTGAACACAGAAGTGAAAGACTTGGTCTTAGCAATGGAAAAGGGTGGCAGACGTCAGGAAGCAACTGCAAAAATCATTCCTTTCTTACAAGCTGCATGGATCTATTGATGTTCCTAATCGACAAAGCTCTTCTCTCCAAAACAAAAAGCCATGGAAGATGGTTTCTGCCTTCTCCCCACGCAAATCAGAACAGGCAAAAAGTAGTTTAAAGGATTTAAACTGTTTTCCGAAGTGTTATTATAATAACATTTCAGCTCCATTCGTGCCTACTTCAAAACTCTTATTTTTCTTCCATCTTGTCCTTCCTTTTCCCAAAGCCCCTGGAAACATATAATTAAGTGTAATAAAATATCCATACCTATTAAACCAAACAAAAAAAAAAGTTATTTTTTGTCTGGGATTTGGATTTTGATGAACTGGGGCCTTCCAGGACCTTCACTTTGATGTTTTCAGAAACATCAGAAGATCAGACTTGTTATCAACATCATTAGTGCAGCCTGAAGATGTTTAATACTCCAGCACATACAGAAAATGCAGCACAGAATCCCCCAATGGACTTTGCCTTGTTTTTATTTGTTCTTTTTAAATTTTTTTTTTAAATCTGCTTTGCCTTTCTCATTCTGAGCTGCTTGCCTCTCTCCCACCCTGCCCCACCTTCTCATAAATTCACTAGAAGAGCTTTCTAGTGCCGACCTATTCCCTCTCCTGAAGGGAATTTTATAAACTCTCTTCTCCCCTACCATGACATCATGTAAGTAGTTCTCCTGCAAGCGCTCATTGACATATACAGAAACATGGCACAGCTCCTCAGTTTTTTTGCTGGAATGAGTCAGAAGGGGGTCAGGTTTTGTTTTGTTTCAAGTATTTGTTGTTCTTTTTTAAATAAAGGTATAATTTTCATGAAAGATTTGAAGAGGAAATGAGGGAAAAAAGTAGAACTTGAAATCCTTCAGAGGAAGGAGCAGCAAACCTGTGGTGCTTCATCTATTAATTTTGGGAAATCTGCTTCCAAACCACATTTTAATGACAACCATCAATTTAGACCAAATAGAAAGTTAATACATGAACAGAATACACTGAGCCTGTTTCACAGGTGTTTCTTTGATATGAAATGCACCATCCATAGATCAAGCTCTCAGCTGTTCAAACCAGACATGCACTTACAAAGACTGTTGTTACAAAATCTAGGGAGTGCTCATGACACCCAACTCTGCACTTTTTCCCAGAGATTATGTGGCTATTTCACCATCCATGTATAACACGAGGGACCTTCAGCATATAAACTTCCCTATGAGACTCCAAAAAACTAAACAGACCTACTGCATAAAAATCTTGTAGCTAGGTTCCTCTCCAGGTCACCACCATGTATCTCCACAGCCAGTACACAAGTCGTGACAGAGACTGAAATGTTCTTTCTCAGCAAAGCTTCTTGCTTTGGCTCTTCCAGGGCTCCATACTTCTCCCTGGTGCATTTGAGTACCAGCAACCTAACTGGTTTCTTTTTCTGAAACTGCCACTTTTGCTGAGCAGGCAACACCTTATGCACAAAAGCATGGAGAGAGGCCCAATGGTGCCAACCAAACTGTGTATTTTAATTTAAAACTTTGGCATCAGACTGAGCTTATAGCTTGACAATCACTTTTGTCCTTCCTATCAACTCTAAGAATCAAGCAATAGTCTTTGAGGACTGGTCAGGCAGAAAAAAGATTTATTCCAGCAGTACCAGGATCTTTTTATTGCAAGCAAATCATTATAAAAATATCACTGCATGAAAGGATCTACCAGTGAAAAAAGCTGTACAGGCTAACTCTGCTCTGCTGTACTTGATTAAACAGTCTCATGTAATCTTCTGAAAGAACGAATGCCTTCTGAATTCCTTTGCCATGAACAATGTATTTGATCTGATTCTCTCTTATAAAGCTATCAACACCTATTTGGTTATAACACGCTCATTTGTATAAGGCTATAACTGCTTAAAGGAGAAAACCGAATAGGTCATCACATATCAAGCTAGACTTCACAGAAGTGTAGAAAAGGATGATGATGAATAAGCAAATGAATTCAAGCCACAACTTATGGATTTTGTGGGCTGCAATATCTCACTGTTCTCTCCAGATCTAGTGTTGCTATATTTACATAAAATAATGAAAGTATGACTGCAGCACAGTCCGCACAACCACATGCTCATTACACCACTAGCCCCAGCAGGTATGTTGAGCTTGGCATGGACATACCAGCGCTCCAAACATACTATTCATTGTATACATCAATACAACTCAGTGACAAAAGCAGAAACCCTGAAATATCTGAAAACTAAATATTTTCTTTTCCATCTTCCGTTACAGAAACCCTGGATTCAAATTTGCCACAAGAAACAATTCAAATGCATCTCGAAGGCACTGACCTGCAGCCTGGAAAGTGTGTACATATCATAGAATGGTTTGGGTTGGAAGGGACCTTTAAAAGTCATCTAGTCCAATCCCCCCTCAAAGATATATATGCATATATATCTTTGCCATAGAAGCATTATATACTTCAGTGTGAGTACTTATTATCGCTACAGAGCAGAAAGGCACAGAGCAGATAACCAGGAGGGATTTTGCAGGTCCAGGAGGCAGTACACATTTGACAGAACAGCATGCAGAGAAACTTGCACAGTAGTTGCCTGCAGTACTATATGCCTGACCTTGCAAAGACCTACATTAAATATTTTTTACTTGAAATTATCCCTCAGACAACAAAATTCAACCACAATGCTTTAAAAAGTACAAAAGGAAAGACACAAGGGACAGAATTTTTATTAAGTGATTAGAGGAAGTTATTACTGCAGAACCCATCTCTGTCACATGCTTTTAATAGGAGAGTACCCAGGACTGGTAGCTTCCAGAAACACTGTATTGATACAGGTGTACCTCTCTGATATAAATAGATCACTTTATAATGTATCTGCTCTCTGCCCTTTAAGGACTGTGCTCTTCCTACTATTTCATACACTCAGTTTAATAGCACATTGTCCAGACTTGCTGAAGAGCTGGAAGACTGCCATTCTTCACACCCTGCACAGATACTTTTGGCTGACAGAGTAAGCAGCAGCACTGCTCTGCTACTCAAGAGGATGGGCCAAATTCAGAGCATTTTTAGGCTGATGTACACCGTCTGTTGATCTCTGTGGAGTCATGTGCCTGCATCCTGGAATCTGGGACAGCGTCTGGGTACACAGCAGCTTTAAGAGCAATGCTGAGAGATACTTGTCCATTCCAATACCAAACTGAATGTATCAGAAAGGCCTGTACAATTGGCTGAGCTGTTTGTGACAGTGGTTAAGAACATACGTATCCAAGCTACAATAAAACATAATCTTCTGGCTTCATATGCTCACCTTTAGCGCAGCAATGTGGCACTGTCAGTAGGCACAGGACGCTTGACTTGAGACCTAAGCTTTATTCATGCCTGTGTCAGTAGCCTGCTGCATCATCTTTGTAATTCACTTCACTTCCCCTCCATAATTCAGTTCCCCTGTCTGCAGAATGGAATTAACAGTATTTGCTTTCCGTATTGAATGCTTTGAGAACTACCTTTTACAGCTGCTATATAAAAGCACTACTATTAAAGTCATTGTTCTGTGTATACTTAGGAAGTCTCTGTGTGAAGTGCCGAAGCACATTTCTAATGTCAGCAGGATATTAGAAGACCCCTTGTCTCACTGGAACAGCTTTAATGAGCTACTGGAAGTACTTGTTTCTACTGCCACAGTGCTGCATAACTTGTCCATACATCAAACAGCCTTGGAATATTTACCTTCTTTTCTCTGAACCCTCTTGGCTGCAAAGATACAAAGGCTATTCATCCGACTGGCTGCCAGCATGAAAACTGGGACAGCCTAACAACTTCCTACAAGACATGTGAAGATAAGGTGGCAGAGAGACAACAGGAGGCAAATTAAATTCCCCAAACTCCATCTTTCTGGGAACTGGAAATTAACGAATTAAGGTTTTATTGTGTGACCTCTTTCCAGATCAAAGATTATGTGGAGACATTGAGGGGCAGGTTCCTATTTCATTCTTCACTACTGGTTGTCACAGCAGTAATAGCCAAGATTATTACTATAATATTCTGAAATTTGGATTACACTAAAGCAATTACTTAAAACTGTAACAACTACTGAGGCCTGGTACAAAAAGAGAACACTTCTGTGACAACGCTGCATTTCCATTACAGAGGGAAAATACTCTTTTCCTGTTCCTACCCTCCTACAATGCTTTGACACTGCAGGAATTTTTAGGGCAAACTAGGCACTTAGAGAATCTGTGAAAGGCTACAGGAAGTTCTCAGTCCATTCTAAGAAATCCCAGATAAAAACAATCCAGGAGACTTCCTCCTGTGTTACCACATGCCAGGAACAAAGTTGCCACCCTGCAACAGACTTCTGCAGTGTTTTCATCCAAACACCTTACCAACAGTGCTTTTGGATATATTTCCAGCTCCTGATGTCTCACAGTTTCTTTCTATACATCTCCACCACCTAAACACACACATGTATGAATATACCCTCCGGCAAGATAAATGGTCGGTTGCTATGTCAACAGCACCTAACCAGGAAGGAGAAACAGGTACCAAAGGGAGAGGGAAGGCAGAAGACGTAATTAGCAACTTCCTCCTCTGAACGCATCTATGGTGGAACTGTTTACTTAGAAAACTCGGAAATGAAACAACAAACCTCTCATTAGCATTCAAAGTCATGTGAAATCCAAAGATGTCTTTGCAAAGATCGTCAGTACTAACTAACCATCTGCATCTGCACTAGGAACAAAACACACAGACGTGAGAGGGGGAAACACAAATGGGAGCCTTTCTGCTGAAGCCTGCAAAGGGAAGGAAAGGGAGACAGGCACATGTCCCCTGTGGAGAAAGTTGCAAAGACCGATTCAAAGGCAGCATGCCTACAGGTTGCCTCCCTCTAAAACAAACCTTGGAGGGATTCTTGAATCTAAACAAAATCCATCCTTCCAAGCTGTTCAAACAGCACTAGCAGAGACGAAGCACAAAACTGGTGCCAGAATAAACACACGAAATGGAAATTACCTTAAGGAAAGTTAACCGAAAAACTTAGGCAAGAGATAATCAGTTAGAGGCAAACCCACAACCTCAGGGAAATTACACCAGCTTAGACCAGCTGTGACATAGACCTAAGTGTGGAGAGAATGCAAAGTTAGACTGCAGTAGACTAACAGCAACTTTTTATGGGGTGGGGGAAAACACAAAGTGACAGAAGGGAATGTTTTGGATAATACCTTTCCTTTCCCCTCCAAGGTCTCCTGAGTTTAGTCACCCTTTCCTTTAGGATTTAAACTACCTGCTCTTTCATTTGTAACCTGGAGAATGTAATATCTTTATAAAACTCTTCAAAAACTACAGATAAAAATGCTAATGCAACTGTAAAGAATTATTACTGTCGCTATTACTGAGGATACTGTAAGCTCCCGTGCCAACTTGCTAGCAAAACTGATCCTGTTCTTGACTCCAGTTAAGACTTTGTGCTTGGGCTTTCATCTCCAGCTATTCTTGCAGAAAAATATGACACAACATCAATATTTGCAACCTAAGGAGAATCACAATTACATTACAATTTATTGGAAAACAGATTGTTAACTAATCATAGCAACTATTTTTGAAAATATGGCAAAGTTCACTCCAAGCTATGGACTTGGGTCACCCATATAATCCTGTTACCATGTGACAATGCAACACTATCAAAATTAGTGGATTCACGCAAGTATTAACCAAATTAACATACTGGTTTATCAGCCACTACACACACAATTCCCTAGAGAACAAAGGATTCCCATCACTGGGATGAAGCATGGCAATTATTTAACTGTGCTGCAATCAATATAGTAATTTAAAAACTGAGATCAAAGGGTACTACATGCAGGAAACTGAGGGAGGGAGGCTGACCAGGCAGAACAGATTACCTTTGGACACTGAAGTTAGTAACTCACCAGCAAAGTTACACCACCTTTTGATGCCCATGAATATAGTGCCTCAGCTTGACCTGTCAGTACAGTGCCTCCTGCATCAGATTGTCACACTGAATCTGTGTCAAAAGTGCTGCCTTGTGATTCAGCAATCTCACTCCCAAAACAGTTTTCTTTGATGATAGATATTCTAAGCTACTGATGACCTCAACCAAGCTCACTTAATATACAAATTTTGAAATCTGGCACTGCCTGCTCTCTTAAGAGCCACAAAATTTTAAACATTAAAATGCCATCAGAATCCAAAACCATCCTGTCACAGGTCTCATCCAAGAACCACTGCCAACAAAGAGAGGACTCCCATAATGTTCAAAAGAATTTTGGTTTAGCTCTACATAAGTAAAGCACGGCTGACAGTGAAAGCAAGATCCCATTTCCTGTACGTAATAAGAACTACCACAAGCCTGCGTGGTGTACAGGAGAGTCTGTCAGCTTGATTTCAGCTCACCTCACCTTAGACCTCTCCAGCCCCTGCACACCAGGCAGCGAACTCTGTTCCACTCCTGTTTCCTTGCACCTAGTAGCTCTCTCCCTCAGCCCCAAGAAAAGGTATTTTCTTCTTAGTGAGTCCAAATCCCTGCCAGCAGCAGTTATCTATTGGAAGAGCTCACAGAATCGCTTCCTTCCTGCCTTCCTGGATCCAGCATTTTGGAGGTGCAGGGATGGAGTTGGTGGGGTGAGTTGAGCAAAGAAAAGCTTAGCTTTTTTTTTAGCTTCTTGAGCAGTCAAACAAGGACAGAAAGAATTGAGTGAAACAGAGATGATAGTGGTATCTGATGAAAGACAAGGGAAAAAAAATCGTAAATTGGGGAAGGGGGAGATAGAAATCCTGAGACAATGAGATATCAAAGAAAAAGGGAAACAGCATGCAAGAACTGAGCTGGTAAGAAGAGGAAGAACGGAGCTAACATTATTACTTCAGGCTTCCTCACATTTAACATCCAACTATTGGAAAGGAATCTAAGGCTGCTTCCCAGGGGTTCGTTCGTAACCTCACCTGCGTAAGCAAGATACACGCATTAATGAGGTTTTTATGGTTTAAATTATTTCTTTTGGAGCAAAACCAGGAATGTACTTAACAGTAACTTATAGGGTTACAGTTGCCTCCACTTACTGATCCAGTACCTTTATAAATATTAAAAAAACCCCAACCAACACACCCCAAAACACACAGATCAGTAATTCAGCTTTGTATACACTAGAGCAAATGGCTTCCTAACCCAGAAAGCTATGGTACAAATCAATCAGTTTTGTCAGCTGAAAACTGACAGAACTGCAAGCTTTTAGTGCTTAGGATGGTAGGGAAAACACCAGGATTCAACTGACATGTTGTTCCAGGGTTGTGACAGTAAACCAAGTACCAGCATAGCTGGATTTGAGTAGTTTCTGGGGGTTAGGATTCCAGGTCACAGGGGCTGCTTACCTGGCATTACTGCCTGATTTTCCAAGGGGCAGCAGAAAAAAATTAAAAGTGGGTATTTTTGACTTTGAATGCCTTGTTAATAATTTTCATGTAGCAATAACTACTGATGTCATACTGAATGTTAGGGTTGGCACTGGGGTTTTGGAAAGTAAGAACTACAAAGCTCAAGTGATTCTTTCCCTTTGCATGATACAACGTAGCAAGCGAAGTGCCGACATCAGCAGATTTGAGTAACAAATTTAGGTCAGCTATAGCAATTTGAATTCATGTTCAAAAATTTACAATTAAGGTTTGGAACTGGGTACTATAGCGTGAATCACTACTGAATTTTCCCAGGTTCTCAGCAGAAGATTTTTTTACACCTGACCATTAATTTTGTATAATGAGGCTGTTACCTAGCTTATACTCACACCTACTATTAAGGTTCAGTATGGCAGGGTAGAAAAACTGGAATTATTATTTCATTCTGGAAGGTACAAAGATGTAATTTCTATCTCATAGTTTGAACGTTGGAGCACTAGTTGGTGCCCGGTTTATACTGACAACTAAAACTAGGAATAGGTTATGATATCAGAATGGAAAGGTCTGAGAATTTCCCTGAGACCCATACATGCTGCTGTTAAGTTTTTACAGTAAGCTGCAGATTAATGTAAAATAATTTTCATATTTTTATCCTAGGTTTTAAGCATCAAAATATTTTTTCTATAAATTCAAGACCAGGGTTAGCATTGGGGAGCAGGACAGGGGTGGTCAGGGTGTCTAAACTGTTCCTTTACTTTGCAAACATCAGAAACAAACAAACAAAAAAGACATTCACTAGCATCACTGAAATTTCATATGATACTTGATTCCAGGATGCAATAAGCATGTTCTACTCTACAAAATTAATTACACATTAAAGTGCTAGACAGTTAAAATTGATATAGGTCCACTGATGGCATGCCTGAAATAAATGAAAAGCTTAGTTCACATAATTGAATTTGGTTCTCTGTTTTCAAACCTGTGAATTTTTGTTCAAGCTTTATTTTGTCCATTACAGGAAGTGATTTTCAAATATTTTATTCTCATCATAATATTGTGAGGAATGATCTTCACCTTTTTTCTGCTCAAGAGATGCCTGGAATAGGCTAACAGCAAAGGTCCCTTTCAGATATTGCAAAGAAGCTACAGAAAGGTGAGAAGCAGGGGTGAAACAGAGGTGCCAGGAAGGACTGAAGCAAAGTAAAGATTATGTGGCTTTAACCACTGCTTCTGTAGGTGTCGAGAAAGTAAATTCTGCACAAAACTACAGGAGTGCTCTAAGCTATTTCAACTGGCTTTGGATCTGAATGGATAATGGGGGAGATGACAGCATGACAATTTTCTAATTCCTTTATACACCATACTAGTTATGAATATTTTGGGGTTAAAAAATCCTGAAAAATAAGCAAACCTGAAGTCTATGCAACTTAGGAAGAGAACAGAAAATGAATGAAAAATGCTATGTGAGTGAATGAGGTCATACTCTTTGAAACACCAATTAAAGTCTTCAAAAGCTAAAACAATGGTGTTCTGTTAAGTACTAATCCTTCTATTGCAGAGGAAGAAGGCTGAGGGGCAAGACTGTTTGAATTATTAATATGACCCCATGCTAATCTGCTTCATTGGAAGAATGAGATGAATTATAGTGAGGGCAATGTTATTTTAAATTACTCTCAGCAAGGTGTGGAGCACTTACTCATTTCCCATGGGTTGATGTTTACATGTGTTCATGCATTCCTCTCATATTCCTCCTGCATATACGTATCGATCTAACTCAAAAATATTTCATATGTCCAAAAGAAAAAGTTAATTACTGAAAGAGCAGAATCACCCAAGAAAAATAATCTTTTTACTGGCACAGCTTTATTACAAGAAGGTTAGAGCTCATGAGCCCTCAAGGCAAAGCCCTGTATGACAGGAGACAATGAACTGCTATGAAGGATGGCTTAGTGAATAAGACATGGGGTTAGGATTCGGGACACCTGGGTTCAAGCCCTCTTCAGTTAATGATTCTCTGTGTGACTTTGAACAAGTTGCTTAATTTATTACACCTTTTAGTTTCTTCTTTGTGCATGCAGATAATGGCTTCCCATCTCACAGAGTGGTGAGTGTAAAATCTAATCATTCGATGATTCCAAGGCAATCAGATGACACGGACACTATTAATTATCATCAATTTTGTTATGTTAAAGAGGCTTGCAATTGCTGAATGACTCGTCTAGAAACACTGCACTTGGTATACAATGTCTGTCATAGCTTCTACCAACATGCTTCCTCGCTATTTCTTCTTCTGCAAACATCTCTCCAAACCCCAGAAAAAGTCTTTTGGGAAGGACAAGATGCAGGCTGAAATTCTTCAGATTTGTACTGATGCAGGTGAAATGAGGATCAAGTCCAAACCTATTTCCATCCTGAAGCATTTTGAAAGGGCACATATATACTGAAAAAGGATCAAATATTAAATAATGGCAGCCACTGCTAGATGTGGTACACTATGTGTCAGACTACAAACAGACTAAAGGAGAGAGTGTATTTCCTCCTCCAGTTGCTATTTAAGTTAGAGTATACTCTGAGCAATGAAAATAAATTATATTAAGCACAGACTGTGTCTCATGGGAGCTGCATTCCTCTTGTGAGTCTGCCATTAGGTTTCTAGGTGACTTCGGGCAAGCCACCAATCTTTCACACCTGCACTCTCCTCAGATTTTCTCCCACCTTTACCACCCAAAAAGCATAACGTTATTTAAGGTACTTTGTCTTGCAGACAGGAGTACACAAAGCATAACTATTTGAACGCCACAATAAATCCTGACATTCAGCTTTTTCTACATCTATCATACAAGCTGACTGTAACGCAGATGAGCACTCCCCTTCAGCTTGGTTCCACTTGAGCTGAGTCCACTTCCAAGGAAATTAGCTTTGCTGGCCCTATCTCTTCAAAAAACAGTAAGCAGTTGCAGTAAAAGTAACATTTGTATGACCTGAGGGAAGAAAGAGCTGATAAAGCAGTATATATGTGCAGTATATATTCCCTTGGAACTACGTACACTAGAAATAATAATTTCTAAAAAAAACAGTAACTTTTCAACCAAAACAGTCAATTACAAATGCAGAAGGCAGCCCAGGCAAATGCCTGCATTCATGCACCACTGCTTGGACAGAGCAATAACAGACCTTATACACACAGCCTCCATCATGTCTTAGAAACATTTAATTAGATATGCCTTAGATCAGGCCCCAGTTGTTCCTGGAAACATCTATGGTCTCCCAAGATGGAGAAAGTTCAAGAAGCATCACTGCTGCTATTACTGCAGCTCAACATATTTAATACTCTTTTTTTTTTTCTTCTTCAGTCTTCAACAGCCAACACATAATGCAAAGATCAAAACCAGAAATAGGCAGGCTGGGACCGCACATTTAACAACACTGAAAAGGCAACTCAGCTAGGAACCATCCTCCACAGCTATTCTGTCCAGCTCTCTTTCACACAAGCACACATAGGTGTGTGTGTGCGCACGCGTTCATAAGAGATTTATTTATTTGATTTTACAGCTTTTGCCAGTGCAGCACGTAGCTGCGTAGCCTACTTCTTTTGCCAGAACACATATTGGCATTCTAGTGCTCCAAGCACTTTCCTTATGACAGCTTTTACATTTTTAATCTTCTTTCTGGTAGAGCAGAATGGGTGTTAAGGTCTGATTCACGTTCTGTACGTAAAAGGTAACGTTCTCACCATTTCTCATCCAAATCAATGAAGATCAGAAATTTACAACTTTTTTGTTTGTTTTCATCTGCACTTCTCTCTTCTATTACTATTTTTCCCTTCATCTCAAACTAAAAGAAACCTCTAAAAGAGTTGCCATTAGCTACAGAAAAACATGATTATTTATCACTTTCCATATCTGGATACCAAAAATAGCAACCGTCTTCAAAATACCAAATATTGAAGCAAAGTATTTGCTTTAATTTATCTTTTAGTATTTATTTATAAGAAACACATTTCTAAAATATTCATAGTAAGTTTTTGCAATCTGCTTTTTCCCTCCTTCATTATTATTTGTACTTTTACAAACCCCAAACATCTGGCAGTGCAAAAAAACTGAGGTTTCAAACTGTCATTTCATGGACCAAGAGGCACCTCTCAAATCATCACAGACCATCCTCTCGATCAACAGGTGCCCATGATTCAGTACATCTGGGACTGCATCAATTCTAAGAATAAAAGATGAAAAGAAAAATTCTCACTGAACCACAAAATAGTGTCAGAAAAATATAAAAGTGTTTTATTATCTTGTTGCCCTTATTCCCCAAAACACACAAACACATTCTAAATTGTCCCTGAACTATGTATGTCTCCTCCGCTTGTGGAGCAGCTGGGAACAGGGCAGTCCACAGCAGCAGCTACTGAGTTAGCCACAACAGCTACAGACAACTTCACAGCTACGAAGTTGTGTTCCCCACAGTTCACTGTGCTGCATCTTCAGAGGAAAAAGCCCTGACTGAAGACTACAGACACACATACAAGCATGTGCAGGCCTCGCACACCACTACATCAAAAGCCGTGCTTCTTTGCACTGCAGTGAAATCTCAACAGGACTGCTCTCTCCAGCTCAATAGCCACATTCTTCTTCTCTACTTCCTTGCCACCTCCTTAATCTCTGCCTTAAGGCACACTCTACCTTAAAGAATGCATTTAGGCCTCTCCCTCATCCCCCTTGCAACAACATTTTTGAGTAGATGCTCTCAAGCAAGTAAATTTAGACTCTTAGTCTCAATTTTTGCTTGCATAAGCAATAAAAGATTTGGACTAACTTCTGAACTGAGAATTTCTGGTCTGAAAGAAAAGCTGGCTACAGCCGACTAGATTTCCTGCTTGACTGAGATGAACATCCTAGAAAGCACCATCAGCAAGCACCCTTGAATAGTGCATTTCAGTATGTACCTGGATCTCTCACTGCAGCTGCACATGTGAAATACGGTACAGGGACAAAGTGGAAGTCACATATGTAAGAAAGGCCTGTCATTTCCAACCATTTCAGGTATGACAGTGAAACTAAAGATGGACCGCGCACCTGAATACTGTTCGACTATGCAAAATACAAATCAACAAAGTGCGGTCTAGTTCCAAGAACACAAGAAAACTTCCACTTGCTTTAAATCATCTCACGCAATGTTGTTTAGCTGAACCATCTTTCCTACTCCGTATTCATTAATTACTACTTTCACACAAAACACTGTCTCTTTTGGGCAACAATCTTCTTAAGCAGATAATAGCCATATAAAATCCACCAGTTCAAAAAGGAGCATTTTACCAAACAAGCCATGAAATTCATTTTACTTTTCTGCCACTAGTATGTCAGAAACTCTAGGTCGCCTTTAATAAACTTCTCCAAATGAGCATGCTGATAATTGAGCAATATGACATTTCTAACAGTGAGAAGGCAGAAAACCAGAAACAATTACATTAGGAAATGAAGGGGGAAGGGGAAAAGCAGGCTGGAAGTATCTTGCTTCAGGTAAAATCTCGTCAAGTTAGAATTTTGCATTCTTCTCAGAGAAAAAGAGGACTCCTAGGCCTAAAAGTGGCCATGTGTCAAGTTCCCTATTCCAGTTTTAATTAAACCATCCAGATAATACAGGACAGGGCTGAAGTGTGAACCAAGCAGTAGATCACCACCTGACGAGCTGGAAAAATTAGCGTAAAGAAGAGAAAAAGATAAAATGTACTTGTTTAAGATACTTTGGCAACATTCTTACTCAACAGATTTGCTTGCAAGTTTACAGGAAAAAATGCATTCATACTGAAAAAAGAGACCAATGCTGTAACAAAAGGAATCTGCCACCTTTGTGGAAAGGAAAATCCCAAATTGAGTCCTTTTCATCTTTGTGGTCACAGATATTCTGTGTTTGTTCATACCCTCTTCTATACCAGCAAAAATAGAAAAGCTAACCTAATGAAGAAGAAAAAGTTACAAGTCTGCCACAGAGCATAAAAGAAAATAGCAAAAGTGGAAACAAATCAAAAACAAACAAAATAAAAACTTTGGGAACAAATGGAACTAAATCAAAGTAGGTATTTTCAGCTGGTTGATTTTCTTCATTGCCATTTCCTGCTTTTCAATCAGCTCTAATCCTTGGCTGGAGAATTCAGTAGAGCTATGTCAATTTATATTTGCTAAGGATTTGGCACATGATATTAAGTATTTCCCAGTGTGATCATCTCTCTAAGTTATGTAATTAAAACATTTCATGCAAATAGGGACAGCATCTGTATTTCAGTTTCTTGACTGATCCCAGCACAGCCAAAAGGGCTCCAATTTTCTCAAATGAGATGAATTGGAACATTTATTTGTACACTGAGAGTTCTAATGCCATGCCCATGGTGCTAGATATTTTTGTACACTACATATATCCCCTCAAAATACAATGGAAGCACAAACTTAATTCATAACTCTGTCTACTTTTATAAAAGTCATGTAAACATCTAATTAACAGCTCTCCTCCTCTTGTCTAAGACACTGCAGATTATAGAATCTAAAAGTCCAGACTAAATCTGTACAATACAACACAATACAACATTTTCCTCCATAGGGTTCATTTTTACCTGCCCAATATTTAAAAGCAAATTCCACTGCGGAGAGGGATTTACAACAGCACAAGAGGTGATATGGCTGGTACCTTGATTATCACCAGTCAGCTGCACTTCAGTGGACTAAAATGAATACCTGAAGCATTCAGAGTAGAATTTCACTAGAAAAAGAAAGAGGGTTGGGAAGCAAATGCACATTTCCAATTTTTTTTTCTATTTTTGCTTGCTTTGACTCTGTCATGAGTGTCATTAAAGCCATATGAAGAGAGTTTTAAGTTTGATTTAATACCATCTCTTAACCACTGGATATACTCAAACAAATCATAGAAGTCATAGAATCATTAAGGTTGGAAAAGACCTCTAGGATCATCAAGTCCAACCATCAACCCAACACCACCATGCCTCCTAAACCATGTCCTGGAGCGCCATGTCTACACATTTTTTGAACGCCTCTGGGGATGGTGACTCCACCACCTCCCTGGGCAGCCTGTTCCAGTGTCTGACCACTCCTTCAGTGAAGAAATTTTTCCTAATATCCAATCTAAACATCCCCTGGTGCAACCTGAGGCCATTTGCTCTCATCCTATCGCTTGTTACTAGGGAGAAGAGACCGACCCTCGCCTCGCTACAACCTCCCTTCTGGTAGCTGTAGGGAGTGATAAAGCCTCCCCTCATCCTGCTCTTTTCCAGGCTAAACAACCCCAGCTCCCTCAGCTGCTTCTCATACGACTTATTCTCCAGACCCTTCACCAGCTTCGTTGCACTTCTCTGGACACGCTCCAGCACCTCAGTGTCCTTCTTGTAGTGAGGGGCCCAAAACTGAACACAGTACTCGAGGTGTGGCCTCACCAGTGTCGACTACAAAGGGACAATTACTTCCCTGCTCCTGCTGGCCACACTATTCCTTGTACAAGCCAGGATGCCATTGGCCTTCTTGGCTCCTGGGCACACTGCTGGCTCACATTGGCTGTAAACCAACACTCCCAGGTCCTTTGCTGCTGGGCAGCTTTCCAGCCACTCTTTTCTAAGCATGTACTGGTGCATGGGATTGTGACTGAAGTTAGGACCTAGCACTTGGCCTTGTAAACTTCATGCATTCTCACCTAGAACAGAAATTTTGTCTATTTGTCAAACTTGCTGAACAAACTAGAATTGAAAATCCATGCAATTTTTTTTTAATTCTATTATTTGAAACAGACTCTGCAAAGCCTTGCCTTGATAAAAGAAGAGAGCCCTCACTTTGGGTCTGAAAAGGAAGGTAGAGAATACTTTAAAAGGAAAACTAGTAGAACACCATTTTGCATTTCATCCTAAGCCACAGCAATCAACAGAATTATCTTCTTGCTTGACCAGTGCAGCCCTGGATCCAGCCCTTTATGAGATGGATCTTTGATGAATATTATACATTCGATCTCTGTTGCTAGAATCCAATCTTGCTCTATCCTCTTACTGGTCAAAAATGTAGACCTTTACAAAATAACTGTTTAAGTACTCCAAACAAGGAAATCATAAGGAGACAGAAAAAGCTCCTCCTATAGGTGACTGAAAGGATGCGGAACAAAACAGTAAAGAGAGTAAAGAAAATCATCATCAAAGTGACAGTGATAGGAGAAAAATTAGAGAGTCTGTAATTTTTCTTAGGAAGGAAAAAAATCTGCATCTGACAGCAAGTTAACAAATATTTCTACCTCAGTTCATGCTGGTGGCAATTTATTTTCCCAGTGTGTCTCCTTGGCTTCAATAACTTGATGTCTCAAAAGGTTTTCTTTATCTACCCCTTATGTCACAGCAAACTTTGGCAAACTGTTTGACCACAAGAAACTTGTAAAACAACATGAGGACATTTTAGAAACTCAGTCAAGGGTTACAAATTACAGGAAGAGTAAAGACCGAAGCATGCATTCCCCCCACCCCAATATGTGGAAAAAAGAGCATCAGGTGATTCAAAAGAGCATCTTTAGCCTGGAGACCACTGACCTCTCACTGTTCCGGTAAGAGACTTTAGGCCAAAAAGAACCATTCTAATTAACTCATCCAATCTCCTGCATAACAACAAGCCTGCAAACTGTGATCGGCACTAAAGGCTACATAATTTAAAAGGTATCCCGTCTTCTTTTATGAGAGGGAAACTCCTTCTTATCAATTTGTACCACTGATAAAATATCAAAAATGTAAAAAGAAATAAAAATAAAAGCTGTGTCTTATTCCTAGTTTACGATTGTCTGACTCTGAATCTTTTCTCATGCCTTTGGCAAGTTCCCTAGTAAGACAGAACAAAGAAAACCAGCGGCCCTGTCCTAGCGACAGCAACTGGTTTATTATAAAAATGTAGCAAAATTAAAACATGGATTCCTCTAAATATTCATGATTAATAGTAAATGAGACCTGAATTCATACTCAAAACAAAAAAATATTGTTTATTCTTTGCGTTAACTTCTAGAGGGAACAGAAGGTTCCTTGAGACAGCTGACACAGGACATGACAACTCCACGCTCCAGGGTCGTCACTGACGTTTCCAGGGCCCATGGCAGAGTGTGCCTCAGCACTCACCTAGCTGCAGAGCTAGTAACAACTGCCACCCATCCCAGGCTTGCAATAGTAAAACCTCCTTACTTTGCTTTGAAAAAAATATTTTGAATATTCATCTTCAAGGGACAAAGGAAGAAAACCCAAGACTGATCAAAGATACTGCACACTGCTTGGTCTGCTCCAGTCCACCCAAAGCAAACCATTTGTAGAGATACCTGGTTCCAGTTTCTTTACTGTGCAGACCCGATGAATAAAATAAGCCCCTAAATGCCTACACAATTTACCAAAGATAGTGTTCATTTATCATACTACTGCGATAGAAACAGACAGATTGGTTGAGTTTTAAATCTACAAAAGGCTCTTTTTATACACCTTTGCGATTGAGCTAATTTGCATATGGAAATAAACATTCAGAGAGCATAAAAATAAGACACTGAGTTAGGGCCCCTCTGAAAATCTGGCCATGGTATGCAATTATACCTCTTGTACATAAACTACGCCACGCTGTTCAGCCATTCACTGGTAAAAGTCAGTACAGACACTGAGAGCTAACCCCAAGGCAGAACAGCAGGACAGAATTTGCCTTTATGCGCTCCACATAACCCCAATAGTTTTACAATCTTCCAGCTTTATACAAGGCTGCCAGATCTTTCATACCTGCTGCCAACCAAGCCAGTGAAAAGAACAGGCATGTCAGAAGGTAGCTGTGAGAGGACACTGGCATCGCTGCGTATTCTTCTACAGTGAAAAGCAAATTAGGAGAGAGATACAGAGGGATATGAATAAAAAGGAACCATATGAACTGCAACTGGGAGGCAGAAAAAGATACAGCTGTGTTTCAGAGAGAAACAAGAGACTAGCATTCGAATGCATGGCATCAGAAAGGCACTGTATTTTGTGGTGAAAAAAGGAGATTGAAGAGGAAAAGGCTGGATTCGTTGGTTTATTCTTAATCTTGTTCACTGATACACTTTTATCTCCAGTTTTGAGACCAGTGCCCTGTCTCACAGCATACACACCAATAATGGATATAAGGTCTGAATTTCAGAAGGGCTTAACACCATAACTCCAAATTCAGGCAACAGGCGCTACAGGTATTCAAATGCTTGGGGGGTGGAGGGGAAGAAACTACGTCTCTAATGCTTACCTAACCTCTCTGGGATGCTGTGAGGATTAATTAACTAATGCCTGTAAAATGTTTCAAGATTCTCAGATAAAATGCTGTAGACGACAGAACAATAATTTAAATCAAACGTCACGTAAACACTGAATGTGTTCTGGGGAAAAGACCATGCTTGCAAACTTCGAAGAAACAGTATCTTGGCAAGAAGTAAAGAGGAAAAGTCAACAATCAAATGCTACAGAAATTGTTTCAGCAATGTGAGGAAAGAAAAGCTAAGCTATTAAGCTAAAGAGCCGAAAAATATGACTTAGCTTGTTTAAAAAATGTAAGATATTCTCCCCAGCTTTGAAGTCAATGTTCAGTGAAAATTAAAGGAATAAGAATTCTGTAGGAAACAGACCTTGTTTGCCATCATGGCACACAAGCAAGACAAAAGCAGGACCAAAAGAGATGACGGCAGCACCAGCTGCCCACCATTTCCACCCCCGCCCCCTTCCACACAAACCCGCACGCACACGCATACATAGATTGCCATCTTTCACCCGATTAATCCTCTCCCAGGACAGATTAACGCTTATCTGCTCAATATCCATCTGCTTTGTGATTTCAGTAGATTGTAACCAATCCCAAGGCCTTATCAGCGCCTCTCCCCCCATAGGCAGATGGGAAAAGATGGAAAAGATCGTGTTCTATTAGCAATGGCAGTTGACAACAGGCTAACACAGCTGCCTCTTTCCCTTGTTTCCTCATTCAGGCTCCTCAGCACAGAAAGACTGCAGTATGGCAACCCAGGCAAAGCCACCTTCTCTCTCTGCTTGCTATTCACCTGAATTAATGAGTTTAGAGAGGACAGCAACTGCTAAACACTTCTTCCAAAATAGGTTTAATACAGGAGCATTGCTGTCTGTCTCTGCCCCAGCTAAAAGATCAGAATGCATTACTGAGACAGGAAGCAGAAAGGAAAGCCTTGAACTATTAAGATGTAGGCATCTCAGACATCTGCAGACATGCAGCACAGAAACCAGTGAACAGAACTGCTACAGGAGTGTACTGTTCTCTGATCGTCCACTCTTGTGCATGAAACAACACAGACCCATCCTCTGGACATCCATACCTACAGGTTTCTTTCTCCAGCTGTTCAGGGCTGCATCCACCCTTTAATTCAAAACAACTACAGGCAAAGTGGGAGAACTATACATCAAGTTGCTCAGTTTATCTGCAACTGAAACATGCCTTCAGCTGTATGCTTAAATGGAGCTATGCCCTTTACATTTACACAAATGAAAGAAATTGATTTCTGCCCTTCCATGTTCCTCACCCTTTTGTGTTCAGTCTCTAGAAAGAGTATAGTAATGATTTTATTTGCAGAAATCTAGAGGGAAGTGAAGGGACATAAACATTTTTAAAGGAACACAATCAAATTAAAAATCTCACTGCTGTTTAAAAATATCTTACACAGTAATGCTTGAAATAATACCCCAGCTTCCAATAACCAAAAGATACAGGACAAATGTGAGGGTGAGAGAAAATATTACCTTTTTTTCCCTATTTATTTTCCCTTTACTGTTAGAGGGTCCTGTAAGTTCTCCTGGCAGTGTATATTCTTCCCACGTTTCTCTTTATTCATGGGAGCCTACACAAGTACCTTAAACTAGACTTCCATTAAAATGTTTAGTTAGGCAAGACAAATCCCACTCTAGAATGAATAAAGTGATTGCAGTATCCAACCTGATTGAATACTGAATTACTTGCATCAAATTGCTCACGATCCATAGACAAAGCAATGATTCTTAACATGCAAACACAAGCAGCAAATTCATACTGAATATTGTTTGGCTGCCCATTGGCAACTAATTAAGAGAAATATCTATAAACCCAGAGTACAGACATGGCAATATGTAAAACCTACATAAATAGATTCTTAGTCAGTGAACAAAGATCTCAAATCCAGTAGGATGTATAAGCCTGAAGTCATACCTGGCACCTCTTCTTGGAAACAGGACAAGTTTCGTAATTTGAAGGAGAAGTCCTTAAGCAAACCACTACAGAGCAATACATACATTTATATGGGAGCTATCTGAGCAAATCCCAAAGCACTTTTCAAAAGGTGAACATTATCCTTTTTTTTTTTCTGCCATTGAAATGAAGCGTCCTTCATGGTGAAATGTGATAGCTATTTACTAAAATGAGACAAGAGTACAAAACTGCTTAAGACACAGAGTGAAAGGCATGGTATTTAAGTAGACTGGAAGAAGAAATTAACAGCAAGAAAACCTGGAATTCTGCCCAGAAAACTGGGTCTAAAATCTCTTCTTTCATTAAATGATTTGATGGGCTTTTTAATAACTCCAAATGGGTGAGACCTCGTCTCCAGTTACATAAAAACTAAGCGGTAAATGTGCTATTAAAAAAACCACCACAAAATAACACAAAAAGAACACAAGAGACACTGTACATAAAGCAGACATGCACTGCCTAAAGAAGCAAAAGAGTGCACAGGAATGTATTACATTGTTTCTAAAAATGTCTTCTGCACACATACAGAAAAGCTTTTTTTCCCAAAAGGTCACCTGCATTCTGCACCCAAACAACAAAGCCCACAAAATATAGGAAACATTGTTTTTAATAATGTAGAAGGTCACTGTATAACAGGTCAACAATCCACTAACTTCCCTGTGACAGTCTATTGTTCCAGTACCTTATGAACTGAGATAGTACTTGGATGAAACAGTGTAATAGGTTGTGATATTGATCTTATACTGTTCCTCTAATAAATATGGACTTCTTCCTACCATTGCTAGGGTAATGGAGTGCCTTACAATCTTTAGTATAATTATGCTTGTACTAAACACGAAATAATATTTACTCACTCTTTCACAGATGAGGAATGAGGTGGTTTAGGTAGCTGTTTTCTCACTGTTTTCCATGGGTGACAGATACTTTAATGTCTTTCAAGGTCTGAGGTTTTGTGAATAAGAGGAAAAAGAAAAAAAAAAAAGATAAAAAAAAGGGAAAAAAAAGAACAAAAAGCCCCCCAAAATCACAAAATGGAACTGCTAGAGATCAGGGAGCGCACATCCCATCCACTGGTGTGGCTCTCACCTGCTTCCTACCAGCCAGTGCAGCCTCAGAACTAAGTATGTAGTTATCTCCTTCTCCGTAACCATAGATCCAAGGAGCAAAAGGATAACCACTAAGAAAATGAAAAGTAAGTTCAAAGACTTCTCTAGGATCCTGCATTGTGGGTATTCTTTTTCAGAAGCACAAGTCACGATGGAGGGAATCCTATGAAATCTAGTCTCAGGGTGGCTTTACCTCACACGACATGGCATACAAACGGAGGAAGAGGGAGGTGTAAATTATTCACCTTGGAAGAAAACCAAGCAAAACATTGTCTATGTGTCTAGGAAGAGCTTAATCCTAATGGTAATTCTGTGGAAGAATCTAGATTCCCTGTATGCATAAAGAAGCTGTGCACAGGGCTTGTCTTGATTTAGGAAAAACACTTCGGTCTTGCTCTCTTCGTGAGTGCTGAGCAGCTTCTGTTCTGAGATGAAAAGGTGCAGCTCCTTAAAACACCTGCCTACAAAATGACAAGACTTAGTGTTCCTGCCTAACATCTTCCTCTATCACAGAGAGGGAAAACACAGTCTCACAGTGGGGAATTGTTGCTCTCAGTAGCACAGGTATACATTACGAATGACTGATTTAAGGAGTCTAAGCAGAGGCCACCCTCTACAACAAAATCACTAGGTCACCTTCTCACTCTCTATGAACGTTACCACTGTTCTCCACTTCAAAGGCTGTAAAATAACCATAAATATTGAGTAAATATATGAATACCTTTTTAAAACAGCCTGGAAAAGGCTTTGATCTGATAGAATGCAAGAGAAATGGTTAAGCTTTAACTCTTGACAACTGCTTTTAAATTAAGTTTAAAAAAATAGGACTGACTTGAAAGATGAAAACTACTCATCTAGAGGTCAGTTTTCTAGGCTACAGTGCTTGGTGCTGGCCAGTATATCCCATTGCTTTAAGGAAACATCCCAGCCTTTCCCTAGCCTAAAACTTAGTTTCTGGTGTAGCTTTGGCAATGCTCATTTCAAGCACTTGCAGGTTATGATCAAATTATGTCATGTTGTGATCAGTTTGTGTCAGGCTGACAGGTAAATATCCTGACTGCTTTTGCTTACTAGCTTGCTGGTAAACAAATCTACTGAAAATTCTTTTCCACCCTGTAGTCAAGCTTTAGCTATGGAGACTAAAGTTATGGATGTCGGCTCTGCATAGGCAAAGTGGAACACCTTTAACATCATCTGCCCAGGCTATTAGGCTAATTTTAAATTATTTAGCTAGTTTGAAATTTTCAGAAACATGGCCAATGCATTTTTTACCCTACTTTACTGGAAATAATTCCACTGTTCTGTCAATGGTCTCACTAAGAGCCACATTACATCACTTAACATGGTCCATTTCTAATATTACCTTGCCTTCTTGTTTCCTTCATGTAGAAAGACCCTCCAGCTACAAATTCAGATGCTCCAATCTGGTATGAGCAAGATGACTCTGTTTTGTATTACACCATGTCTAGAAAATAATCCTGTGGCAAAAGCTGTTTCATACCTCCAGTGAGGTATTTCAAGTCGCTTCTCACACTGGGTGCTCTCCTTGCCCTGTTAATTGACTGCACTCAAGCAACACTCACACAGCATAATATGGCTGACACACTGAAATTCTTGATTACAGCTTTTAGTATCTGTGTGATCCATCTTGAAGGAGAAGTTCAAACCTCCTTAGTGCACTTCAGACTCTCTGGAGAGCCTTGTAAAGAGAGCGGTCAGTGCTGTAAGGAAGCACTGGCTTGAGTTATGACCATTCTACAAGAATGTCTTTCCTTTGTTTTTTTTTTCCTCCTCCAGGTGTATCTTCAGTCATCTAGACTGACATATTCTTCCTCAATAGTATTTTATTCAAGCCATGCAATAATTAACTGTTCCACAAATACCTGCTGTCTGGCAATAGTTAATCCATGTCTTCTTGTCATGCCTCCCCCTATTCTGCATCTTTCAGTTCTCTTCCTCACTCTTCCTCTCTTCCACTCCATCTTGTATAGCACAGCTTGTTAACAGTACAGCTAGTTGTTACACACTAGGTTCTTCCCCCTTCTCTGTTCTCTTAATAAACATCTCAAGATGTAACCAGCCTAGCAAAGACGTCTAACTTCGGTAACTCAAATGCTGAAGCTGCTTACGTGTTTGTTGCCTCAACTCATATCTTTAGTTTGCCATCTCCTCACAGCCTTTGATCATCACATTCAACCTACCACCTCTGTACACAGCTAATAACACTATGCACAAGCAACAGCACTGCTCTCTTTATTCTCATTTTCAATTCACGAACATGCAAGATGTACAGTCTAGTGCACTGCAGTATTAGTCAAGTCTTCCTCATCACAAGAATGTCCTCATTATAGATTCTACAAACTCGGCACCTGTCAAATTTCTACAGCCATAAAGTTAAGACTTTCTTTTGTTTTTCAAAAAGCAAAGAAGATTTTTCTGATTACAAACTTTATATAATTATATTGAAAGTTAAGGTATTTTAGGTCTTTTCCTCTATTAGATACTATACTGAGCATTATTTGGTGGTTTTGCCTACTGGGATCCCGACTCTTGCTGATTTCACATTTTTTTGGCATAGAAATTGAGCTACAGGCATTGGTCCATATTTCCTACTCTCTGAGAACGGTTTGTGCTTTTCCATCTGCTCGTCTGACTGGATGGTTGTCTAGGAATAGTAATGGTTCTGACTCCTTTGCCCACATCCTACATATTTTAAGATTTCACTGGGGAGAAATGATGTCATTTTGCACTGTTTGCTTCACAAAGAGCTACGTCAAGAACAGGGTCAAAAATGGGAAGGCAGCAGCTGGCTAGTCACTTCAGGAGTTTGGCTGTACTCTTTCTTCCCTCTTCTCAGAAAGTGCTGAATGTACATTTTTACTTCCACAGAGGAGGACCTGAATAATCCCCTGGTGGGTGATACCATCTGTCTGTTCAGGAACACATCCTTACATCAGAGACGCGCAGAATGATACCAAATGAGTTCTGGGCTCCACAGAGCCCTCGCCACTGGGAGTCCATGCTATGGCAAGTGGTCACACTTATAGTCGCTGCTTATCTTCTGGTAGTAAAACAATGTAAAGGATTTGAATCTGTTCCTGTTCACTAAAGTCAATGGCGTGGTAGTGATCTACTCCAGCTGAAGCATGGGCTAGCTAATTTCTAGACTCATGCAGAATTGAGCTCCAAACAACAAGTCCTTGAGGGGTCTTCTTGGAGAATTATCATTATGATATAGTTCATGGAGTGAGGAGCTGGGCTTGGAAGAGAAGCCCAGAAAAGGCGTGAGGGCAAAGACGTAGAAAGGAGGTTAACATTCTGCAACAGCAGCTACTAAATCTTACTTTCCCCAATGGAAGTTTTCAAGCGTATGTTTAATTGATATTTCTGCATGCCTGTCACTAAAGCACTTTCTACTTTACTCCATTAGGAGACCTGGTTTACAGCATTACATTATATGGAAAGATGAAACAGTTAGAATTCAAAACTAATGGAATAAATCACCAACCGCATGAAATTTAACAAGGGCAAGTGACGGACTATACACCTGGGTCACGGCAATCCTGGATATACATACAGCCGGGGGGGAAACGAGAGGCTGGAGAGCAGCTCTGCAGAGAGGGACCTGGGGGTTCTGGTCAACGGCAAGTTTCAACAGGAGCCAACAGCGTGCCCTGGCAGCCAAGAGGGCCAACCGACCCCTGGGGTGCATCAAGCACTGCATTGCAGCCGGTTGAGGGCGGAGATTGTCCCACTCTGCTCTGTGCTGGTGCGGCCTCACCTTGAGTGCTGCATGCAGTTTTGGGTGCCACGGTACATTAAGGATATAAAGCTACTAGGGAGTGCCCAGAGAAGGGCCACAAAGTTGGTGAAGGGTTTAGAGGAGAAACAGTACAAGGAGCAGCTAAAGTCACTTGGTTTGTTCAGCCTGGAAAAGAGGAGACTGAGGGCAGACCTCATCGTGGTCTGCAGCTTCCTCACAACGGGAGGAGGAGAGGCAGGCGCTGATCTATCATCTCTGGTGACCAACGACAGGACCCAAGGGAATGGCAGAAGATGTGCCAGGGGAGGTTTGGGTTGGATATTAGGAAAAGGTTCTTCACCCAGAGGGTGGTGGAGCACTGGACCAGGCTCCCCAGGGAGGCAGTCACAGCACCAAGTCTGACGTTATTCAAGAAGCACTTGGACAATGCCCTCAGAGACATGGTGTGAATTTGGGGTTGTCCTGTGCAGGGACAGGAGTTGGACTTGATGATCCTTGTGGGTCCCTTCCAACTCAGGACATTCTCTCATTCTGTGATTCTATGAAATTGTTCCTGCCCTCCTATGCTTCTTCCTGTCTACACATGACAACATAGTTCTTGTTTTCCTGTTGCAGTCAGTACCTCGCATATCACCCTTAGGACATTTGCAGTAACTTTTGGAGAGGAGAAATAAACTTTCCTTTGCCACTGAGCACAGAGATAAAATGTTCTTTAGCTCAACTATGGGGAAAAGTAATCAATAAATATATTACAACAAAAATATTCACACAGGTCTAATCACTAGCCCTTCCGAAGTACAAACTGCGGGCAAGTTTGGACCAGTCAAGGTTTTTCACATAGCTGGCAAAAGAGTTGTTTAATAGCAGGCATCCTTGACAGAACCAAATGAGAGTTGAATCTGCATCACTGGAGTCTCTTTGAGCACTGCCTCATTGAGGCAAGTGCATGGTTGCTCGAAGAACTGGAACTGTTAGCCAGTTTACTCTTTTGATTACTCTGCATTGCAATGAGAAGCTCTATCAGGGAGAGCAGGTCAGCCAGACCCTAGTAAGCTTCCATTTTCAAGGGAGATGGGACACAGTCCGACTGCAGTGAACAGCTGCACCCAGAAACCTTTCCAACTTCTTTGTAGTAACGAGGGAGTCCAAATCAAGGCTTTCTGTTTTAGTAGTCTTTGATGACATTACATGTGAAAAAATTAACAACATAGAAAAGCGTCTAACTTTTCTCATTGCTTATTCAAGGCAAAGATAAGCAGCTTTCCCAGCTCTTCTAAGATATACAACCTTAATTCCGCATTCCTTGTTTTCCTACTTGTTCTTTATTTTAATGTTTTAAAAGCAGTTACTGATACGCATTTATAACTGGACAGCTACAATGGATGTGCCTATAATGGATTTGTCAAAAAAAAAAAAAAAGCCTTGGGGAAATGAATGAATGACCTTGAGATTTACCAGTCAGTGAGTGCTCTCAGACTCATGTCCACTGTCCCACTGAAGGAAGCCCCACCACCACAGAGTGCTAATGTTTTCAACTGGAAAAACTAAAAATCAAAATCACATTTCTGCAAAAGTGGTAGGTTCACAGTCCAATGGCTAACACACACCTGTTTAGGCTTCAAAGTATAGGAAAGGATAGGATTTTTCCTTCTACCTACTGAATTCCCAGAGGATTGATGCTCTTCTCAGTGCTACTGTAGGAGATGGAAATATGGTTTCCATCAGACTAGCAGATGGGGTCAACAGGACAACAAGGTCAGAAAAAAGGACCAGTCTTTCTCACTTTTAGCTGTTAGAAGCAGCAATTTAAACATGCACACTTTAATACCAGATGTATCCACAAGACTTAACAACAAAATTGCTTTAGTCGATCTAAAACCAGGTTTTGCCTACTTTCCCTGACTACTTCAAGTTCTACACCCTCAACCATTCTTCTTCTTACGGAGGTTGCTGGGCAAGGTTTGAGTATTGGGACAAGTTCCCATGCTGACTTACATACATTTTAGTGGAAGAATTACAGTGTTGCCAGAACAAAGTTGTATTCCTAGCAGTCCCAAGGTGTATTTATGATTTGCAAAAATAAAATGTAGATAAAATCTTGTTACCAGCTAGGAACAATTGCTACCAATATTTTCATATTTAAATGTTCCGAGCAAAGACATCAGCTATTATTCATGAAGTAATAAGGTGGCAGTCCAAAGTTGCCCTTCTCTCCACTGAAATTACCATACATAAAGCAGAGATATTAATAGTACTTGTAATTATACAGCTCTAAGTACATATGCAGCTGAGGACCCAATTTGGAAAGATGCTTTGCACTATCAAACCTCATCTAAAACTACAGGAACTGCAAGAAAGTGGGCTTCTGCATCTCACAGGACAGGAATCTGAAAAAGCAAAAGTTTTGTAAACTGCTCCAAAAAGAAGCCTTTTGGACAAATACTGTTGCTCAAGGTTTCTATTGTTTTGTAAATATTAAAGAGAAATTTACTATAACCCTCCTCCTTGAAACAAATGTCTTCTAATTACACACATGATGCATGGGTGGAAAAGGCAAGTAGAGAACAGAGAAAAGTTGCAATAACTTTTCACACTGCTAAGGTCATGCCAAACTGAATGCTCCTCTAAGGAAAGAAATGGCATCCTTTCTTCAAGCGCCTTACACATATCACTAGGGACTATCTGCAGTTAACTCTGTGAAAGCCTTCTGTCACCTGACACTAGTCACTACAGCGCAGTACTCGTGCAACACAGGATTTGCACAAGAGAAGGGAACAGAGTGAAGGAGTGGCAACATGAGGGACAAACATACAACTGATTTTCAAAATGTGTTCAGTAGTAATGAACTTCACTGATACTAGCTGCAGCTCAAAGTCTGAAAAGCCCCAGCCTGTGCTGCTATGATCTATGCTGGGTTGTCTGCCCACACGAAAATGAAGCCAGGGCTTGATGCTGCAGACCCACGGGAAGCTAAGTCCTACTGTGTAAAATTGCTTTGCCATACACATGTCCTGCTCAAAGCCGACCCTGCTCCCTGCACCTTGAGCATCAGAAGGGATTTAATTTCCCTGCAAGGGCCCATGAGAAATGAACAATACAATGTGCACAGTGGGCATAATCCTTGACTCTTGTTGACGCCACAGAGAAATCCATTCTGTCTTCTTCTAATCCTTGCGCACAGCCGAAGCTTGCATGATGGAGCTGAAGGGACAGGTGCTATTTATAGCCTTTAATTTCATCCTGCATCAGTGGATTTTCAGGCAAAGGAAGCAGAGCTTTTAGCTTGTTTCCCTTTTTAACCTGTTCAGTGCTCACAGCTTAGAGAAGTCAGAAGAATGTTATTTCAGAGTCATTTAGTGGTTTCAGAGAAACAAATACCCAAAACCAGGTCAAAAATGCTAATGGTTTGAACCCACTATGAACTCACAGGACAGGAGAAATGCAGGGTTTCCCACTGCTGCCCCTACAGTTCTGCAGATGTAGCGTAACAAGGGAATATGCAAAGCAATGCAGATCATCATGGTTTCAAGGGCTACGCAGACAAGCTGCAAACAGAAGGGCATACCTATCCCCTCTACCCTGCCTGGTCCTCAATTCCCATTTTCTGTTTTGTTTTCCATTTTGCTCCTTGCGTCTCTAAAGTCAGTGTTTCTCTCCTGCTCCGCTGGCACCCTCTTTAATGTGGTCACACCATTACAGCAGATGAGTTTCATGCAGGTACGCAAAGCAGACAGAGAGCTGCCTGCATGAGATAACAGACCTCCAGAGAGACTGGAGCTTCTTAAGCCCCCTAATCCACAAGACAAGCAACACTAGCCACTTGCAAACAGACCTGAGTGAACAACTCACAACAGCTAAGACACTTCACGAAGTTCACACTTTTTGTCTGCATCCCGTAATTTTTACAAGCTTATTGCCTATTCAGTGATTTTTCTCATTACGTTTTTTTCCTGTGATTTGACATTCCAAATCTAGGATGTGATCTGTTTTGCTTTGTTTAGGCATGACTGAATCAGACACAAGGAATAATTTTTTTTCTTTCCATGTGCAGGAAAATAAATTTTGTGAACAGATTTCTGCTAAAAGCTGTTGCTGAACATGCATTAGTCTCGTCTTTGTCTACAAGCACCCATTCCAGTACAACAATAGCTTCATGTGCGTTTGTAAAGTATATGAAAAAAAAACCCCAACATTAAAAGGCAAGAACAAATTCTAATAAACATTCATGAAAACAGCAATAATTTGAAACCAGACAGCAAGAAACTAAAACAAACACCAGGGAGAAAATGAAAAAAAAAGAAGAAATATAGGTAATAAAATCACCTGATTAAAATAATGAATATGTTGTTCATTTAGCCACGTAAGTTAATACTTATTTATAAATAAGTAGCATATCTATCCCAATGACCACTCTACGTCGCTGTTGCTGGTTGGCTACTTCCATGCAACTGATCTGGAAACAGAGCACAGAAGTTATCTGAGTTTAAGGAGCAGGCTTTGACATATCTGAAAGCACGATGACAGTCAAATGCACTAGCTGAACTATTTATGTAGTGGATGGAAATCCCCAGACAGCACTGTGCTAATGCATTTTTTTTTTAAAAAAAAAAATAATCTGTAAGGGAAACCAAATCATGAGGCAAATCCTTTTAGCAGAAGACCAGCAACACAACATCAGAATGTGCTACCTACAGGAAGAAAGAAAGGAAAAAAAAAAAAAAAACAACACAAAAACCACACCACCAGAGGTGGGAAAAGGGTGTGCAGTAAACTAGTTGCACTTCTGTATTTCAGCTACAAGACCAAACCAGTGCTTTTCTAAAATCCCCCAAAAACCTGGAGACCAGTCTTCGGGACTTCATGACCTATACTGAAAAAATTTTCAAAGAGTTGTTGTGTTCTCCTTTTTATTTTTCTTTAAGCCAAGAGCGTGGGAGGTAATTCTAATGTCTGAAAAATATCAATACATCCTTTCTTCTTTACCTCCTTCTCCCTTTGCACTTCCCCCTCTCCTTGATCTCCTCTTAACTTCTGAAGATCCTCAGTGGGGAACATACTTTAATTTTAAAACTAAACTTACTAAGCCAAATGATTGAGGGTGTAAACTGCTGCAGTTCTACTGAAGTCCACAAAACTTTACCAATTTGTATCAAAGTATGTTATTTTGTTGTCCTCCCTTAAGTTTTGAATCAAATATTTTGTAATGAGGATTACAAATTCACCCTTATTTCCTACCCAAATGTAAATATCCCACACTGGGTTAAGATTTTTTTAATCAGTTTAAGGAAATTAAGCACCCTATGGTCACTGCCCTTCAATAGGAACCGATACCTTACTCCTTCAGGAGCTTAAAAAAATCCCATAGGTAGTCAGACCCTTCTCTCAATTACACTGGCAAAGAAGCAGAGTTTTTCAGAGGGGTTCTGCAGATATGTCACAGATGCAGTGAGTTCAGATTTAATTTCCGGAGAGTGACATGTACAATATACCTTTCCTGACCTGCAACATTTGAGGAAGTATTGATCAGATTAAACTACCAGACTGGAAATAAGAGAGGATTTTGAAGGGAGATACATGCATACGTACACATATAAAGCCATATAAAAATATCATCTTTACAGTTACAATACTATATTATATAAATGGACAGCATTTCCCCAGCAAATAGCAACATACCTCAATATACCTGTTCTGATGCTTAGTTACCTTGGAACATACAGTTTATATGAAAGAAATCTTGTGGATTTATCCTCCACCCCACCCAGATGTAGACTGCTGTGAATCATACATATTCCTCACCACCTGGCCCTCAAATAGAGCATTTGATTTTACACCAAATAAACAAAACAGGGAGCCCATGGATCCATGGAAGAAAACTTCTAATACAGAAGAAAGCCTGGAGGGATGAACCTGTCTGGGGAGGAGAGAGGAGTGAGACCAACAGGTAGAGAGAAAGAGAGAGAGATTCCATGACCAGACTTGCAGAAATAAATAAAAACCAATTTTTGTACCAGATTCTTGTCCGAGTTTGTTGTCAACTCTTCTGTGAAAGAGCCAGTAAAATTTACATAAAGGCTTAGGCTTTATTAAAGAATTTTCTCTTTTCTCATCTACCTGCCCTATTAATCCAGCCTCTTCTCTCCTGTCAGATCTCCTAAGAGGTCATAATCTTCTAATTGTGACATCAGTGGTTGTTGCTGTGGGGAATGGTTGGCAATATCACTAATACAGGATTATGGTCAGCATGGTGCTGTGTGTGCCAAAGCAAGAACACAGATGTGGGGAATGATTTTGAGCTGCATCTAAATGCTTACTTCTATTCAATCTCCCCACTGGAATAACAGAGCACATAGGGCTGCAGAGCAGCTCTGCAGGGAGACGATGCTTCCCCACAGGACTAGCCATCCCACCAGCACCAATTTCACACTGGCAGCTGAACTCCTGCATAGTTTTCCACCCAATCTCTTTTCAGAAGCAAGTTTGGGAAGCTGGGCTGGCTGTCCTTGTTGCAAGGCCTCCTGAGGGTCTGTTCCCAGTCTCTGCCTGGCCTCTCTTCATCATTATCCTTATTTTCCTATCTAATATCTGCATACCTGAAAGTAGATGGATTCCATGAAAGCCACTCACTCCACATTTAGTTAACAGACTATGTCCATAGCTTTACTGACACATTTCTAGAACAAGACATTGAGAGGGAACAGAACAGAGTAGTTTTCTGAGAAAGAACAAGACACACTGAGTTCAGCATTCAAAACTTAACAGTTTAGCCTGGCAGACCTAGCCTGAAGATTTTGCATAAACCCAGGGTAAACTGCAGCAACATCCACAGTTTCTTAATCACACTAATCCTAAGTGAAACTCTGCTGGCATTGCCCTTCCAAATGTATTGTGTGTCTGACATGAACACAGCATCTATATCTGAAACAGGAGCCATTTGAATTCAAACCTTCCTGCCATGTAAAACAACTATCCAAATGTGACAAGTTTCACTATGGGATTTCAGATTGTACCTACAATTGACAAACAGGAAAAGTGCATTCCAGTTGTAGAAATAGAAATAGTGCATCACGTATGCATTTGAAACTACCCCTAAAACTAAAATGCACTTTCAAAAGTCATCCACTCCTCAACGTTGAACAGATCCAGTTATTGCCACTGCAATTCTCTCTCCACTTCCAACAGAATTTTTTTAAAGTAATTTTAGGCATACATAAGACATAACAAGAATCATCCCAAAAGAAATTTCCTGCTCTTGTCTGCAGTCCTTCAAGGAATTCTCCTTGCCAGGTATTCATTTATACAGTTGGTTATGAATGAGTAATGATAGTAACACCAGATATATTTGGAACACTATGGACCAAATCTTCATTAAGTGGAGAAGCACAAGTAGATAAAATGAAGAGCAAATTCCTGCACACTCTGCAGTTCAGAATTGCTTCACAATCTATGCTCTGAGATGCTGTCTTTTTGTCTGTTCCTGTAAATCTTTCCAACATAATGAATAATTAAAATCAGCCAGATTACATGGTATATCACATTAATGACAAGAAAACAGGGGTTTATATCATCTGCCCATTTCTCTCTTTTATTACCTATAGTGTTGCTGACCCCGGTCACCTCCTGCGTGCTACTCCTGTTTAACCTACTCTCTATAACTCAGAGCCAAAAGGAGTAACGACACATAGCAACACCAGCCGTGTTTTCCAGTTTGGAACTGTAGCAATACCGCTTTGTAACTGCACCTTCTCCAAGAACTACACAGGGTCTGAAAAGGGTATTACTCAGGTTCTTCACAACAGCATGCTCCTTGGCACAGACCAAGCATGGGAAAACTAAATCCCAAAGATAATGGCTCTCACCAGTTTGTGGAAGCACAGTCAGAACAAAAACTTGATTTACAACCCTGCAGGTGACCAACATTAATTGCAATCTGTCTTTATCTTGAAAGATACTCATGAAGAATAGCATCAGTCCTCACAGCGTTGCCAGAGAGGAGGTAAAAAATAAAAAAAGCAGAGGGACTTCCAGTGATAGGGCATATATGAACTTGCCTTTGCTGTGGAGTAGAATGCACAGTATCCACAGCAAAGAATTCAGCCTAAAATCAGTTAAGCCCCCAATTAGCTTGTGTAGTATCCAAGTATGATGCCAATAAGAAGAATATATATTATCAAGAGAAGAACTAGCAAGACAATTGGCTCCAAAAGTATTTACAGGAAATAGCATTTCTCTTCTCTAAAAAG
This sequence comes from Phalacrocorax aristotelis, assembly GCF_949628215.1. Taxonomy (NCBI): domain Eukaryota; kingdom Metazoa; phylum Chordata; class Aves; order Suliformes; family Phalacrocoracidae; genus Phalacrocorax; species Phalacrocorax aristotelis. The sequence continues at coordinate 52,491,921 of NC_134280.1, read as the reverse complement.
GACTTTATCTTGCTTCTGGTGTGTGCCAGTCTTTCCTCGAAGGCCCTTTCCTCATTTTCTCAGGTTATATAGCAAGAAAAGCCAAAAATATCAGATTGTAATTTCAACTATTTACAGCATAGCCAAATATCCAAAAACCACCTGTGTATCCTGCACATCTGCCACCATCCTCCAGGCAAAAGAAAAAAAAAGAATCCAAGATATGCAACAGGATTTCCAGGATATGAGTTGCAGTGAGATATTTGCAACACAGCATCACAGCTACAAGCAGCCCTACAGGGACACAGGCAGATGGCTTGATATTATTCTCCAGACCTTGGACTGCCAAGTGTTAATAGCATGGCAAATCACTGCCGTAAAAAAATCAGAGACTGGAAGTATAAATGTGTGGTTTTATTTTTCGATCAAAGTGTGCATGGTATATCTATATTGCTACCCAATGTATAAATACTTTCTTCTTCAATAAGTTCTTCATTTAATGTTTTGCCTCCACAACTGGCCAGCCTCTAGTAGTCCAGAAAGTAGTACTTGGTTGCAGATATCAGTCAGAAATATAAGCCATACCTCCAGAAGGGAGAGACGGGAGATAGATTCAAATTCTCTGACTGTTGAATGAAATAGTTCAAGACCACCTCAGCTCTCAAACTATCACGATCCTATGAGATACTCTCATATGAAATATAGTAGAGGAAATGTTACTTTATCTCTACTTCTCAAAACAATGAGATCTCTTCCTAACTCCTAAAGTCTTCACTGCTTAGAGAGCAGTCCAGCTATAACTAACCCCAGACTCCCACCGCTGCCAAATAACACTGCTAGCTTGTCTTTGCCTGCTCCAAAGACCACTGAAGTCAGAAAACACTATTGCTGAGACCAACAGCTGTGGATCAGGATTTGTAGATTCCAGAGAAGCTGTACCCAAGCTCAGATCTCGTAATTTACTTCCATTTTTCTAGATTTATTCAGACCACTGAATTCGAGAGGTTTTAGATAATTAGTGATGTTAATGGAGGGAATGGGAGGACCCAGCACTGAACAATTATGCTAAAGTACCCTACTAAAAGATTAATTATTCCATCTCTATCTTATTATAAAACAGAGGATAGAATTCAAAAGGATTTATTTCAATAAGTGCTGCTGATAATAGCTCACAAATGAAAATTTGAAACTAAAGGAATAATTTTTTTTCCAAGTATGTTATGGAAAAAATTAACGTGATGAAAAATTCTAAAACATGGAACAACAAAGAACCTAAAAAGATAACTTGATCACAAACTGAGCAAACTTTTGAAGAGGTAAGGGGGGAGAAGACACTACATCTACACAGCTAGAAAGATGACAGTATTATTTAACACAGGAAAAATAAGGCCCAAATTCAGAGTTCCTGTAACTGTTAGTAAAGATGTCCCAAAGATATATTACCTTTCCATTTTATTCCCACTTTCTTGCCGAGAGTTATAAATGTCACCTTCGCATCCTTCTCCGTCTACACAAGGTCAGGGAGTGTTACACACCCTTCTTCCTGGACTGACTCCAAAACACGCCTGTTCAGCACACTGCCACACGCAGACTATTGATCTCTGCAGCTGTACTGAAGTCAAATAGCCAGCAGAAATCCAATTGTTGCAAGAAGGTACTACGGACTGATGACAGCCCTCTAGGAAACAGTTAGTTAGTCAAGACTGCTCAACTAAAGGAACATGGGCAGGAAAAATATCTGAAAGTGTGATTATGGAATGGGTTTAGAGAATCATTTATTAGAATAATTCTGGGAAAGAATGATGCAAAACAAAAATGTATACTGTTTTGGTGGTGACCAAATTTAAAGGAAAGAGACTAATAAACAATTCGGCCATCATCCAACTTGCCTCCAGGTTAGCCCAACAAGGGATGAGAATGCCTGTATTTCAGTATGGGTATTGTGACAAGCTTTAAGCATGAGCCCCTCAAAAAGTGCCTGAATGCCTCAAAAGAACAGGCGATGTTAATGCTACAAGGCCAAATGATAAGATTCTAATAGCCAGTACTTAAATCTGTTTCTTATTAGCAAATTGGTTTTTGGAAGTCTAATGATTTGGAATCACCAAGATTTAAAATACTAGCCTTGAATGAAAGATGTTGGAAGATACTCTTTGCTATTAAATCTATAAATTGACTACAAATTTAGCCTAGTTTTTAATTCTCACTGATACGCCAAACAAGACAATTGAAGTATCCTTGCAGATAAAACAGTTTTCTTAACAACTGGCATGGACACCAAAATCTCCAGTTAGTACCTAGCTGCTTCATTCATGCATTCACCTTAAGAGTTAGGAGCAATTGCTTACTTGAATTTTACCGACTTAGTCTTTGTCTTTTTCAGAAAAATTAACAATTAAATGATTAATCTGAATTAAATGCATTGATACTTTTGCATTATAAACTCAGAGCTGAAGAGATCCTTACAGAAGAAAATATAAGACTCACTGACATTTAGAATCACCAGCACCATGTTTCACTGAAATCGACGTAAGCATGAATCTGGGAGAATTATTCAATGAATCAATAAGTGAACGAATGGATAAATCTTCTCAGTAAAACATTCAGGACCTCCATAACAATACAGCACCCTGATTTTCAGTTTAGTAAACAAAGGGAACGGGCAAAATCTAAAAGCTGTAGGTAAGGGTAAGTTTAGGTTAGGAGTGAAAGGGAAATTTAGATTTTCCTCATTGTCATAACAAAAAGACAGGTCAAGCATGACTTCTTCCTTGTGTTCTTGCATGGATGCCATTGTGATATTAAACAATAGCCAAATGTATTGTGTTGCTCATGGAGTGGGACCTACCCAATTGCATTACAATTCTTATTCAGAACATTTCAGGTTAGATTTATAAATCCATCCTAAATTGACTACAGAAACCCTGTCAAAGTAAAAACAGAGGCTTTGACATAGTTCTACTAATCAAGAGCACAACAGCAATAGTGGTTCTGTGTCAGATAACAAACAACATTTTTCAGGAGCAGGGAAGAGAATGAGTGGGCACATCGTACTTGCCTGAGCAAGACAGGCAGGCACACACACAAAGACACAAATCTATACTTGTGCCAGCAGTCACAGCTCTGTCTTCTTGTGGAAGCTACACCCACTTACGCTGAGTTGCTCTGTAGATACTTTTAGCATGAGATCAACCTGTGCAAATCCACAGAAGCTTACTAAGACCCAATAGAGCAGTGCCAGTTTGCAGCAGAGGAGAATCTGAATCTTGCTGTACCTTTGGAGCATGTTTGACTGAAAGGTTTTATAAGGGAGGGAATTCCTTTTCCTTCAGTTTATTTAAATGACCTGCAGTTACTATGGTTACTCTTAAGGCATTTGAAATCTGCCTGCATGATGCAATTGGTGAAATGACAAGGCACAAAAATTGATGTTCCTGTGAAACAGGCTGTTCACCCAGGACAGAAAACCAAAGGTTGTAAATAGCTGATGCTGAAGATCTCATATTTAGCCCACTGGCTCCACCTCAAACACTTTCAGTGCTACCAAATTAGCATTTCCACTGTAGCTCTCTTGGTGACATGGGGCACAAGTGCTTTTGTTTCAACAAAGCCCACTGTGTTAAGTTCACTCCACTGAGGCTTTAAGACAATAGAGGAATGTCATTCAAAGAGCAGGAAACAATGCACTATTATCTTTCTCATTTATCTGGCCTATCTATCAGACAGGGAGAAAGAAAATCTTGTTTCTTTAACAAATTATGTCACAAACTGCAAAAGAGGCTGCAAACACTCTCCCCTCACCCTGCTATGGCTGCATTAGCTGAGTGTTAAGGTCACTTCCTGAGCATTTGTGCTTGCCTATTTTCCCCCATATGCCATATGAAAATACTGCAACTAGCACTTTAACAAAAGCCACGTTAGGCTGTAATGAGTTAATGAATAGAATATGGGAATACAGAGGCAGCTACTCATCTCTCTCCAGCACAGCTATTTATACAAACACCAGTGTAGACATATTCAGCCCAATAAAACCTGTTATTTTAATAATGTAGAAAGTGTTGGTGTAACATTTTTTTTTCACATGCATTTTAATTCACTAACCTGCCCCAGGCTGACTACTCAATAACTTACCATTTCTTCTTCATCCTTAGCCTGGTACCATCTGTGACAATAAAACAAGGGAAAGGGCAGAGGGAGAAGGAAATGTTTGTTAAATAAAATCTAAATGACGGATTCAGATAGACGTTTTCCATTATTAAAAGGAACGAAAGTGTTACTTTTCCAAACTACAAGCATACAATACTGATTTCAATAAACACAAACCAAATGCAGAACAGAAAGACAGTCCTGCTTCTTTTATTCAGCAACTATGAACTAGGTTAAGGATGCCCACGTTTTGCCCTGTAGCAGAGGCTGACATGATGATACCTCCAGTAAGGCAAGGCAATTCCATTTCAGGCCCTGATCCTACATCACTGATACCCCTGAGAGCTGGGCCATTGACTTTGCAGGTCTAAGCATCAAGCCTTTAGGTGTCAGCACAGCTGCTGCATACCACAGAAGAAATACCAACTGAATGTTTCTTGCAGCAAGGGACACTGAAGTTCATGGTTAAAAGCTGCTCGCTCGGCCATCCAGAGCTTCCACTTTTGGTATCTCCTCTGAAGAGCTGTGTCATGTTAGATTGTGATGTACTGAATTTGTAATCAATAAGGTATCTACTGTCCCCTCAAACATAAACCAAAATTTTAGAACCAAACCAAAGATCTTTGTATGGACTCTCAAAGGAAAGAGGATTCAATGTTAAGTTGCATGTAAATAAAAATCACTTAATCTCTAGGATTCAGAAGCTGCATCCCAAATGACAGGGGATCCCTTTTGACACATCATCTCTAGTAATTCACCAACCACCTTTTTAACCTGTACTTTCAGCTTTAACAGCTCTTTCTCATTAAGCCTACTTTAGTTACCACCCTAACAATTATCTACTTATGTTAGCATTGTTTTAGAGCTTTATTTGTAAAAAATCTTTCTAGACCACTGTGCTTGCAGGACTAGATGCACCTACTCCTTTTTTACAGCACCTACATCAACAGTGGTAGCAAGGCCAGAATCCACAGACAAAAGCCTTCTGCTCCACCAGTCTCTGCAGTGCCAAGAAATATTTGTACTATTTGGTTTCATCAGATACATACAGCTGCGTACAATGAAAAGTAAAAGGCACTCCAGCCAAGCCTTTTTGGACTGCAGATTTGGGATGTAACAACATTCTGAACTAGGCAACAAAGCATCAACCATGTCCTTAGACACATATCCCACCCCTAATGATAAGCAAAGCACCAAACCCTTTGCATGATTAATGTGGGGTCTCCATCTTTAAATATGCAGGTCATGTAAACACAGGAAGGAGGACTAAGTGAAGGGGCCCTAAACACTTCTTCAAGCTTTTGCATAGGTTGCTGTGTTGTTAACCAGCAGCAACAGTATGAATACCTGGATGTACTTCAGCAGGCAGAAGATGGCTGGCTAGGCTACAAAATAAGCAGCAGAAATCCTTGCTTTGCCAGTCCAGTCTTACCTCACAGAAAGGAGATGAGGAGGAACTCCCTCCTTTCCCTGTGCCCTCCAGGTTATTGCAACATGAAGATTGCACTCAGCGCTTCACAGGCTGAGTGATTCTACTCTGGAGGGCAGCTGGCCAAACAACAGTCCGGAAAGATAAAGAAATGTTCAGGGAAATCATCACAGAATGAAATCCTGTTTCTATATTAAACAACTCTTAAGTCACTCTCCTGCACTAAGGGCCTCACCGTGATTCTCTGCATTTGTATTTCCTCTGGCTTGCAAGAGTTGAAGTCACTCTTTGGTGCAAAATAGGAATTGTACTTCCCAAAGGACCTGGCAAACCATCATAAACACAAGTATCTTTGATCATACAAGTTTTAGCTACAGCGTAATCTCTCATGCATTCTAGCCCATAAGTCTTGCTATGCAGTCTCACAGGCTCTTCCTCAAAATTGTTACGTTAGAGCATGAGGAGAAAATAGGAGGGAGGGTGGTGAAGACAGAAAAAATCCCCATCAAAAAATATACTCTGGAACACCATTTCAGCAGCTACCAAACAGCAGGATTAATAGAGAGTTGATTTAAGGGAGATATTACCAAAGGATCAGAGTAAAAATTTCTAGCTTTCCTAAGAACTATTTAGTAATTTGAGAGCTAAAGATGCTACTTTTGCAATCCAGACCAGCAGTACTGCTGTTATACCTTACCTTCTATGTCTCCTTCACAGCAGTTTTACAGCTAGGGCTCCAGGGTACAATGGAAAGGCCACAGCAGTCACTGAAAAAAACTGAACCCATTCATACAAGGTTCTGGAAATTAAATTACTAATTAGCCATCAAGCAGAATCTTTTACATCTATATACAGTACTCAACCTGTAAGAAGAGTGGACAACCTACCATGCCAGATATATTTCTGATGAAACGTTTTCAAAAAACAGTTGTACACCACTGGTGTCACCAGAATGGGAAAATAAAATAGCTCCGTGTTCTATTTGCTTCTTTTGTTATGGTTATTTTTAAAATTAAAGTCATATTTCTCCCCACAGGCCAGGTACTTTCATCTCATGTTTCACAAATCTCTACTCAATGCTGCTTACGTGCTTCTCAGATTCCCTTTGTTTACTCTGGCAAAACTCACGTTGGTACAACTGAAAGTTAAATGCACATAGTGACTACAAGCTTAAATTCAAGATTAGCAAGATCATTTCACTGACATTACTGAAAAATAAAAGATCCAACTGTTCCTGAAAATTCTCACATTTCTATCAAGTTATGTCAGCAGAGAACATTTTAGCATTATCCTCAAACCAAAAGAGCAAAGGATGCTGACCCACTGAAAGGCAGGGTGTGGATGTAATAGGGAACTGGCAAATCCACCCAGTCAAAAACTTCAAGATTTTGACAATTCCATCCCTCATTTATCTCAATTTGCCTAAAGGCCTCATCCCAAATACAATTACGTAATGAGCATTTGCTTATTTTTCACAGTATCTCAATTAACAAGTGTCTCATGAAGCTTGGACATAACTTAAAGACAGGGTATTAAGCATTCTTCTGTGCTAAAACTCACCCACTCTTGGATGAAGATAGAAACCTGATAGTATTTGAATTTGGAGCATTCTACTGTAGCAGTTCTAGAAAGATGCTGAAAGCAAGGGTTCTTTTCCTCTCTTTCTCAGAAAGCCTTACAGTTAACTAAAATACCTCTGGACTAATACATATATCATAGGTATAGATTATAACAGACATACATTTACATAATATATACAAAACAGATATCCATTAACTTATCTATAATTACATGAGCTCCCTAATATTACACCACAGGTGCAGAAGAAACGACCATGCACAAAGCACCAAAGACTTTATGGAACTACAATAATTACAAAGAGAATCAGAATATTACTCAACATTTAATCTTTTCTTCTGATCCAGAATAAAAGGGATCAAATTGTATCCCTCTACAAATGCATGCATAGGCACATGGAGACACTTTTCCTTGCCTGTCGATAAGAGAAAGATATGTCTCAAGAACAGCCCTTTGGTACCCTGACAGCTTTGACAGCCATTGTCATTAGAGGTTATCAAAAAGAGGACATAGCATGATACCAGTATGTTAAAATCCCTTCCCCGCTTCTGCCCTTTCCTCGACACTTCTTATAATTTGCTGGCAACACTTCTTTACATTGTAGGATTATCACTGACACACATCACTTTAAAGTAAAATTTATAATAAATTAAAGACCTTGCTCTTTTCTGTCAACTATTAATTCAGAGAAGCTTGACTTTCATAAAAGCACAAAATTCCCTAAAGGTCACATCCACTGTCCAAAGAAGTCAAAACTATATTTCCAATGAATTAAATTCTGATAGGTCTGGATGAAACCCTGAAATTATAAAAGATAACATATTTCATTAAGCAACCACTTAAGAAGATCATCACCCACTTCCAGGATTAATTTGAAAGGTCTTCATTTTAAAAGAAACTTTATGGTACAACTAGTTTTACTAGTAAGTTGTATAGTCGCTTTGAGAGATTTTGCCTTGCATTTCACCTGAGGGTGAAGCTGCCATGACAAAAGCTACAGAGAAACAACAAGGTGGGTAGATTTGTGTTTACAGAAGATAGAAAAGTGCTAGAAAGAAAAACAGTACTTTTCACAGGTTCAGAGCAGAATTTTTCTGGTTTTGGTTTTAAGTCTGGTTTGATCAGAATTGATCTTTTAATTCCCCCTTAAGTCTGCCCCCAGCCCTGCCTTTTTTTGGCTGAGTGTAAATGAAGACCTAGAGAGGATCCATATTTGTGGGCCCATGCATACCTCTAGTGAAAATGAATAAACAAGCATTAACAAGCCACAAAACCTGCTTAATTTTGGGCCAGTTACAATCTTCTTTATCTCCACAGCAAATCAAGCTATATGTGAGCTGGAATAAGAACCACTGTCTGCATCATTCCACAGGCTGTCTTGATGAAAACAGTTGTATCTCATCTGCCATAGGGTTAGCTACCAACTTTTGCTCCAAGCCTGAAAAAGAATTGCTCACTTTTTAGGACAAGGAGTAGCTGGGAAAGGTGAGAGCATCTCTGGCACCATCATCTAAATCACACACCTCAACTGCATGGATTAGTTACAAGACAGCACTAACGAATTACCCTGAAAGTTGGACTCTTAGTTTATGTGCTACTTCAGGACTTTTAAAACTTGTTTTGAGCAATTCTTCATCCTCTCCACTAGAAGCTTTTTCAACAAAAATTCTGAAGAATGCTCTGACCTATTCCATTGTCCCAAAACTGTGTGTGTGTAACGCTCACAGAACCTTGTCTCCTCAAATGAAAAACAAGTCATTAAACTCTATTTGGTGCCAATTTGGGTGGTGGCAGCCTTTTAGCATGTGAACACACTCTCTGAAAGGACTGGAATAAAAGGACAGACCAGGATCTTGATTCTTTCCTTATAATTATATGCGGGGTTAAATATATCCCTGGCATAGAAAGACATGGTAAAGATAACATGAACTTTCATATTTACAGATACACAGCATTTGGTTGAGTCACTGGGTCAGAATTCCCAAGACTCAACATCCTGCCATCTCTAGAAGTCCTCTTCTACATCATACACATGTGGGGGGTTCAGAGCAGTGAATGCATCCATAGCAGGGAGGTGCCTTTCCACTGGACACTGGAGGAAAAAAAAGCTTTGGAGATTTTCAGTTCCCAAAGGACTTTAATGTATGTTACACAAATAAAATAGGAAACATTCCGGATACAGTGTAACTCCAGATGTTATTTCAGTTCTGACAACATAGTCTCCTTGCCATCCAGGCTTTGTAAATTACAGTGATATTCTCATGACAGAATGAAGCCCTCATCTCTTAACAGGAAGGTGCCCAAAATATGCAAGACTGGCTGCCATATTCTTTGGCAAAGTTTTGGGGTTTTGTTTTGGGTTTTTTCACTATTTTTTGTGATTAAAAATTCAAATTGGCTTCAGTGACAATACCGTAAGTCAAAATTGTTAACATTTTTATCGAAGGCTTCTAATTTACAATGCATTTAACGTCCCTCATTGCCATGAACTTTTTTATACTTTGCTTACTGTGATCCAACGAATGGGAAATAAATGGACATTCCACTAAGAACTCTGTGGATGTGTGAAGTTGTGCACTAAATAAAAAAAAAAAATTAAAAAAAGGCTTGGGAGAGTTATTTCAAATTCAGAGTAGTATGCACATTAAATTAAATTGGTTCTTTTAAACTAGCCCCAGGGATCTTTGCCCACCTCACATGAAATTCTCTCAGGCAGGTAGAACAGCCTTCAATTCTGACATGAGATCTATTTTCTCCAGCAATGAACAAACTAAGATGCATTAGCAGACTAAGGCAGGAGAAACTCTGACTTCATTATTTGCTATAAATCTCAAATACACTTGGGCATTAAGTTGCACCAAAATTGTATTTGATGGAGAGGATTGAGTAAGAAAAAGATTTACTCTCTAGTCCACGTGTGATACCAAAGCCAGTCTGGCACACAGATGCTTCAGTGATGAACACTTCCCTCATAAAAGAATTGTAGGATCTGGTCATTAAAACACTAGACTGAGATGCAGAGATCTGGAGTTCAACTCACAGCTATGTCACAGACTTCCCTGGCAAGTCTGAGATGTCATTTAATCCCTTTGTGATCAACATATTCAGTGAAGTTTGATTGGTTGGTTGGTTTTTTTAATAGTATCTGTTTGGAATAAACACAGTTATGTACTTATTTAATCTAGCAAAATAGGTCTTGAATCACATTGCAAGCTCCACAGTGCCACTGTAGTATTGAGTTCTGGCACCAATTCTTCACCATGGGAAGCCAGCTGTGGCTAAAAAAATAATAATAATAAAAAAAAAAATCTGCAAGTGTCCTCCTAGAAAAACAGTTAAAAGCTGGCTGCCCTAGCAATAAGAAAGGGATGTAGTCAGGTCTGCTGAACAATTCCCTGATACAATCCATCCCTGCAGCCAAACAAGGTAAAATTCAGAATGCCAGCACCACGTACCTAGTGTAATTCAGTAAGAGTTGCAGAATGGCAGTTCTGTAAGACTTGAAGGCCTGGATATACCAGTCATCAAGGAAGACGACAACAAACCAATAAGCAGTAAGAAACGCACATAATTTCAACCAGCCTTCCAAAAAGCATTGTTTCCTCCCTGGCATATCACAGTGCATTAGGATTACAGCATGAGAAGACATTAATTCTCCAAAACCACCGTGAAGGCATAACAGAGAGAATCCTAATGCTTTGATTCTGCATGAGCTTGGTTCTAACAAGAATTGTATTAATGAAATGCCTTTGATATTGACGTAGACATTGCACTAATTTCCACAGGGACAGCTCTTTTCCAGAGATGCTAAGCAACTGGCTGATCACAAAACAGGCAGGACCATAAGAAAAGGAAGTGATCAAGTCAGGCTTCCTATAGGTTTGTGTGTCAGTTGGCTTCCAACAAGGTGCAAAACTGAACTTAAAGTTTCCTTTAAGTTACAAAGCTCACAACAGAGCTTTTTCACTTGTAGTCTCTAGTGCCTTGTAAAGGTTATAGCTGTGATGCTGTTTTCTCAGCAGAGCACCAAGGGCACCCCCTCTCCTGCACTGTGGAGGCTGTTACCCTTCTTGTCAAATTTGGATTAAAACGGCCAACAGGTCCACAGCTGGAAGGAGAAAAAGATGGAATACAACCAAGGATGGTAAAACTGTTCATGATCACATAGGCCTTGATCCCTCATGAAGCTAGGTTTAAGATGTCATGATGTAAACTTGTAGCATTTTTACCCCAGTAATTATAACCCTTTTCATAAAGCCTCCAGGGTTCCTAAAGGTGGTTCAATAACTCAAGAGACATATACAAAGTGAAAGTGGAAAATGAACAGCAGGGAGAGGTGATGGGAAACGAGAGACTTCTATATAAGCACAGAATTAGTGCTCTGTACTATTTCTACCTCAGTGTGTCAACCTTTCTCTCTCTGCCCTCCACTTCCCTTTAGTTACTCACCATAAAGTAAGTCTTTTAATTGCTATGTAACTGAAGCTATCTTACCAGCAGATTGACTGAGAAGGCCAAGCTGGTGTCTAGGGACTACAGGCCCTTTGGTGACTTTTTTAATTCTGGTCAGAGTACAGAAGTCAATAAATCATTCTTGCAGAAGCTGTTACTGACCCTGCGCAAGCCCTGGGAGGAGAGATGAAATCTCTATTCACTAGAAAATAAATACTTGTTTTGTTTTTTTTTTTTTAAGTTTCAGACACAGAACAAAGAAGGGAAAGGAAAAAAAAAAGAGAGATAAGTTCAAGAAAGGCAAAAAGTGCAAAGCACAGCCTTCAATGACCAAGTGGAAGAGACCATTTATTAAGTTCTCCTGCTTGACGAACTTAGTACTGACTCACACAGAGCAGAGCTGCACTGCCAGTATTTCAAGATACTGACCGAAACCTCAAGAAGGCAATAACATTCAACCAGTCTTCTTGCATCGTCCTCATAGGTTTCGTTTTTTCCTGACAATATATGAGTTTCCATTGGTCAAATTAAATTTTTCTTTTTCCAGATTTTGACAATTTTTTCTTTAGAGTATCTGAAAATATTTTTAGGTAATTAGCTATGTCATTATTATTTTAATGGAAATGTGCTAATTAACACTAGGTAAGGCATCCTCTCAGAGTACAAATAAATACTAGTCCATCACATGATTCTTCCCACCATTTCTCTTTGTGGTCTTTGGTGACTGTGACTGTTACACATCTAGCCTGCTTTATATCCACATTTACACTGTGGAACTTCACCAACTTCTGTGAGACTGTATGTTTAACTGATGGGATATGTACGTTTCCAACTTTATTTTCTATTTTTAATGAGGTTTTAAAGTGATGCTTTCCATCAAAACAGGAAGTTTATTTGGAATCCCCAAGACGTCAGAAAAGCAGGAAATGAAGGATTAATGACCACACAGTTTTAAGCAAACACTGAAGGGAATTTAACCCTGTCCTTTGAACACAACAGGTTAATGCTTTCCCTTTTTTGCATTCAGGAGGCTGAAAATGCGCACCACAATATGATCATTTGTTTCATACACATGCTACACAAATCTGAAGTTAATAGCCTTCAGAGAATAGGTGAAAAAGAGTAATCACTAGCCTGAAAACTCTCAGCACCTCTCATGACAGCATTATTTGACAAGCAGCTGCTAGCAATTGCCTTCTACTGGCAATTCTGCCGTACTGGGAATACATGATGTACCTGTATAAAATGCTATAGAACAATACATCTGCAGAATTCAGTTGCAGGTATTTTAGTTTTTTGCAGAATAGAAAAAACATACTTTTCATCAACAGGTTGGGCAGTACAAGTTTCCGATGCCAAGCAAAGTATTTTCAGGATGCTATCATCTTAATACCATAATGACAAGGCTCCTTCAGAAATATCTTTAAGTAGATAAGCAGCATTTTGTCACATATGTGAAAACTAATGTGTTCTGACATCATTTCATACTTGCACAGCATTTATTTTAGATGGTTGTCTCTAACCTCCCCTTTGACCACTATGAATTTTAGCAATGACTTCACTGGAAACAGGAATAAGCCCTTTATAAACAAAGATCCAAAACCTCCTTTGTTTGATGTAAAAGGAAAAACTGAAGAAGTAAGGAGGATTTTCAGCACACAAGAGTTAGCTACAAAGGACAAGCACAGCAGCTACCAGCAGTTATTGCTGTAATCCTACACTGTTTTACATGACAGAAAGATAACTTCTGTGTTGCACTTGGCATATCTAAAAAAATTACAATGGCGTGTCCGAGTCACAGCAGAGGTAAAGAAAACAAACCCGGCACATACATGCTTTATTATCGCTTCAGCTCATCATCAACTAGAACACAAGAAAATCAATAAGAATCCTATATGAACACATCCACCATAATAAAATATATGGCTTACATATATCAAATCCTAACAAGTATGCTTGCATGCGCAGTGGAGAAAATCACTTCATAAAACAATCCCAGAAGAGAGCTAAAAAACAAAAAAACGTGTCTAAGGAAGGGACAAAATTGAATGATGTATCCAGAGGATAAAGACGTAACAATGAGAACTCTTCATCAATATACTGGACCTGACAGGCCAGTGTTTGTATCATTTTTTTTTAAGTCTTAGTTAACTTGACACCTCCAAAGAGTCATACAGATTTTTGCCTATGCTGGAATAAGTGGACTGAAGTGACTAGTGTCTATTTAAGTCCCTCTAAAGCATTTGATTCCTTACAGAAAGAGGCCACGTTAAACATAAATGACTACCTATTTGAATCTTGACTGTCTCCTCTGTAAGGAGGAGTGCACTATATCACAGTTCCTGCTTCAAGGATTGCCTTGTGAAGTACAGCTCCCTGGAGTTGGAAATTTTGCATAAAACCTCTATTTAGCTTTAAAGTCATAGAATCATTAAGGTTGGAAAAGACCTCTAGGATCATCAAGTCCAACCATCAACCCAACACCACCATGCCTCCTAAACCATGCCCTGGAGTGCCATGTCTACACATTTTTTGAACGCCTCTGGGGATGGTGACTCCACAGCCTGTTCCAGTGCCTGATCACTCTTTCAGTGAAGAAATTTTTCCTAATATCCAGTCTAAACCTTGCACAATGCAGCTTAAGGCCATTTCCTCTCATCCTACTGCTTGTTACTTGGGAAGAGAGACTAACACCCACCTCACTACAACCTCCCTTCTGGTAGCTGTAGGGAGTGATAAGGTCTCCCCTCATCCTCCTCTTTTCCAGGCTAAACAACCCCAGCTCCCTCAGCCGCTCCTCATACAACTTGTTCTCCAGACCCTTCACCAGCTTTGTTGCTCTTCTTTGGACATGCTCCAGCAACTTGATGTCCCTGTTGTAGTGAGGGGCCAAAAATGAACACAATATTCAAGGTGTGGCCTCACCAGTGCCAAGTACTAGTGCTGCTAGTCTCCAATCATCCCCACAAGACATGCAAACAAGTCAGGTTCTCTTACACATTTCAGGTTAAGGAAATACATGGAATAAAAGCTAGAGTTTGCCACAGTGGTTTTCATTTATTCTGACTGCTCATTTCCCTGTACAACATGAATTTCAATTTACCTGAAGAAGGGATTTCTCTCTTACTAGCAGGTAGATTTTTTACAGTGTTTTTTCCATAATAAAGTCCAATATTCTAGCCCAGGATCTGTCTCAAGTGGTCATCTCTAATATCCCCCGGATTTCGCTTCTACTGACCTCTAATAAGCAAGCCAAGATATTAAGAAACAGCTGCATTACTTTGAAAGTCACATTACCCCATGAAAGTTAAAAACCTATTCCCATAATTCCTAAGATTATGGACCAGGAGAGAGTAGACAAGATATATTTTGTTTCTCATTTTAGAATTTGTTTTATTGTCTTCTCTTTCATTCTTCAGTTCATTAGTCATGTTTCGCAACTTTTTCTGTAAATCCAACTACACCATTTACTTTGGTAGTGTGTATCCTTTCCTAGACATCAGAAAATAATCTAATAAAAATACTATCAGCCTAACTAAGACAGAAGACATTTTAGCAAGAAAGATGTAATGAAGAAGAACAAAAAAGAAAGAATAGGCCTGAGAATCATCTTGGTATTGTGACTTACATACCTTTCTAACAGACCTAGCATAAAAGAGAAAAAAATTTCTAATAGTAAAAAAAAATATAATTCTACCATTAAACTGCCCTCTACTATCATGCTGTTCTCCTAATCAGTTAAAATGCAAATTCAAAGTGAAAGTGCCCCTTGAATGTTCACCTATTACAGTTTGCTAGATCTTGGCTACTGCCTCTTACTCTAAATTGCTTTTAAAACATCTTTTTATTGAGCTTTCTTTCCACTGCAGTCCCATAAGGCCACACGGACTTCTCAAATCAATTCTCAGTGCACCTGAATCAATTTCTGAAGCTCACCATGTCAAGGGAGCAACCTTTTTTGAGAATAGAGCCAGTCATATGAGTGTTTAAATACATTGCATTAAATTTCTACTGCAATTCAGTGTCAGGCTTTAAACTTAGTGCAGAGAGTAGATAAAACACATGCTTGTAAAAACAGAGTAGTGTATGAACTTGCATTACAGGTATTATAGGACATATTTGACACAACAGTTCCCTTCTTTTGTGAAAACAACAATGGGATAGTCCCATTCCTCAGCAAGATCCTGACATTTGGGCATAGCTCCTCACAGAGCACAAGCCTATGAATTAGTTTTACATCACAGAAATAGGACTTGAACCTTTGATAAGGATTAACCAGTGTACCTGGGAAGATGACCTTTTTTCTGTCACTTAAAGAGGGAATAACATTCAGTTTATTAACAAAAGAAGTCTATAGAAACTTAAAGTGCTGTGTCTCTGTGAGGATCTCCTAGAATCTGTACTGGGCAGAGTCACATCTCATTCAGGAACTCTGCTCTCCAAGGAGCAAGCTAGCAGAGGCCATTAGTCCCACTCACAATTCTTATCTCCCCGATAAGGAGAGCAAATGATGACGATTTAGTTTCCCCTCAAAAAACACTACTTTCTGAGTGGCCACTCTGTGGATGCTCGTGGCTGAATATGCTGTTATTCATTCTCTACTTTTATTGACATAAGTCATATTTTTGCCATATTTACTATAACACTCTGAACGGATCAGAAAAGATCTCAGAGCACTTTCCTAGAGCACTTAATTGTAAGACCCAGCAGTCCTTCCCCAATTATTATCACCACAAAAGTGTCACTCCTATATCCAATTAAGAAAGAAGGTACTCCAAACTCACAAACACAAGCTTTGCTTGATGAGAATGGTCACCTCACAAGCCCGGACATAGACAGGGCAAAGACATTTAATGCTTTCTTTGCCTCAGTCTTCAACACCGATGGTGGGCTCAGGGACCCCCAGAGCCCTGGGCTAGGTAACCGTCACTGTAGGAATGATAAACCCTGACCTTGTGCAGGCCTTGCTGCTCCAGCTAGACCCCTGTAAATCGACGGGGCCTGATAGGATTTATCCAAGGGTACTTAAAGAGCTGGCTGATGTCATAGCAAGACCTCTCTCAATTATTTTTTCAATGCTCTTGGGAATCTGGAGGGGTCCCAGTTGACTGGAACCTGGCAAACATTGTCCCAGGCTTCAAGAAGGGCAACAGGGATGACCCTGGTAACTACAGGCCTGTCAATCTCACATCTGTGCCTGGTAAAATTAAGGAGATTATTCTGGGAGTTACTGAAAAACACCTGAAAGACAATGCAGTCATTGGTCCAACCAGCACGGGTTCGTGAGGGGAGAGTCCTGCCTAACAAACTTGATCTCCTTCTATGACAAGGTTACTCACCTAGTTGACCAAGGGAAGCGAGTCGATGTGATCTTTTTGGATTTCCATAAAGCTTTTGATACTCTCTCTCTCTCGGTACCCTCCTGGACAAAATGTCCAGCACACAGCTGGATAAACACGTAATGCAGTGGGTGAGCAATTGGCTAATGGGTCGGGCTCAAAGGGTCATAGTAAATGGCGTTACATTGGGCTGGTGGCCAGTCACTAGCGGGGTTCTGCAGGGATCCATCCTGGAGCCAGTACTCTTCAGTCTCTTTGTTAATGACTTGGATGCAGGACTGCAAGGAATACTAAGTTTGCTGATAACACAAAATTGGGAGGAGCTGTTGACACTCTCAAGGGCAGAGAGGCCCTGCAGAGGGATCTCGACAGACTAGAGAACTGGGCAATCACCAACTGTATGAAGTTTAACAAGGGCAAGTGACGGACTATACACCTGGGTCACGGCAATCCTGGATATACATACAGCCGGGGGGGAAACGAGAGGCTGGAGAGCAGCTCTGCAGAGAGGGACCTGGGGGTTCTGGTCAACGGCAAGTTTCAACAGGAGCCAACAGCGTGCCCTGGCAGCCAAGAGGGCCAACCGACCCCTGGGGTGCATCAAGCACTGCATTGCAGCCGGTTGAGGGCGGAGATTGTCCCACTCTGCTCTGTGCTGGTGCGGCCTCACCTTGAGTGCTGCATGCAGTTTTGGGTGCCACGGTACATTAAGGATATAAAGCTACTAGGGAGTGCCCAGAGAAGGGCCACAAAGTTGGTGAAGGGTTTAGAGGAGAAACAGTACAAGGAGCAGCTAAAGTCACTTGGTTTGTTCAGCCTGGAAAAGAGGAGACTGAGGGCAGACCTCATCGTGGTCTGCAGCTTCCTCACAACGGGAGGAGGAGAGGCAGGCGCTGATCTATCATCTCTGGTGACCAACGACAGGACCCAAGGGAATGGCAGAAGATGTGCCAGGGGAGGTTTGGGTTGGATATTAGGAAAAGGTTCTTCACCCAGAGGGTGGTGGAGCACTGGACCAGGCTCCCCAGGGAGGCAGTCACAGCACCAAGTCTGACGTTATTCAAGAAGCACTTGGACAATGCCCTCAGAGACATGGTGTGAATTTGGGGTTGTCCTGTGCAGGGACAGGAGTTGGACTTGATGATCCTTGTGGGTCCCTTCCAACTCAGGACATTCTCTCATTCTATGATTTAATTATACAGCAGCTTTGAAACATCTCTCTACACAGGTCTAATCTTCTTAATTGTGCTGCTCACTAATAACTTCATGTGGACAAACCAGCACCTTTTTATTACTGTCATGTTATTTACAAAATAAGTTGAAGGTCTGTAAACATAGCAAATTACTCCTGGTTTGTGCTCAAATTCTGGATACTGTTCATAAGTCATATGCCTCAAAACAGTATTTAATTAAAAACTTAGGAACTGAACACAAACAGACTTTGGGAAAGTAGAAAAAACAAGGTGTCACATTTACCTGTTCCTATTGTTTGCAGTTCAGTTTAGTGCAAGTACAGTAGTTCTTCCTTTTCAAGAGCTCCAAATTCTCTTTCCCCACTAACAAATAAACAGTTCCCAAATCTTAAGTTTTCTTTCAGCTTTTTATATTAGGTGAATGTGTTTATACACCTGGGTTTTGTGTATGTGTGTGCATTTAAATATACAAATATGTACACTTATTTATTCTCATGCTCTTATCTACACAAAAGAGAAATAGGGAAAGAGGTACATGGATGAAGTCCTCTTATTTCCTTCTTACACGTTTGTATCATGAGGCTTAAATGCAATGAAACAGAGCTTCTAAAAAATGGCTGGGGTGAATGTTGGTGTAAAGTTGATGCCTGCAGAGACTTGGACAAGCTTTGCAGATAAAACTCTGGTGCTAGATGAAGTGTGTCTTGAAACACGTCTTTGAATCTATTTTCAACTAATGCCCCATTTTAATGGTAAGGTGACTATTGCTCTACCATAAACACAAAGCATAAAAGTCCACTTTTACTCAAATATAAATGAACATCTAAGGACGCATAGTTACACCTCCAGTGTTGAGCACAATGATCATTACTTCCGAACCTTCATGTTTCCATGAAGAGATGTATCACTAAACAGTCTCTACTTCAAAAACTTCTGTTTGTAAGCATCCAGAGAGGCTACATTTTACAATTTAGCTGTCCTCAGGTTTTGTAACAACGTTTATTTTTTTATTTCTTTTTACACAAAAGTAACATTACCTCCTGCTAAGCCTCACACTTCACTCAGCTCTCAGTAGATTGAGTCCCTTGAAGTAGGCTTATACACACAGGAGAACTTGTGATTCTTTCCATACAGGATAGTAGTTGTATTGGTTTGTCAAACCCCTCCCTAACACCCTAAGGTTGTTTTCTAAGTTACAGTGGGGAGGCAATCAATCGCTGCAGAGTAAAAAGAAACCTTCTTCTTGTTAAGGCAGCTTATACTGACACCAATCATTAGAGAAAGCTATAGCTTTCTCCTTCCTCTGTGTTCGTAAACTCCAAACACAAACAGGGTGGGAGGATAACTGCAGTGCAAGTGCAGATAACAGAGGGTAATATATTGGATCTGAGAAAGTCTGACAGCCCATACAGGCAGGGGAAGAAATTAAGAGGACACTCCTGACCAGAAGTAATGCAGATGCAGTGAAGAACAAAACCATCCATTTCCTTCCCCTTTCACTTACCAAGCAACTATTCATCAAAGCAGGCAGCCACATTACAATCTTTTCTTTTTTACTATTAGCAATGTAAGCCTTTGAACAAATCTTATGGCAACCTAGTTAACATGAAAGATTTTACTTCCAGGAACACTTTTAGCTCCCCTGCCACCACTCTGCTCCCTCTATTTTTGCACAAAAAAAGAAGGGATGATGCATAAACAAATATGTCCAGAAGAGTACATGGAGTGCTGTTGGCTCATCCTTCTAATGGTCAGTGTCACAATACCACAAATGCAAGGGGAACAAAAAGAACAGGAAAATAGTGGCTAAGAAGGTGACTTGAGGAAGGGGAGTCATATTTCTCACTCTAGGAATGCAGCACTAATTCCACTTCATAGACTCTGGCTGGCTTAACCTCAGAACTCCTAACCTCCTTCCCAACTATGCCACATCCATTTCACTGAATCTCTCTGTTTCGATACTTACAAATACACTAGGATTTTAACTCATGCAGTCACTCAAACATTTCTGCAGGCGCTAAGATGTCAGGCAGTGTCAGCATACACAGTAATGCAGTTGTATTAATTTAGAAAAACAGGAGAGTCACAGCTGGAGAATCTTATAGTATTCTAAAAAAAAAAAAAAAAAAAACAAACCAAAAAAAAAATTAGGGAGTTCTCAAAACACCTCCCAGAATGAAGTCCTGCAAACTTTTATCCATATCCAATATTCATTACGCACAAAATCCTGAAGAATTCATGCTTAAGCACCACACACCCTAAGGATCCCAGAATCAGGCCCAGGATGATATGCAAAGGTAGCAGCTTCCTTTTTTCACACCCAATTACAGACTTAGGCATTTTAAAATAAGCAAGCACAGCATAGACAGAGATCTTTCTGTATACAAAAAAAAGTATACAGAGAGGTGAAAATATGCAATCCCAATCAACAGTTACAGCAGATCTACAGAAGTATTTCTGAACTTTTTAGTGAGCAAACATATCATTCAAAGCAATGTAGGCATAACAGAATTTCCCTGAAGGCCAGCCCTGCCATGCATTTTTTTGCTGTGGTCTTACAAGCACACAGAAATCCAGTAACCTGAATGAGGGTCTGGACATAACGGGGTCCTCCCACAACCAAAGGGGACCACATAATTCAGGACTAATTTTAGGAGAAGTTGCATACATCAAAGTAGGGGGTGCGGGGGAGACAACTGAAGATACACACCACAAAACTTAGCTTTCCTTTATAAAGTGTATTATACCTACAGTGCCATAAATGTGCTTACAAACTTAGAAAAAGATTGATAACTCCTCTGTCTCCAGAAGCTTATGTTCCAGGTTCAATAAGGTGATAATATGTCTTAGAAATAGTAAATTTACTCTAGCTACTTTAAGAAGTAAAGAAGCCTTAGAAAGCAAGACTACAGAACAGAACCTTGCAATGATTCAAAATATAATACCACTTCAATGCTTCTTGGCATAGCTGAGGGTATTTATATTCTAGTAAAAATAAAAGATAGTGAACACTTCACCAAGTGTCTAAAAGCTCTTTTGCTGCACATACAGTGGGCATTTCAATTGTCACCCACAACAGAAATGTTATTGTATATGAAGCAGTACCTGGCAACTATTTAATAACATATGACATTATGAAACAATTTGGTTTGGTTTATTTTTAATGACAGGAGATTTGACAGAAATTTGGTCACAATTACAAAACCAAAACTAAGGGTTTGAGCCAAAATCCACTGACAGATTTTGTCCACTGACACCCATAAACAGTGGGTTTTCAAGGTGAAACAATGCTCCAAAAACTGTCAAGTGAGAAATAACTTAGAAGAAGGAAAGGAGGAAGGAAAAAGCAGATAGGTATTGAGGAGATAATCTGAAACTCAGACACTCAGCTAAGGGAGACATTTATGTGCCACATTGCTAAATCTATGGGAAACAGCCAACCACAAACCAGACACAGGTCTCCAATGTTACTACCAGCAGTAGTAACAACTGTAACCTTTAGGAATTGCAAGAATAAATACTTTAAAAATGGTTATAGCACCTGCTTACAGCGCTAAGCACTCTGCAAGTACAGAAATGTAGCTGGGATCTCTCCCAAAGTTTATCAGGAGAAGACAGTAAGCATGACAGGGGAAAGGCTGAAGACAGACACAGTGAGCACGGCAAGGGCTTGTAACTGTCTGGACAGTTTGAGGAACATGCATGGTGGGGTGCAGGGTGTTTGCTTTGAAGAGGACAACTAACCACAAAGCTAAGGGAAAGGAGGAGCCTGGAATAAGGTGATATAAGGAAGGTAAAAACAGACAGTATTGAGGAAGAGAAATTGAGGTAAGTTTTGACTGCATCACCCAGAAGCACAGGGCTTCAGCCTCGCCTCAGCCAGAAGCACAGGCCATGCTCTGCACAGCATCCAGGCTTTGCTGTGCTGCTTTTGCAGCTGTTAGTACTAGCTGGTGTCTCTGTCTGGTTGCTCCCTGAAGTTGTTTCCTCAGGCCACAGAGCCAGGATATAAGGGGAGGAGGCACAACCAAGGTTGTAGTGCTACCTATGTAGCCATGTCCTGGGGCTGCAAGTCCCACAAAGAAACTGGCAACACAGTCCGGTTGAGCCTGTGTTTGGTTCTGCCTGGAGTCTTCAGTCTGGTTCCAGATATTGGCACAACTTGAAGGATATTGGCACAACTTGAAGGATATCAATTATGGAAAATAATATTTGCTTGGAAGGACTATTCTGTGGATATATAAAATTAAACAACAACAAAAAACAATTCAAAACTTGTCTAATAGTGCATAAAGAAAGAAATTATAAAAAAATAGAAATATAGGAAAGCATATGCAGCAATGATGGAAAGGAATTATTTACTCTAGTCAGTGCAAGTATGAATGACAGTTAAGAAAAAAAATAGAAGAATGTGTCAGTGCAGACAACTAGAACACCTAGGGATGAAACAGAAACTGCAAAACAGTCTCCAGAGGGAAAAAATAAAGTTCCAATATTCAAAATTCTTAAAAACAAGTGCAGGACAAAAAATATTAACCAAAGGAAACATCTCAAACAGTGTACAATATGCAACAATCCTCCAATGACAGAGTGTTGCCTGGATAACCTAAAGTGTCTTCTCTAACACCGGTTTGCTGATTACAGTTTGACTGAAAATAAGAGCACTGGAGACTACAAAAATGCAACTGGACACCAGTATTTGCTAAGACCTTAGGTTAATCCCTCTTCCCTCTCAGAAATAATGCTGTTGAATAGTAAGATCAGAACCTTAAAATATCTACATACATTAAACTGGAGCACTCAAAAATTAGTTCAAAGTTTAGATCACAGCTCTTAAGAGGAAAAACGGTACTATTACTACTCCCACTATTATATTACTTCATAGTTCATAATTTGATGCTTCTCACATAACAAACACACTGGAAGCTTATAGTGTTCCTTTAAATGGGCAGATTTACAAAAACAATTCATAGTATAGACCCTTTAACTTACTTCAACATCATTAGATATTCCTTTTCTAGCATAGCTTGATTAAATATGTGGAAGATTAAAAGAGAAAGAGAAAATTAAATCAAGGTCTATAATATAACAGGGGATACTAGGGAATTGTTTTCCTAACGTAAAGAGATCATACCACTAAGGGTCCACCACTAGCAACTTAAGAGTAATTTTCTCGCTTTATGGGGTATTGTCCTTTGTTCATGCACACACTCCAATATACATTATAGAAAATGTATACAGGACACTAAATGGAAGAAATTGCAATGAGCATTTCACACAAGATAATTAAACAGGTATATGATATAAGGGAGGCTCAGCATGGATGAAGAAATCAGCTTATCAGGCCCTTCGCAGTATTCCAGCTATTTATGTAAAGTTTAAGCATTGTTATCTGGAGAAGGAGGGGGAATTTGCAGAGGAACAAGGTTATTCATTTGCTTTAGTAAGCCTATGTAATAAACCATCACTCACATTCCCTACATCTATAACTTTCAAATACTTACCTTCACTGAGACTCTGGGCTCTCTTTTAAAGTTTTACTAACAGTAGGAATGATGCGGTTGATGCCATTACTACATAATATTGTAAAGGTGCAGAACAGAACTGGGAACAGCAGTGTGAAATTTTTAAAGGATACATTTACATGGAGGCAAAGACATTTTACCATTACAAAATCCACAATCCTGTTAGGGTTCTGTTTACTGTCAACCATCCACAACTCCAAGTTTCCCTGCTAAGTAATAAATAAGGAAACCTTTCTCTGGAAGAATACATAGTATTCAGCTTTTCTCATCATGGGAGAGGTTCAATCCAAATAAAACCATTTTGGACCTCCAGTCCCTGCACTGAATTTAAAAAGATCTGGATCAGGCTGCTGGAATTTAACCTAATCTCACAGGCTTAGCCAAGACAAGAACCACTAAAATTTAAAGACTGAACCTGCCTTTGTGCATGAGTTACTACTCAAGGAATGTTTTCCTGGCAAATTAGGATTTTGGACTGGGTGTCTCTTCCATCAGATATTATTTCCACTATAATTCCCAATTGAGTCTGTAAATTTCAAAGATGTCTTCAGTACTGGAACAATTTGTGGGGATGAAGAGAATCCATAAGAAAAAAAAAAGAACCCTAAAACTCTTACCTATTTTACCTGACCAGAATAACTTAACTGGCAGACAGCATGACACACAGATGTTCCCACTTTTTGCTACACTTCCCAGCAACATCCTGGTTGCAAAACTCCATAAGGAAACTTTCAAAGCAATGGCAAAACGTGGCAGATTGCTTGGAAATCAGAGTTAGCGTATTGCTCTCAACAGGGCTTCACAAGTTACAGAAAAGAACATTTCTTAAACACTGACTGCCAGCATCTCTCTTAATACCTGCCTTATAACCTTCATAGTCATCTGACACGTGCCAGCCAGCACAGTACCTTATTATGTCATCCACTGTCCAAAACACGGGCATATCTTCTATGTAGAACTTGTTCTTGCATTCACCGAGAAGTTTTGCTACTGATATCAACAGCAGTAGTTTACAAGCCTCTTTAATCAGGAGTTGCCCTCCACAGTTCTTTTTATGAATGTTGTCGTCAAGTACAGACAGGTTTAAGAAAATCACTTACGTCAGCCATGCCTCCCCTCTTCTCCATGCCCAGGTTTTCAACTGCAATGCATTAACACAGTAAACTCCAATAATAAAAAAATAATGAAAAAGATAGACATTGTCAACAATAGAACACACATCTATTACTAACTACTGAATCCCCCAAACCCCTTGTCAATTTAAAATCTTCTGCTAAGTGAAGAATTCAAAAGGACAACAAATGTTATAGCACATAGTGGAAGAAAGGATCTCTGGAAAAAATAGCTCCTTCACTAAAAAAAAAAAAAAACAACAAAAAACCCACAAACCAAAAACCAACCACACCAAAAAAAAACCACACACACAAAAAACCAAAATCAACGCTTCCATTCATTTCTTGATTGTCAATGCAGGGTGTGGTGGCATTGAGGTGTGCAGGGTGTGGTGGCATTGAGGTGTGCAGGGTGTGGTGGCATTGAGGTGTGCAGGGTGTGGTGGCATTGAGGTGACTCGACTGAATTCACATACATAGTAACAACCATGAGTAACGCTCAGAAACAACAAAAACTCTCAAAAGATTATGCCAGCTTCAAATTAGGTATATCTCCATTTATAAACACTGACACAAACACAGGGAAAGAAGGATG
Organism: Phalacrocorax aristotelis; assembly: GCF_949628215.1. NCBI lineage: Eukaryota > Metazoa > Chordata > Aves > Suliformes > Phalacrocoracidae > Phalacrocorax > Phalacrocorax aristotelis. Next base: position 52,466,573 of record NC_134280.1, on the reverse strand, counting down.
CATAGATGCAAAAAACCAGGTACATACATAAGCAAAATTTAAGAAAAGATACATAGAACAAATGAAAGACCTTAAAAAATACAGTGATAATACCATACACTGGTGCATATTCCTTTTGGAATAAACAGATGCTAAAATCTTTTAAAAGCAAAGAACTTCCTTGAAATTGCATACTCCATGTTTTTGCATGTTCCCTATACCATAGCCTCTTAGTTTCAGGGTTAAAAATCCCAAGCAGAGGTAGTTAAGCAAAAGAAACAGACAGCAACTAATAAGACCGTTTTCATTTTCTGGCATCCATGCAAGAATTCCCTTCTTGGAATGCCACATCCCTTGGGGTGGTAACAAACCAGCAATTAGAAGCAGGTTAACTAAACCCCAAGGGATTATTTTGCTTTCAGTCTAATTTGTTAATTTATTTTTTTAAATAAAATCTTAAACATAGGTGCAGTTAGAATTACAAGCAATGGTAAACCGAGACTTTCAAAAATAGATGCAGATACTTACTTTCCTTAACTGAAATCTTTTTCTCTGGAATTTGGGTCCCAACTTACCTAATCACCCAATGACACGATCTTCAAAAGCATTTCAGCCCCCTACACTGTGCCTCCTTTCAAAGCCTTCATGTTTCAGAAGATTCTGGTTTTAAAATGGTTTTGCCACCTATCCACAAAGGTGTAAACTCCAACACTTGTGTGTACCCCAAAGCAGCACTGGAACTTTATTTTAAACAGTCAATGTACCTGGAGATATTGGTCTGTAAATATTAAGCCTAGAGGAAGGTCAGTCTTCCATATACATGCTTCATCAATTTACAAACTGAAGACAATTGTGATTTCCGCCCCCACCCCAACACAGTACAAAGCTACTTGTATTTCCTCTCAGAGCAAGGTGATCAAAATATGGGACTGGCAGAAATAAGGGAGATCAATAAGCATGACCAGATGCCTTTCAGGTTTTGTGACATGACTCTGCGTGTCCAAGCTGAGGGGCAATGTCATCCTGACCCACCCACTGAGTTGGAGGTGAAGCAACAGTTACAATGTGGAGCAGGCAAGCCAACAGCAGAACCTGAAAGCCAAAATGCAACTCAGTCTGTGGCAGAAGAATGGCATAAACAGCCTTAGATCTTTCTGTTGCAACATAAAAGGAAATAAACAAAAACATCACAAGCAAAAAGATGCCGATTGGACATCTCCCCTGCCACCACTTAAAATGAAACCAATAGCAAGTATTCACAGAATCACACAATTGCTCCAACATTTTAAAAGCAAATGGGACCGCATAAAAAAAACTGTCGAGGAACCCTACGGACACATGGATTTTTTTTATCTCTTACCTAAAGATGACTGATTTGGGGGCAAATTAATCATTTATTTGTCCTGACTCAAATGCAGTTTACTTAAATTTACTGAACAAGTCTGCACAATTTGGGAGCCCTGAGACTGAATCAATCCAAATCTCCTGTTAATATATAAACTGACAAACAGAAAGCTTTCCAAAAAAGCCATAATGAAGATGACTGTAACAAGATCTCCTATTTTTTGTAATAGCTCCACATGAATTACCATTTTTGGGTCCTCAGAAATAATCTGCAAATTCAACACACAGTACAATCATCCGTAGCATGGACTGGGTCTGTGGGAACAGAGTGGAGATTACCTGTGCACACTTACCCCTCCACTCCATCTTTTCTCTCCACTACAAGGTAAAGGGAAACCACTCTGAGTTTGGTGTGTGAAATCACACCATTCACAATATTACCCTAATAGGTAAGCAAAGAGAAAAAAGACCTGATCAGTGATACAGGGGGTGTGGGGGGGTGGGGGTGGGAAGGAATTACTACAAACAGACTATTTCTGATGCTATGCCAAAACTGTGAACAGGCCAACTTCTGTCACAACAAGAAGAAATCGTGTCCTACAGATTTTCATCTCTCAAGAAACTGCTCTCTTGTCAAACAGCCTTCATGCAGTGCTGCAGCACAGCACTGGCAAGAATGCGCTCATTTCTGAAGAAAGATCACTCTTACCTGACATGGCCTCAGAGACTACCAAGAAGAGCAGATATAGGACCAAAATTTCTACTTCCACACCAGTTGGCCCATAACTGGGAACTTAGACTTTTGCCTTTTCTCAAATATTTTCTCCATCTTTGGTTCTCTCAGGTAAAAGGCAAACTGAAACACCCTATTAATGCAGCATTAATAATTCCAGAAAACTTGTTAAAATCCCTCCATACTTTATAAAAGAAATAATCTACCAGGCCTTTCAAAGACTGAATAACACAGGGCATTAAGCCATCTGTGAAAGGTGTGATCATTTATAATTTATACTAGCACAGCAAGAGAACAGGACAACATCAGATTGCAAAGCCTTTGTGTCTCTACATATTGTGAGATTTCTGATCCTTTATTTTCCCATCACCAGGCACTAAAAGATTTTATATGACGTATTTTGTTCAAGGCATCTCACCTTATTTATTACTTACTACCTTACTTACTAAAATAGAGAAACATACTTCTACTGCAACATGGCTGAATTAAGAATAGAAGTCATCTGCGTTTCTTGAGAGACAGGGTAGAAGCACAAAAAAAAATCCCCAACTACCCCAGCATATTACTTACAAAAAACAGGATTGCAGAAAAAAACCATCAGAACAATCCCAAAACGCTGTAACAATTGCAGTGTATGTCTCCAATACCTTCAGCCAAGTAAGGAATAGAACCTCACATAGTTCCTCGTTATATTTACTTCCTACAGCTCCCACATCAGCCACCATAAACCCACAAACCCATTCAAAACCATTTTGGATTGAGATAGCATTTCCTCAATAATTACTAATTTGTAGTTGCCCTTATTGTGTATTTCTGTAGTTCACACAAATCGGTAGTCCACTCAGAGGTCACACCTTTTGCCCTCTCTCCTTCTGAGAGGGCTGGCATGCTCTTACTCAGCACCTTTGAGCATTTGAAAATTTCAAGTCTCTCACGCTACCTTAACTCATTTTCAAGAAACACAGCATGTTACAACAGCTGATCTGCTTGTCAGTAACACTGCAGTACTATTCCTTCCTACAGAGAAAGAAAAAACATCTGAAATAGATACTTAATGTATCCATTAGATGCTAATAGATACTTAATATAATAGATAGGTTAGATAACTTCATGTATATTAATTAGACTACAGTTACAGTGCTGACATATACAACAAAGGGATAAAGAATTTTTAGGAGGATTAAAATATACCCAAAATTACATACAGCAAGGGTTATCTAAAATAATACAGCAGATTGTTCTTGCCTGAATACCATAAATACTTTCCTGCTACTTGGATAAACAGCTCTAGGGATGCTTTTCAAAACAACAGTTTTTTATAGTCTGCATTTGTTTTGAGTAATTAGAATTAAATGATAGGGGTATTTTAAAGGTAGTGAAATACAACTTCTGTGGGGATTCACAAGCATTGTTTTAAGGATTGCTTTTAGAGAACTTGGTATTGACTGAGATTCATTTCAAAAATACCACTAAATCTAATTTCCACCAGTAAGACATCAAAAAGCACCATCTCTATGGCATACATTACAGACCTCTGGATCTCAGTGGCTTTCCACAGTCACCTATAACTGCTGTAAGCAAGCTTTTTACACCTAGGGCTGCAACTCCTGAATCCTTCTCTACAGCAAATCAAAGGTTTTCCTCCATTTTCATACAAATATGCTATTTGTATGCTATTCATACAAATATGCTATAGAGAATATCTAATGCCAGCAGATTTAGTCTTGATGGCAAGGCTTGAGAACAGAAGAATAAAAACCTAGACAAAATAGCAAAACACAGCCAAATCCTTCAGAGCAGTACTCGGTCACAGAAAAGTTAGTTTTATTTGTGTGAAATACAATTACCAGAAACTCGCATGAAACCAGATGTACTGGATAAATGTATCAGTTTCACAATTTAGTCACTACAGTCTGAATGTGTGACTGACACAGAAATCTTACTTAGCATATGAATAGGAAGACACATTTCACTGAAGGAGATGCAGAGGTCAGAACAGGAGACAGATTCAGGCAGTGGAAGCTGTATACCCCACCGCCCACAGTTATTCTGTGATGTGGGTCAGGTTAGGCTAGACTTACATTTGCAATTAAACCAGTGCAACAGAATTAGATCACTAGATTGAAGAAGGTTTTTTTCACTATAGATTAGTCAGTACCCTGAAACAACTGTTACCAACACACAAATTGTTTGCAGCTCTCTGCAGGATCAGCCACTGGTTCAGATCCTCTCAGAGCCCATTAAGAGCTGCAAAATGGTCTTAAATAATATCTCCTTTGTGCCTAAATATTTTAAGATTACTGAAGGAAAAGTGCTGACCAGTCCTGTGGTCACAAGCGTATACTTCCATTTAATATTACTCTATCTTTAATAATAGTTAAGTGGTGGGTAGGAACATTTGTGAACATTTGTAGTAAGATCATGATGTTTTAAACTTGCACACCCTCAAGAAAAAACAGCATGTATGTGTTCAGACCATTTATGTACAAGAGTTACATCAAAAGATCGGTTGGCTTTCTGCTTCAGAGAAAAAATTCCGTTTAAAAAAAAAAAGCTGTGGCATCCTGTGCTTACACAGAGACCCAAACAAATCACTCCCAAATAAAATTTCCGTGCCAGGAAGAGCTTATGGTTCCAGAGCCTGATCTTATACTTGGGGACTTCAGTAAACTAAAGGGAGCGATGCCTAATTTCACAGACCAGTCATGGTGAAATGAGAGAAATTTCACAGTTCTATTCTGAAAATGAGGAGCAATGGGAGAGAGGTTCGGTGGGCTATTTTCTTTTTTAAATTTACTCATACACATAGTGCTGATTTTTTCTGCAGATGTTTCAAGGTACAGGTGAAGGGAGCACAAAGTAAAATAACCTTGTGGCTGCAGAATGCACATAGCAACTAGGTGACTTCTTTGGGGACATAAGAATTGCCATACTCAATTAGGCCAGTGGTCCAGTCTGACAACAGCCAGTCTACTAATGAGAACAAGGAGCTAGAAACATGTATTCACTGCATTCCTCTCAATCCCCCTGTACTTGGCTTTGTCCTGTCACCCATTGTTTCAGCATCTGAACACACTCCACCTCTTCTGTATGTTAGCAACATAAACCTCTTGGAGCCTTCAAAGATGCAACAGATAAAAGTAGTATATGTGTTTTTCATTAAAAAGGACAGAGGGCTAACTGATACAGTGAACACTATGGTGGTAGAAAAGCTTTAGAAAAGTAGAACGGTTTAGTGACACTTCCTACAAATAATTACACTGGATTTGCATAATCTCCTCTACAAATCTGTCCACAGCCACATACACAGATGAAAAAAAATGTCTTTTGTATTTTATTCTAGGTTTTGTCAACTGCAATTTGCCAGAGAAGAACAGACATAGGCTGGTCTGTAAACCTTACCCTCTAACAGAGTAACAGAGATCTGCCTTATCTGTCATGTTACTGACTGAGCGAGGGCAAAAAAGACCTCAAACCCAGTGAAGCACTCCAACATATCTGTGTAGCCTATCCAGTGGGGAGAGACAACACTGCTTTGCATTGGCAAGAACTTAAGTATACATTAACTTTCCTCAAACACAGCGCATATTCCTGAGGCCGTAAGGCAAGAAGGCTCTAACAATTAGGAGTTTCTTGGGCCAAAAGCAAGCTTTCAGTGTGAAGGCAATTCCCCACCACCCCATCCCAAACGTCACAGAGGTCAACTGCTTTGCCTGATTTCAGTGCAAACTTCCACCCTTGTGTTCAGGAACATCCCTTAGCCGATTTGTTTTATGGTATCAGTATTCTGTACTAAGGGAAGTGGTATTGCTTCAAAGGCAATTGTTTTGGTAGGGCTTTTCAGCCATTTTGTTTAGCTCTTTTGTTTTGCTTTGGGTTTTTGGTTTGGTTTGTTTCGGTTTTGTGGGGTTTTTCTTTGTTTGGTTGGGGTGGTTTTTTGTTTTTGTATTTGTTGGGGTTGTTTTGTTTGGTTCGGTTTTTTTGGAGTTGGTGGTTTTTGGGTGTTTTTTTTTTCCAAATAAACAAGCTCAACCACCACAGGAAGCTTTGGCAGTGAAGATGCCAAGAAATAGATTTCATATGCTTCCTGCCAAAGTCAAAGTATATCTGCGCACTATGCCTTCCACAACCGACTTGGAGCTACAAAGATCTTTATCTTTGGCCCTTCAAAGTTTGCTACTTCCCATATGAAAACTCAGTAGGAAGCCAGGCTCCCTGTGGCAGTTCTTGGACACACTGGCAAACCAGCACACCAAACCCTGCATCAGTGGGAAATTCCTATAGGCCCACAGTTACAACATCAACATTGACATTTGGAACATCTTAATGGAAAATTTCTTTTTCCTAATTATTGTAGGGAACTATGGTGAGGGGGTTTTTTAATTTTTTTTTTTTTTCTGTAGCCAGCTAAGAACAGAAACTGCAACCACCAAGCCTCAAAGGCTAAGTCGGAAACATACAAGTGGGAAGAGGTGATATTTGCAAACTCTCCCCACTCATCTCCAAATCTGCAAGCTATCCCTGCTAGTTCCTTGAGAGTCTGCAGTGGATAACTACATGTTTAAATATAATAAAGTGTCACAGCCAAAAGCTACTGCTGATCTTCCTTCATCAAAAAATCATAAGTTACGGTTGAACACTATCCAACAGGCACAATTCCCAACCTTCATTAAGTAGAATAAAGCTTGTATACAGCATTTCTTACTGGGTTACAGATAGTGGGCATTCCTAACTAATCCCAGCACGTTTCTTAATGACCTCATTCTTCTTAAATCCAACATGATACAATCAGATAAACTCAGCAGTTACTACCTTGGAAAACTCTCCCTGAATGTTCACAGAGATGGGTCAGGTGCTATACTGGATCACATCAAACTGCCGAAGTCTACCTGCTGTTGGGTAAGAAGATATGTGAGCAGCACAACTAAAGAAGCCTGCTCTCTTGCAGTTCCGTTCATACCAGATTCTTTGGTTTCTGAAAGGGGCAAGCTCACAGACTTTTCTGTAGTTGAGCCATGTGAAGCATCTCTTCTACACATATTCTCTGGTACCTAGAAAAGGCTGAGCTTCCGCTACAGTATTTCCCTTAAATGGAGCACTAACCTGGTTTCTTTCCTCTTACCAAGAGTCTGTTTTCAACAATCTTTTAGAAATTCAGTATTTGTGACACTACTACCTCTCTGTGCAGCTAGCCAACATGTTTATAACTTAGAGCCACACAGAAAGCAGTATTTCTTACACCGAATCACAGGGAAGTATTTCAGAGATGGCACAGAAGTCCTGGACCAAGTACTACTACACTAACTGACAAATAGATTGCAAACAACAGGAACGAGACGATAGGAAAGGAAATTTTGACACCCACAAAACTATACTGGGAAAAAGTAGCTGAAGCGCTATTTATATTAGGGTAGCAATAGGCATTTCCCAGATGTCACTATCATTACAAGTCTTTGCTTACACACCACTAGGAGACAACAATACATTTTTATCACAGGCACGATCAACTTATTTCAGTAGCACAAGAGATTAATTTGATCCAACACTGTAACACGACTCATGCTAAGGTGACAGCAACAATATGCAGCTATTCCAGTCAACGGTGAGTATAATCCACACCCTTGCATTAAGGTGCAGCCTTCAGCACTGACATCCCAAAATGTTACATTGACTGATAGAGCCTCACAAATACCAGTGCATAGAGTAAACAACATAAATTGAATGCTGTGCTGTCCACAGAGTGCTACTAAATAGAGTGTGTAATTAAGCAATACGCAAGTGCACTAACACTAAAAGTATTCCTAAACTATTCTTTTCCAACACTGATTTATTCCATTTGTTAACAACACTGCAAAATCATCCTTCTGCTCTATAAAAACATGACGCTGGTTAACAGTCCTGACTTTTTAAATACCCAGAAAACCACTAGGTCCATAAAAGAGGAAAGGTCCATTCAAAAACTCACCAGCTAGCAGCTACTGGCTAGCAGTTACTAATAGCCAACTCAATTTCCCCACACCCTGCCAAATATTCAAGTTTCATCCTATTGACACCTCCTTCTGTTCTTCCAGATACCGACAGACTGCAAAATATAGGGGGTGGGTGGGTTTGGTTTGTTTTTTGGGTTTTGTGGGGGTTTATGTTTGTTTGTTTGTTTACTGGATCTCCATACACTCTGCCAGGAGCTGAAATGAAAACTCCTATTATTGTCCTCTGCATCTCAGTGCTGTCCTGGGAACTTTGGACAAACATCTACACTAACTGCCATTAAAATGAAGACAGATTGCAGAATTCTGCCCTACATTTCTCTAGCTGTCCATAACCTTTCATCTTCAATCAGAAGTGATGGAACTGGACAAAAGGAGTAGGGAAAGGGAGGAAAGAAGTTTGGTTGGTTTGTTTTTTCTTTTTTTTTTGGGGGGTGGGTTTTTTGTTTTTCATCTTCCTGAAGACAAAAGCAGCAGCATAATTATCAAAGGTATGATTTGTAGGTCTCCAGCATCATGACTAGTGCAATGTGCAAAATAAGAGCCAGAAAAGACTCGCTACGTTCTCTTAGACTCATATTCCTCCATCCATTTAATTATTTGTGTTATGACACTATAAAAGCTTCAGTCAAGATCAAGCTTTCTTTCCTCTAGTCACTGAGAAAATAGACAAGCCAGAGAAAGGAAGCTTCATTTACTTTCATTTTGTAGACTGGAAGCTAAGATGCACAGAATGATGGACAAACCCAAGCAAACACAGCTTGTGGAAGAGTCAGAAACCTGAATGTAAATCTCCTGAGAGAATCAAAAGAAAGGCTGCATTTCTTACCTCATTTTGCTGCAAGAAGTAGAAAGAATTTTGAAAAAGCAAGAAATGCTTTTGTCAGTCCACGAATACCACTTGTGCACTAGAAAAATTATTTTTTGGCCTCCACAGATTACTCTTGAGTAAAAATATTAAGCATTTTTTGTTTTGAATGGTTTGTTTTAGTTTGTTGGGTGGCTAGAGGGAGGTGGAGGGAACAAGTAAGGAGGAGAAAAGAATTAAATCCATTTCAGCTCAGAAAAATGGAGAATTCGGTTCTTACTGAATGGGGATTGAAAATTAAGACATTTTTTTGTCCTGTCCCAATCTATCTCTGCTTCTGCAAAGCTGAGCAACTGCATTTCAGGAAGAACTATACTTTTCTTGATTGCAACGTTCAAGATGGCTTTAATTGCAAATAGAGTTCAAATAAAATGATAGAGAGATAAGCGCATTAGAGAGAAGAAATGCAACAAGATGCCTCTATTTCCTACCACTTCCTGTACAACTGTTACTGAGATAGCAACCAATGACATTGCACACAAGTCACCAGCTTCAAGCAGTCTATCTGCTGAGAAGCTGTCTGAGAATGGTCTTGGTTTTGTCTGCAGAGATGGAATAAACGGTCAAAATATTCAGATGATTGCCTGTCCTCTCTCCCTTCCCATGTGGATATTCTCCAATGTCAGGTGGTTTTTGAAATAAAAAAGCATCGGCCACTGTGAAAAGTGATTGTTTCAGAAAACTTGTAAGGTAGTCTAAAGGTAGAGTAGAACAGAAACCTTACAGGAAAACAATTTTTATTCAAGGCTGCCTCATCATGGAAGGATGCTCGGTGTTGTGTATACCATGCTGCAAAAGAACTAGAAACCTACGACACAATGCAAACACTTTCAATAGGCTTTAGATCAAACCTCCAGATAATGTTCCTAATTCCACCAACAATTTCTGTACATCTTTCAACAACTCAGTCTCCCCAATTCAGTTTCCCCACTTGCAAAATATGCATAATTACATGCACTTTATCTGAGTGCTATTATGAAACTAAGACTAACATTTCTAAAACGCTTTGAGATCCCCGAGTAGAAGTTGCTATAGAAACATACCTAGTGTATTATTAATTGTGATTAAGAAACTGAAAATGTAATGAGTAAGTATTCATGCACAGAGCAAGAAATCCTTATCTGAACTTGGTAAGAGTATAGAAATGAATTAATCTCATATGCACTTGTACTCATGTAAGATATATGTGATCCACTGGTGATACACTGAAGTGTGAGTCTGTAGCAGTAATCTAAATGCTGCAAACTACTGTACTCAGGTTATATCTGAACATTGAAACTCTAGTAACCTGCCTTTTGCTCAAAAAAAAAAAAACCCCAAAACAAACAGAACACCCCCCAAAAAAAACCTGTCAGCCACACGCTGCTGATCTCACTCTATCACTTTTTATCACAGCAGCCATCAAAGAAATGTTTTAAGTCCCAATTATGGTTGACATTTCTATACAGAAAATTGTTCACTGTAAAACAGGGTTACTCTTTAACTTCAGTATATGGATGGGCCCAAGAATGCAGTCGTTAATGCTCAGAACTCCTAGTGCTGTACTGAAGAGCTGAACTTAAAAACATCTCCATTGCCATTAATAGCTGCCAGTTTATTCACAGGATGAAAAGTCTCTGACTGTAACAGCATGGATACGGTGACATTCAAGTGTATTTGGAAACAAACTCAAAGAGCAAGAGAGGCAAAGAAGAAAACCACGGAGACAAGATTCAAAGTATATTCTCTCATTTTTATAAAGGTAAGTAAGTACTGGGCACCTCTGTTCTGATAATTGCAGAGCATTTTTCAATTCTCACACTAGTAATCCAACATACGGGTGAGGTAGATGAGTACAACTTTCTTATATATATGGAAAATCTGATGCTGAGACATATCAGGCACAACTATCAAGGTCTATTATTTGCATTTATTTAATTCTAGGTACAGGTGCTCAAGAAACAATCGAGTTTAACATTCATGGGATATGATACGAACTCCTGTGCCTGAAGGTTTTTAAAATGTCAAAGCAGAGAGAAGAATAAAACCTTAAATCTAACTTTCTGGATCCTTATTCCAGTTCTTATCTTCCTTGCTTCCTTGGCTTGGAAGCTGAGGTCCCAATTAGATCGTGAACACTGGAATGGCTGAACAGACAGCAAACTTAAATGGTTAAACACAGCTTTGTATTAAGTTTCCTCCCTATCAGCTCAGATACTAGCAGATCACAATGAAAAACTGTAACACCAAACCAGTAATAGATCATCTAAAACAGAAGTGTTAGAATGGACAGTCCCACTCCTAAAAAAGCCAACAACAAAAGATACCACTTAATTGCAGAAGAACAGCAAATGACCAAGTAATTACACAATTTATGTTCACCATATTGGTTTAGATATTTTTGTCTAACCTTTTCTGGCTTAAAACCCCTTTTTTTTTTCTCCCCAAGTCCAAAATTATATACCTTAATAGCCCTCAGACAATTTAAAAAAAAAAACAACAAAAAAACCCCAAAACAAGACAAAAACAAACTTGCAAAATGACCTGACAATACCACATCCCACATAAGTGACAGGTTGATGCTGACAGAATTTTTTGAAAAGTAAGTGCATTTTTATGACTAAATATGGACTTAAGAGCCTAAGATTCTACACATCGTGGAAGAGCTAGCTACTCTTATTACATATATGAGGAAGTCTCCAGCCTTCTCCCTGGTATCTGTGTCCCTTTATATTACGTAAACATAGTACATCTCAATACTAACGGCATTTATTACATAGGTACTGCTGAACCACACACCTTACTTTTATCTGTTTTAAAATAACTGAAGCTTCCTACATTATTTAAATTAGAAATTAAATAGTAGTTTTTAACAGGCTTTCATATTTACAATGAAGAAAAATTTTTTTTCCAATGTAATTGCAGACATTTTAAAAGTAAAGCAAATTTGCAACAAGTTAATATTTTATTCTTGCCCTTTACTTGAAAGTAACTCTTACATTAATGTATTGAAATGTAATCAAAATGTTTACCTAAATTTTTATGAGTCCTGATAATGGGGTAGAAGTTTTGTAGAATGACAGGGTCATAAATTATCTGATCAGTGAAGCTGACAACAAAAAATTACTGACATCTCTGCTCCAGCCACTATAATTAGCATAAAACCAAAAGAGTTAATCTCCAATACATTACAGTTATATACGTTGTACTACTACCAAACAGTGGAAGGGGCTTCTGCATAGCTAGAGAAGCAACGGTAGTTAGCAGAATGCTTTTTTTGGTTCACTAATTAAAATAACAGTGTTCTAAAAGATGGTGTCCCATATGGAACTGCAAAAGGTTTTCCAAGAAGTGAGTAGAAAACTGGCATACAACACTCAGCATCTTTCCAAAAAGAGTTTAAATGTTTTCGGTGTTTTTTTTGGTTTTGGTTGTTGGTTGGTTTTGTTTTTTGGGTGTGGTGGGTGGTGGTGGTGTTTTGTTGTTTGTTTTTTGGGGGGTTGTGTGTTTGGGGGTTTTTTTAGTATTATTTTTTTTTTAAGGCTTTCTTTATATATGTACAAGTATAAAAATTTTCAATTTTCTAGCTGCACGTTTTGTGTATCAAAAGCCCCCAAGTGTCTTTGTATTATTGTAACCAAAACTAGGCAGAATGCAATCTTAGCTAACCCACTCCTCTAGGCAATAGACTACATCCATCAATTAGCTTCCTGCCCCACCCCCACGTCACTAGTAACTATCTAGGGAACAGCAGGGAAGCCAAGCTGATGACCACATTCAAACACTCCGATAGGTTATTGAGCAGCGGTGTTAGGTGCCGCAGTCCAACAAATCTGTTATGTTTCCCCCTATGGAAACCAGAGCGCTTCAGAGTGGTTCATCAGGAAATCAAGAGGATGAGGCTGCTTTCATATCACCTGACTTCAGAAAGAACTACTCAAAGATCAGCAAATCAGACAAGCAAAAGTCAAAACAATAAAACAGAGGGGGGAAAAAAGGAAGTAAAGTTACCAGCATGTGATGCATAGTTGGGAAAGAATATCAAACCCTTCTCAAATAAATGCTCTTTACAGTCTCATATCAGTTTTTCAACATTCAGACACCGTCCTCACATGAGCAAAATAATGAAAATTCCCTCTTCCTTTTTTCATGTAATGCAAGTATCAATTGCTCTAGTTACTCATTCACTCAAGTCCCACAAGAACAGCCAGAAAAATATAAGAAGGAAATGGAACAAACTTTGCAACTTATGCTGCTCGGCCAGAGAGGGCATTAAGGAAAGTTTTGATAGCTCTAATATCTGTAACTGATGAAAGAAAAGTATACTTCAGTTTCACTCATAAGACACAATCCAGACCCTAACACAGTCAAGTGGAAAAAATTTTTACATATTTCAGCTGGCTCCAGATCAGGCTCAGGGTGATGTAGATCAAGGATGCATTCCCTAATTACAGAGCATGCTGAGCACCACCTGCAAATCACTGGCTAGACTGAACTTCCAGTGACTTCAGTGCAAACAGCAGATACCCGCAACCCCATAAAGGCATCTCCTATGCATGAAGCTGATGAAAGAGTCTAGCAGAATGAAGCGATGAATCAACTCTGACTCATAAAACATAGCTTGCACATCACAAAGATAGGAAAACAGACCTTTAGCACATCTGCTACTACATGACCCTTCCTCCCTACTAAAAAACGTAAGCTGACCTAAGGAAACAGTAAAACCTTCCAGCACTTCATTGTTTCAAGCACCTCTGCAGAAGCCTGCCGAACCTCGCTGGCCTTACAGCAGTTTTACAGATTTGTGCTTGTGTTTCCTCTGCTTTGGCTCAGTCCAATGCACAGGCGGTGTTGCTTAATGCTCTGCGAGAGGCTTTCAGTTCTTGCTTAACAAAGCTTTCCTCCCACATGTCATATGTATTCAGGCTACAGTCTGTTTATCTAATATCTCCCTCTTTCACTTTCTCTCTCCCCCTCCCCCTCTTTTCCACCCCCTCGTCCCCAGAAGAGAATAACCATAATGTGCCTATCGCTTGCAGAAACAGACAGCTCAGCTCCCCCTTGCCATCTGGTCATACTTTGGTCTCTCAGCTGTCGTCAACATATGAATCCCGTTGTTTTGACTAGTGGGGTCCCAAGGAACAAGCAACAGTGCAGATTGCAGGGAATAAGGATGCCCTTTTCTCTCTTCCTTAAACCAAAAGGCAACCCACATAATTAGAAAGTGAGAGAGTGTTTGTGAAATGCAATAAAAGGCACAATTCTTCTACCTTTGCTTATGTGATAGGGATTCTGCCAGCCACACCAGGCTATTCTGTAACTCAGCAAATTAATACATTTACATATCAACTTCACGATACATTTTGCTGCCTTCAGCAGCAGCACGTGACCATCCCATCCTGCTTACTCATCAACCTTTTACCTCTTCAATAACAAAAAGTAAAAATCAAGCTCCCACAAAAGGCAAAAGAAAATATCCATAAAATAAATTCTCTTAATCCATAAGAATTTATCTTCCAAACATAGAAGATTTTAAAAGATAACTCAATGTTTGTATTGATTGGTAGAACTTAGCTTATTAAATACAGAAATTTCCACAAAACTGAAATGGTTAATATTATTTCTGGGCTAGAACAGCATTAGAAGTTTATTATGTATGTTGATGATAAAATGCAATTATTTTTTATGTACAAAGTTGGTTCATCACCCTGTGTGCTTGAAATATAGTCAAAGTACCTAGCTCTGAACCATTCAGCAGCATTAAGGAACAGGACCGCACCAATTTCTCAGCAAAATGACTAGCTCATGCACCCTTTCTTGCCAAAATGGAGTCGGTACAGCTCCCAACAGGCACCTGAATCCTGACATGACAATTCTTCAGTGGGTTCAGAACCCAGCATCTGAGAACTGCAACAAGGAAACACAAAATGAATCTTTATGCTTGGATTGGGAAGAAGGCATGACTTAGAAAGATGCATTTAAAAACTCACATAGGTGTCTTACTCGTAAGTTTGAAAGCCTACTTTGTTTTTCCATAACTCATTTCGGTTAGCTCTGTGAAAGTTTCTGAAGAACTGTTTCTGAACCATATACTTCTCAAAATTCAGGGTTTATGTAAGCAAAGTTGCTGTTCTCCCACTGTACCACTAATATTTACCTTGTGACGTTTTATTTGAGCAGGAGTGTGTCTTGTGCTCCAACAGTTCAACATGTGCAGGTTCATTAGTATAGGAACTGCTATATAGTTCAACCTTTGTGAATATGTTATTAAAAGGTATTATATCATACAACATATGCAAATAGAGAAACAAGACAAAAAGATAATTTAAAATTATATTAACATTAAACACTCCATTTTCTGTTATGTAGCATACAGACAGAAAGATATAATGAAGGTTTGCCCTCAAGATGCAGTACCATTTGAGCCCTTTGTCTCTCACACCTATACCTACAGAACCAAAGGTATCATCACAAGTAGCTCTTTGTCAGATTTCAGGATTCAAAATATGGTCAGAGTTCAACTTTTAAAAAGTAACATCATAAGACTTGCATACTGTATCTATATTGTGGCACGTACCTGCCTACCTGAGCACAATTACAATAGCAGCAAGTCAAGAGCAACACAGGCCTCATATTTGGTTGGGTGTTTTTTCATCCAAGTACTTAAGGTTGTGGGCAAGTTTATCCAGCCCAGGTCTGTAATGCCATTGTTTCACTCTTTAGGCTGTTGACCTAGTAAGATGAAAGATAGTTTAAGCATGCCTACAGATTGCAGTCATAGCTCCTATGGCATGGCAGATGTACTGTACGTTGCAGAAAAGCAGTAAAATTTGTAGGAGTGAAAAGCCCATGGAGACCACAGGTAGGGAAGCTTAAAACTGTTTGGAGTTTTTTCTGGTTGGGTTTGGTTGGGTTTTTTTTCATATTGCTCCAATATATTAGCAGGGCAGCAGACAAAAAATTATACTACCACTGCCCATATGGTACCTGTTTTAGAACTCAGATGAATTCACTGAACAGCTGTCACAACCACTATGAGTTATAATACGAAAACTTAAAAACCGTATCAAGTACTATCATCTCCTTCACTAAGTGCAGCAAACAACATGTGGAGCAAAAACATGCGTCTTCTGAATTCTAAATACTGCTCAGGGCTGCCTGAGGTCTGGTGTAATTTAGAGCAGCCCAGAGTTCTGGCAAGTTCCTACCACAGATCAGCCTGGTACTCAAAGAAGTCATGCCATCAAGCATGCTGCCCATGCACGGGCCAGTTCTACAGCCAAAGGGCATGCGCTGCTCTATGTTAAGCAAGATTCCCTAACACACCTACATTTAATTTCCTACAAGAAACATTTACAGCGTCCTTCATTAGTACCGCAGAATGACCTTTAATTCAGCTAAAATATGTGTTTATGTACACTTATATCCATTTATATACAACACTATAACATTTTTCAGAGAGTTTTTCTTAATCTATGCTGGCTTATGATTAGCTGTAAATCCCCCAGGATTTTTTGATCTAGATTAAATACACAAGTCTGAGAGGAACACTCGGACTCCTTACAGATAAACCAGTATGTAACTCCACTTATCTGCCCAGTGCAGCAGCCTCTCCCAACCTTCTGTACAATCAGAAAATATATTTCTTATCTGTACCAAAGTCAAGCCTCTGACAAGGCTCTTCCCCTTTCAAATGTCACCATCATTCCAGTCACCTTTTTCTCTCTCTCTCTCCCTCCTGCCTGCCCCCCCTCCCCTCCCCCCCCCCGTCATTCACTAGGGAAACAGTCTTTGAGAACTACCAAAAAAAACCTGTTGTGACCCAAAATTATATATGTGGATAGCACTGTCCTCTGCTTTTAGTGGTTCCCCACTTTCTCACCAGCACCAAATAGCAATGCACAATAAAGAACCATCAGTCATTCTGGCTATGGGCTAATCTGTGGGTGGTAACAGTAACACAGTACAGCTAGCTATCTTCGCATAATCTACTCATACTAATCAAGATATTTAGGTTCGCAACTCTTCATTAAGACATACTTAAATAAGCAGCCAATTTGCCTTTCAGAATGCTTTGGTATAAACCAACATTTTACTGCAGGGGTAGAAAACACATTTATTTCCAATGGAACTCATAACATGAAAATTTAATATCAAAGCAACACATGCAATTCAGAATGACTGGAAGGCTATTCTCAAAACACACCAAGGATCGAAACATGTAAACCAAGCTACTTGTCAGTCCTAAAAATAAGTGAAGCAAAAATGGGCTATTCCTGCTTCAGAGAATGTGGCACATTTGGCAAAGCACTAATAGAAACTTTGCTTTTCCAGCTGGCTACATGACACCTGGCTAAGATGAGGCAAGTGGGAAGAGGGAGAGGACTCCAGCTTCCAAAACTGCCTTTAACCATTCAGGATGACAACTCATCACATGTTTTTGAGCACTCAGAAGACTTTTTCTTAGCCACCTGTAACTTAGTGCAAGTGAACATAATTTCTATGTAACACACATTAGTTCTATAATACCTAACTTCGCTGCAATATATCTCCCACTCTTTTTAACCCCTTTTCTTCCACCCCTTAGTCTCTACAGCAGTTATTAAAAAATTACACTAATGAAAATTTAGATATCACAGTGATTAATATCTGCATAATAGAAGATGTTGGTTGGGCCGTTTGGGATGCTCAAGGTTGAAAGATATTTTTAAGAAAGAAAAGGTTTTCCAGGAGGAATATAGTACGTACCTGCATACCAAAAGTCACAAAGTAGACTTGCTCCATTATTCTGCAGTGGGCACGTCTGTATCATGGGGGTTTTTTTGTTTTGTTTGGGGGTTTTGTTTGTTTTGTTTTAAACAAAATTATATTAAGTGTAGAGATCCAATCATACAGCCTGTCAGCAGCAAATATTACTGTGTTAGTGCTAAACTTACGATCCCCACTGTTGCACAGGCCAAGACAGAGCTCGAATGACCCCTGCAGAAATGTATCTTCCCAAGTTACACTATTCAGAGACTGTTGCTCTAAAGCAAATTACAGAGGGAGGACATTTCTGCTATACAACTCAGATCAGACAGCCAGATATACTGTAGCAACTAGCAGCTTTGAGACCTTAATGGCATCTTTCTGACAAGCTCCTAAGACCTTTAAGGATTATTTTGCAGAGTCATTCTGAACTAACAGCTAATGGTATGCTCTCTTTTCCTATGATAGCTCTTTTATAACTGGCTGATGAGAATCAGCTGCAAAGGAGGGAGATTATTTTATGTCTCATTAATTTTGAGGTTTAAGATGTTTTCTGATACCAAGCAAACCAGTAATGTATTATGTGTTTTTCCTCCTTTCCTTTCATCCTTACTGACATTCTCAGCTGTGCCATAATTTAGACACATTTCTTTATTATTTAGTCTGAATACATAGATGCATCATAGTTTATCATTGCTGTTAAAATCAATGTTCTTCATTTTGTATCCTTTCAAACTCAAATGTTATTTAAAGGTTTCATGAGGAAATTCAGAAGTTTAAAGCTTGCATCACTTTTGCACTGCAACTGCTAGAATTAGGCTACAAACAGTATTTGTCTTTGTGACTATCTGCCGTCTCTCCCAACATATAGAGATATACAGATATGTAAAAATACATACCCTATGTTTAGAAAACTATTTCATAGATGAGAGGCTTTTAAAGCACTGAAAAGACATTAAAAGCCACTTCAAGTTTATCAGTGTTTTAATACATTCAGCTTGTAAAATGCTGGACAGTTCCTTTTGTTTGCCAGAAACAATTATTTACCAAACTCACATGGGTTTCCTGTAGCAAAATATTACATAGATGGGTTAATTCCTCAGGATCAAGAATATCACTGCAGAACTGGGAGTTGAACAAATGCAGTGCAATCTGTCACTGTGCTGAGAATCCATAAATTCTATGTATGGTGTCACCCTGTACATTTAGGTAAGTTTTAAACAAATATCAGTATACAATTGGTATTAATTCTCTGTATGTATTCCACATGGACTGGCAGACTGAAACAAAAAGTCTGACTAAAGTTTACATTGCCTGTGAAAAATGGTGAAAAACTTTTGTATTCTGCTGGGCACTCAGAAGAGCTGTTACAACTCAGAAACAGTTATTACTGAATAATATCTTACGATAACAGTTTTATGACGATACCTGCAGTTTCTGTAGTTTGACAAAGACAAAAAAACCTATTTAGCATACACATGCAATTTTCTAATGCATTTTTCAGACTACTGACACTCCTGTTTCAAAATCTGAGAGTCAGTGAAGAAAGTTTAAAATTCTGAGTTATTTGTATTATGAAAATATTTAGTAGATGAGGGCATCAATATGCAAGATTGTTGGTGTTTTATATATATATATATGTCTTGCAAGAATAAAAAAACCACTTTTTAAATTACTTTTTTTGTCCTCTGGCAGTACTTAATATCCATGAAGCTTCATATTCAGAATGCAGGTTTCTCAGGGTAGCAACTGCTCAGCTAGGATGAAGCTCCCTAAGAGGGTGGCTCCCAAGGTATTTACGATACTAAAACAGTAACAATAATCATCAGATGTTTATCTCAGCTTAATTAATTGGTTCTAGATCTCTGCTGCTTGAACAGTTGAGAAAACGGGAAGTGTTCAAGAACAATGTGAGAAATGAAGTAATGACTTGCACTATCAGCCTGTGCCAGAGATCGTCCTTTACAATGATAATCATGTATCCATGTTACAATATGATTCCCTATGACCTTTCTATATATTGCATGAAGTTGATAGAAATTTTATTGTAACTACATTACAGAGCTGTGCTCTAGCCATGTTAAAAACAAGTGTCCAATTGTTCAGTTTCTGGTATTGCCAGAGAACCAAATAATTCCTACTTTAGAAAAGGTTATATACATCCAGAGGAGGAGAGAATTGGCCCCAGGGCAGTAATACACCTCAGTATTATCATTTCAACATAGCTTGCTCCCATAGAGAGGTGCAAAAATAAAGTTGCCCAGAACAGCAAAAATATAAGCAAGAAGTCCACATCTACCACTGGAAGCATGACTTCTCAGCCTCACATAATTTTGCTCCACATATTTGCTTTGTTTTCAAAACAGCTATTGCTCCTGATCATTGATATACAGAAGAAAGAAGAATGTCTCCCTGGCTTTCCAACCTAAATGGAAGCACAGCTCAATTTTTAGGAGTCTTTGTAAGACTCCCTCCATCATTTAAACTGAAGTGAAAAAAGCAAGTCAACCTACCTTCCACCGACCCCCACCATAACAAATAAATGCTACCCCTGCAGGAAGCGATAAGGGTCTCAGTTCAAGAATTAGATGAAATTACTAGTTTCACAGTTGCTCCCATGGACTTCAGACAATGCAGCCAACATGAGCAGCAAGTCTGCGTTTTGTCCTATAGTATTTCTAAAGAAAGAAGGCATACCAATGATCCCTCAGAGATTTAAGCATCAGATTGGAAGGGGCATTCTGATGGCTCCATCAGACTCACAATGCCATGAAGTAAGAAGGAAGACTTTATAGGAAGTAGTATCTATACAACAAAGAGAAAATTAACTAGAAAGAGTAAGTAAAGTTCCTATAGCAGTATAAAACATCAAGAAAAAAATATTTAGATGTAACTGAAGACTCCAATTAAGTTATTTAGCAGCTGTAAGACTTTAAAAACTGGGGTAAGAAAACTGAAGAGCAGAACAATCCTTCCCAGAAAGTTCTTTCTGTACTAACTCTCCTCTGTGAAAGGAGCATTCACTCCAGCACTGTAAGTGCATGCTGTACTGACAGAAGCCAAATCACATTAGTCTAAAACAGTAAACTGGTCAGGAGAGTCTCACCGAACAGTATTCAAAAATGGCAGCTGGTGAGTTATTTTGAAACTTATGCTGTCTCTCATGTTGTCATCAAATCTCAAACCCAAAGAAGCCAAGCAACAGGGTGTATTCTCCTATGACTGTCAGTATAGCTTTGGGTATAGTTTCAAGACTGTATGCTCAAAGAAAAGATCTACAAAGATAGAGGGGCCCAAACCATAATTTCTCAGTGCATTTTTAACTAGACTTCATGTATCTTTCACCACTGTAAAATATTAGTTGTCATAGCCACGCCCTTCTTCAGATCATAATGCTAAACAATAGAGATGCGCATAGCAGAATAAGTTAGAACACATGCTACAGATGATCAGATCACCAGCCAGTTTAAATCAACACTGACTTCAATAGAATTACGCTAAATTTACATCAGATAATATATGGCTTACGGCTTCCCTACTAGTTAGATTTTATTGTGCGACTAGATCCTCACTCACCTTCTGACTTCAGTGAAAAAGGAAGGAGAAAAAGACACAAAATAATTCCCCAACACATGACTGAGTACAGAAGAGAACAGAAGGGAAACTTCTAGATGAAAAAAAAAAAAAAACAAAAAAAAACCACACCAAAACCATAATTTCTCATTTTGTATCATCATAAAAAAACTGTTTTCAAGACAAAGGTTATTCTTGGATGAAATGACTGATTCAGCCAAGTTTCCCTACAACACAAGGAGACAGTACAGCTTTCTTTGGAAAAACAGATCATCATCATTGAAACTACACAACCATCTGTCTTGAAGGGCAGCTTCTCTATTGTGGCTTACCTCTACTTTGAGAGGAAAATAAGCCACACAGAAGTCAACTACAGCTCCCTTCCTGTGATAATGTAGGCAAGAGCAGGAATTGTTCTCACATATGTCACTGAGTCTCTGGGAGACCTTGTATTAGTGAATGATTGGCATGGTAGAGCTCTGCTTCAGCACACGTTTTTTTATTCTACAACATATAATACTGGGCCAACACAAACAACAAGGTCTGCACAGGAGACACCTCCAGTAGCAGGACACCACTACTAGAAGCAGAGACTTCTCACTGCCACAGGGAATTTCCTGTTGACCGAAAAGAAATTAAATCAGACTACTTCACACCAAACCCAGCAGCAAATGAAGTGTTCTGATCATGCTTTAGACCCTCTCCTTATCCTCACTAAAGGAGGAAAAGGAGTAGCAAAACCCTGAAGGTCTTCCTGGATTCATGGCTTCAGCAAGCCTCAGGGGCAGAACCAGTAGGTCCAACATGACATGCAGGAAAAGTTTCGTTAATAATGGCTATGCTTCAGATAAGATGCAACCCTTGCAGAAAAATAAATAAAATCAGTTTTGGGTGCTCCTTTAATACTTCTTTTCCTGAGCTCATTTGCTGTATATAGCCCTTACACTGGCCTACTCTTTCCACTTCACCAGCCACCCATCAGGTTCCTGTATGGGACTCCAGAGAAGCTGGGAGGCATTGTCTAGAAGCAACAGACTTTCCAGCCTTCAAAGTCCAGAAACCCAGCTCTGACACACAACAAAAAACTGTATTTCAGTCAATGCGGAACTACAAGAGACTGGCTTCAAGCCTCTGATGAGGAGTTCGCATTGGTGAGAACTCATTCCAAAGCTGAAACATGATAAGGACAAAGCTTCACAGTGCAACACTGGAAAATAACTATAAGTTATATCACAACCTCATTATAAGTGAATGCATCATTTGAAATACCAAGCCCTTTAGATCTTGGTTTTCCAACCTTAAATCTCTAGATACAAAACAGTATTCCTGAGCATTTGCACGTAATCCAGATGTTGCTGTTCTCCACTGCTGAATCCTCATCATAATCCTCAGTTCTGATGACACAACCATTCCCCCTCAGTAACCAATTGTGATGTTGGTACAAAAGAGCATGACCTGTTTTAGCAAGCTGGAGAAAAAGTTGATTTTGGAATCTGAAATGCAACTTCCACTTGGCTCCCCATCTAGCACAAAAAAGAGTTAATACAGAAAGCAGTGGTCAATGGCTCAACATCCAGATGGAGACCAGTGACAAGTGGTGTCCCTCAGGGGTCCATACCGGGAGCTGTACCATTTAATATCTTCATCAATGACAGACAGTGGGATCGAGTGCACCCTCAGCAAGTTTGCAGATGTCATCAAGCTGAGCAGTGCAGTTGACACGCCAGAAGGACAGAATGTCATCCAGAGAGACCTGGACAAGCTGGAGAGGTGGGCCTGCGAGAACCTCATGAGGTTCAACAAGACAAAGTGCAAGGTCCTGCACCTGGGTCGGGGCAACCCACGGTATCAATACAGGCTGGGGGATGAAGGGATTGAGAGCAGCCCTGCAGAGAAGGACTTGGGGGTACTGGTGAACAAAAAGCCGGACATGAGCCAGCAATGTGCGCTTGCAGCCCAGAAGGCCAACCGCATCCTGGGCTGCATCAGAAGCACGGCCAGCAGGTCAAGGGAGGTGATTCTGCTGCTCTACACTGCTCTCGTGAGACCCTACCTGGAGCCCTGTATCCAGCTCTGCAGCCCTCAGCACAAGGACATGGACCTGTTGGAGTGGGTCCAGACAAGGGCCACAGAAATGATCCAAGGACCGTAACAGCTCTTCTAGGAAGAAAGGCTGAGACAGTTGAGGTTTTTCAGCCTGGAGAAGAGAAGGCTGCAGGGAGACCTTATTGCGGCTTTTTGGTACTTGAAGGGGGACTATAAGAAAGGTGGGGGCAACCTCTTTAGCAAGGCCTGTTGTGACAGGACAAGGGGTAATGGTTTTAAACTAAAGGAGGGTAGATTTAGACTGGATATAATGAAAAAAAATTGGTTACTATGAGGGTGGTGAAACACAGGAACAGGTTTCCCAGAGAGGTGGTAGATGACCCACCCCTAGAAACATTGCAGGTCAGATTGGACAGGGCTCTGAGCAACCTGATCTAGTTGAAGATGTCCCTGCTCACTGCAAGGGGGTTGGACTAGATGACCTCTAAAGGTCCCTTCCAGCCTAAACCATTCTATGATTCTATGAAAGGTAAGTATAAGTAAAACAAACTTAGTTTAACTAGAATAGCTTAAGACATAAATGATAACCGAGTCCAGAAGTTTGTTTGCAAGGTTCTGAACTGGCTTTGTACCAGGCTTCTTGCAGTTCTTTTTCCATATGCTGCCCATGACCGAGTCAAGTACCAGAACCACTTGTATAGTGTTCTAAGCAGCATACACGAACACCTATTTCCTTTCAGCAACAATTTTTCCTTATTCTCTAGAAAGATACATCAATTTTTATTTTCTTCCTCAACATGACAAGGGGATAAAGTATCTGCAGGAGCCTCAGACACAGCACTTACAGTTTTTGTGCTGTTTCACCAGAATGTTTAACTCATGGTGACATACAGCATAGGTGAAGTCCTTCAAATATGCAAGGTTATTCTCAAACCACAAATATTATTATCAAAAGCCTCGAAGTCCCTAAAATGTCATGTCAGAAGGCATCTGTCACTAGTTAATAGGAGCTGTAGACTGTCATTTAAAGGTTCTGTTTCCTTCCTCCCTCCCTGCAATTTCACAAAGATTAAAAAATAAAGACCAATAAATAAATCAAAACAATGTTCACAATACCCAGGGTGGGCAGTGGGTAAACAGACTAAGCCATGCCTTCATATATCCTGAAGCCACCTTTCTTTTTTTGTTTTTGCGGGGGGGGGGGGGGGGGGGGGGGGGAGGAGGAGCAAAACAAATGGGAGAGAAAGAGGGAGGTTGCTTATTAAATAATTATGGGTTTTAGTCTAAATTGCTGAGTAAGAGAGTCACTGCATGTTTAGCAGATGCTACTGTGTAAAACTAAATCCTCTAAGATACCAGCATGTTCCTCCCTTTTTCTCCCTGCTCTACTTCATAAGAGGGATTTCCATGATCAGACAAGCATCCGCTGAACAGCTGGGCACAGTTTGCCAATTTTACAGCAATCAGTGATCACTGAACCCATCAAGTTCCCTTCCCAAACCAGAAGGACCAAAATAATAATAATATTGCAGGGATGAAAAAAATTCTTCCATCTGTTCACATTTTTACACCCCTTACACTGCAGTTTTATTGCATTTGGGTATTGTTGGGAAGCAGGAAGAATCATCGTCTTCATAGCTTTATATTTTCCCGCTCATTTGAGGGATATGGAGGAGAGACATTTTGTTTGGTTTGTCAATTTGTTGATATTTTTGGTGACCAGCAGAAAGGCAAATCAGACATCAGAAAATCCTGTTATATATTGTGATATGCTATATGTAAAAAAAAAAATCTCAAGTTTTTATAGAACACTGAGTCTGCAAATCTCAAAGTAATTGTTTAAGGAATATTATCAACATTATAGGTGACAAAACAGAAGTGTCAATAAACAAGTCTCAAAATCGGAGATAAGAAATCAAACCTCCTAAGCTTGAGTCCAGCCATTTGCTTGCCTACCTAGAAAATCTTTCACAGAACAGCAAAGAAATGGATTTTCCTTTTAATAAAAGCAAAGGGGTAGATGGGCATAAATCAGTCACTAATTCCACTTAATGTTTTAAGCTTTGGGGGAACCTTTATGGACTTGCTTTGAAAAAAAGCTATGTTACAAATAGAAGGAGCAACAGAAAAAAAACCCACAAATCTTTCAACACCTGGATACACCAGTTGTGGCCTTTTCAATCTCAGGATCTCTCAAGTATCCAGCAGATTGCTAATTCTATATTTCCCCTATGGTTATACTAATATAGATCACCTGATCTACAGACCACAATACATCAAGTTCATGGTGCACATTCTAGATATGGCATCAACACCTAATTGAGTTCTGAAGGGGTTAATAGGGAAATTTGATCCTTTAGATTGCCCTAGGAAATACACAGTATATCCCTGATTAATGTGACAGGATGCATCAGTTCATAAAGGGTGAAAATTACCCTTGCACAGTAGGCTAGCATGAGACCAATATATTACTTAAGTCCCACTTTAGCACTTAAAACAATGAAACGTCAAAGCTTGGTGGATGGACAGCATGACTGTAGATGAAATTCAGTGTTGACAAATGCATAATAGAAAGAATAATGTAAACTAGTAATATACATTTCTGACTCCGAAGTTAACAGGTATTGTTCAAGAAAAGACTTAGCATTCCTTCAGACAGCATAATAAAAATATCAACTCAAAGAGCAGAGGTAATCAAAAGTGACAACAAAACGTTGAACAGTGAAATGGAAAATTATACTTGAGAATGAGATGATGTCAATGTATAAATCAATGATACATCTTCAGCTGGAATACTGTCCTCGAAAATGCATAGCAGAAATAGGTAACATTAAGAGACAAGCAGCAAAAACAATGAGTGCATGAGGATCATACCAGAGTAGAATGAAAATATGCAGATTGCCAGTTTTGAAGACCTGAGTAAAAAAAGACCTACTAAACAATGTTAGACAAACACAGGATGATGAAAGGTTTAAAGATGATGTATCAGGAATGTCCCCTCTTCTTACTACCAGGATGTGTGTTATCTCAATGCAGTAGAAGGGAAAAGTTTTAAACAGAGAAGGAAGTAAAAGGAGAAAAGGATTTTAATGCTTCTTTTCATTCATTTGGGGGTTTGTACAATATATAATCACATATATCTGAAATACAGATGGCTATTGGGAATAGATCCATATCCCTGTATCAGGGTAAAACCAACCAATAGCTAAGCTTTGACACATTCAGGTAGAAGGCAATTACTAACCAGCAGATACTGGGGGCAAAACACCAAACCCTACTATTGGCGATTCTGAAGTCAGCTGCTGCTAGATTTCTAAAACTGCCTGCTGAACAACATCTACTACAACACACTGTAACAAGAGAGAACACCGGTCTGATACAAAAAAACCCTGCTGTTTTATCATAACATTCCTGGTGTGCCCATCAATAACTAAGCTGTCTAAAACTGATAGCGCTGTACAGTAGAGATAACCAAGGCACTTTCAAATTAGCAAATTCAGGTATCATAGCAGCCTGGAGCCCTCCTTCTTGCCTGGCTAGGAACTGCAGTGAAGACATACACAAAGCTGAACTGGCCTGATGTTTGCTCTTGACAGTGCCAAATGGCATGAGATTTTGGACAACGTCCAAATTTGGTCTAAGAGACAGGCCCTTTTGCAGTTTTGCACCTTACTCAGATGAAAAGTAAGTATGTGATCGTGTTCAGTTCTGGAACAAGAACCACTTTTCCTACAAGCACTCTCCTCAGATTCAAAGATGTTTAGACCTCAGATTTAAAATTTCACCTGTAACTAACAGTATCACTGTTTAACTGTGTTTCACCTACGTGACTATTTATCAATGGGCATTAATGCAAAATCAACAATTGCTAGGCCTGCTAATGAAAAGAAAAGGAAGCACAAAAATTATGAAGTCTGATGTGGAGCAAGCTAAGTACTGGGAAGCAACCAACTGAGTAAACATCAAATGAAGGATTATCATTATTTTCTCAAGTATTTAATTCCAACAAGGAATTGAACTAGTGACCTCCCCTTCCTTACCACCTCCTGCTGCCAAAAGTCAGATAAAATAAACCTAGTCATATAGATTTTTATCACGATCTCTTGAGAGAGAAAGGAGTAATTCCTGGACTAGAGGTCAAGCATAAGAATTTTAAGCCCACAGGGCAATTTTCTAAGAGAATTCTAAGTACTTGTGGATAGCTTCAAACAGAGGTAATGTCTAAGCTGCGGCTACGATATAAACATAGAAATGCAGTTGCTATAAATTCAGAGATCATTTACTTACAGAAAGAAAGTAAAGAAAAAGGTAAAGATTACGGAAAGGCTTTTTCAAAGTCAGAAACAAATATGCACCTCTTTGCAGAAAGGGTGTGATAGCTAAAACTTTAGACACCAAAACCTTTCATAACGTGTGTGGTTTTGTATTTCTCTCAAGTAGCAATTTTTGAAAAGAGAACCCAACATCTAGATCCTTTCCCAAATTGAAAATTTATAGTCTCTGCCTTAATATAGGAGGTCAAACCCATAACCAGGGTAAGTTAGTCCAGCAGCATGGAGTCCAAGGCTCTTAACCCAACAGCACCAGCTGAGGATCTAGTCCATAGTCACAAAAACTGACCTTTCTTTCAGTTACACTGGATAAAATAAATCAACTGAAACTAAGGTGTTGGGATACAAATTCAGACTGTTTCCGGAGTAATGCATAATTAAACTGTGTTTTCTGTGCAGCAGTGTAAGTCTAAAGTAAGACTCAACAGCCTCAGAACCATCATGCCATTTTTACAACAGCATAAGCAAAGCACCATTTTGCCTGTGGAGGGAGGCAGACTCTGGGCTGCCTCGTGATCTCACGTATCCCACTTTTACAGCCTGTTGTTACACTAAATACCCTTCAGTTTTTCGTAATGGTGAGTGAGGTTACAGTCAACCACACTCCATGGCGGCGCTGAGCTTGCAACAGCGGCATAGATCAAGATCTTTCCATCCCCTTTGAAATTCAAGTCTGGATTGCTCCAGTTTGGTTTTCAATAGAGCAGTTTTTTCAAATGCTACAGTTCGATTTTTATAATGCTGCTGGCGAGGTTGGGAATCAAGCTAAATTCAGATGCATCCAACAGGGAAAGTTGCCACAGGGAAAGGGCAGGGAGGGGGAAATCAAAGGGTGAGCAGTAAGATGATCCTATACCACTGACCTGCTGAATGTAAAGAAATAAAGGTTTAATATACCATCAGAGGAACAAGAAAACCAAAACGGTTACTTCCAATACTGTCAATAGTTGTTACTATGAGAGTCAGAGATGGGTTTTTTTGGAAACACAAAACCGGAAGAAAAAAATACTGCTGCATATGTATTGCTTCTTAGTCACCCACTTACATTTCAATTACTAAATGCTTCTCTTCAGCAGTATATGTCATTTTAAATAAGCATCACAGCTCACAATAAGAATGCATCAGGGATCAGGGCTTTTTTTTTTTTTGGTACAGCTCATAATCAAACCGTATTTGACTAATATTTCTACCTATACCCTTTAATGCTTATCGACTAGTCTTTCCTGAGGCTGTTTAGTCTACATGTAATTCAGGAGCAGCAACTACAAAATATTCTCACTTAAAACAGCTTCCTGGCAGCACACATTCGCTGACTTCGGTATGGTGACTCTCATACAGACGTGTGGAAGACATTAAGGTCCATAGTAGGACATTATACTGCTGTGCTGTGTCAAACTGCTCTAATCTAAAGAAATGTCAGTGAAATACTGGAGTTGCAACAAGAAAAACAAAAAAGGAAAAAAACCCACAAAACAAAACAAAACCAAGTGTAGCAAGAACAAAAATCTGACCCATCATTATGGGAAAATTTTAATGTAAAACACAACCTCTGAACAAAAGACAAATGGTACAAGTCTGATGACCAGGGATAGGTTTAGACTCTCATGTAAAACAGCCTGTTATAACCATGAGAAACGAAAAACTCCAGGACAGCAATGTGTCAGTGTAAAACTGATATTTAAATACTATTTTGCATATGAACTGGCTCACATTACACAACTTCCAAAATGTGGTGAAATAGCACATCTATGCAAGTTCACAGCAGGACAAACATTAGAATGACAAAAACTGCAAAGGTCACATACCAAACGCATCCAGAAACAAAAACAGAGCCAGTAAGAGGGAAAATTAATTTTAAACACTTTCCATTCAAATCTCAGTACTCTGCAGATAAGGATATAATAGGAAATTGAAGAAAATGTGCATTTGAGACAGGCTACTGACATTATAATAATAGCTGCCTCTTTCTTAAGGTTAGGGAATAAAGTCTGGAAGATTTAGTTCCTCCTAGGATATATGTATAGCTACACTGTGATCAAACCAAAAGTCGTATGAAAAGTTCAACACCCTACCTCCAGCAGTGGCCATAAACCACTCAAATTCATTTTTAGGCTGGAAATAACCTAATTTGAGATTTGTATATCTCCACTACTCTATAATACAAGTAGTATTTAGAATAATCAAGGTGTGGGGAGACACTGCTTTTCTAGTTGAAGTATGACTCACTTTCACCTCATCCCCAGTCTAGTAACTCCTTTTTTTTTTTTTTTTTAAAAAAAGTTTTGAACTGCCATAGGCTTGTGACAAAAGTTTGTTTTTAGAAAGAAATGCAGGGAGTTGAAAGTGGTCTGACATGGCCAAGCATTGGCCTTCCACATCAGGATGTGTTTCACCCATGGTTATTACATCAGCATAAAAGATCATAGAAAAAAAAACCAACTGAAAATCCTCATTTAAAATTAGTGATGTCAGCTCACTGGAAGACAGTAGTAAACTCCACAAAACTATATGCCACTTTGCTCACATAGCAGTGACTCACCACTGTTTCTACGTAGAGACAGGGCAAATTAAGTTTTTAAAAAAGTGAATTCCCTTTTCCTGGTTTTTGCATTGTTATCATTTTTATGGATTTAGTTTAAAAGTATGTAACCCTCTCCACTGAGCAGCAGGAAGTTGTTTTGCTTAGGCCTCTCAGCACCAATTTGACAAGCATGTTTAGGAAAAAGGAGACAAAAGGCACAAGGTTCTCCTTTTTTTCCATTTTTTTAAGCTGTCCCTGAGCAGGCAACAATCCATTTTAATTCTGCCTCCAAAAAATGACCAGCCACCTACCGCAGCATGTGCTACAATGTTGTCTGTTTTAAATCACAAACAAGAATCTGAATAAGCAAAAACAAAATCATGTTTTTGAGACTGTGGGTTATTCAAGAATTAGCATTGCCTTGACCTCTACTACGATTCTCCACTTCTTATGTTTAAAAAAAAAAAAAAAGCTCTGAAGTGACAAAAGCTTTGCATCTTTAACATCTAAGGATGACAAATACCTCCTTTGGTCATCATTTTGTCTCTATGCCAACCTATCTCCACTCAGTTTAGTGGATTTATTCCCAAATTTCTTTCTTTACAATTAAGAGCAGGGAAATCTCAAGTAAGCTTTCATTTTCAAGATCAGTGACAGGCTAACTGGGCAAGGTGGGGGTGGGAGGGGGTGGAATTTTCTCCTTTCTAGATTTCCCCTCTCATTTTACTGCCTTTTCACCCTATGTTAACTGCAGGAATCAAAAGCCAGAAGCTGACACTATCCCTTTAATATATAAGCCAGGTGCACAGAGAGTTCTTTGCATGGATCAAACTCCAACCCCATACTGTGCAAGTGATACATGCACCCGGCCACACAGCCTTCATAACTGAGACAAACCTGGCAAAAAGAGTCAAGACTTACACCCCAAAAGTATCATGGCTGAAACAATACTTTTGCACCATGTGCCTTAGCTGGCATAAATACCTCTTGGTAATTGTTAGCAATTATACCACAAGAGGCCTAAAGCATTATTGAGTATGGCCACAAATTTGTATTATCTGCTGTCCACAGTATGAAGTTCAACGAAATACTGAGAAGGGCTCATACGCTGCAATCACTGCCTGTTATTTAAAGTAATAGAATTTATTCTGTATTGTGATGCTTTATTTATCAATCCCATTAGATTTATTTAAAACAGATATTAAAAAAACCCACAAACTTAGTAACCTTTGTTCCACTTTACAGACACACAGTAGGTTTCAAACATCACAGTCAAAATTCAGTGCATTTTAAAACAACTAATTTTAACTGGAATTATTTTCCCTAAAACCTGAAACTGTAGAAATTACTACTTCTGTTCAGCTTCAGTTATACAAAGTCTTGCTTTCCCCCCCCCCCCCATTTTTTTTTTTGAATACAACTTCAGGCTTCAATCATTACAAAATTGTACGTTTTCCTATAAAGACTGAGTATTTATGCAATAACATAGTTCCAGATACAGCATGATTTTGACATTTACTGTAGTCCTGGAAAGGGAAAAAGCCAAATGCATCCCTGGCACAGCTTTAATAATTTCAAAAACATTTGCACGTAACTCTGGCTTACCATCACAAAAAGAGTAAGGAGTAATATTTTATTTTATCTACTTCCTCAACTCCCATTTTTACCTTCCAGTACATAACTTAATACTTCAAAATAGGTCTTAAGTGGGACTGAAATAATAGCTAAATCTCATACTAGCAAATGGGTAAATTTCACTCCTAGGGCACTGATGAGAAGATTCTCCTTCCCCATTAGCTGAAATATTTTTTTCAGGCAGTCACTTGCAATATAACTATCATTAACACCCATATAACAGACTAGTAAGGTTACCTCTTTAAAAAATTCTTTGATGTTTCAATTTTCAAGCCTCCTCAGAAATGCCTGCATTCCTAACAATTCAACCAGTCTTTAGAACAACCCATTAGCCTCACCACCCACTTCACATCGACCTATACCGTTTCCAG
This sequence comes from Phalacrocorax aristotelis, assembly GCF_949628215.1. NCBI lineage: Eukaryota > Metazoa > Chordata > Aves > Suliformes > Phalacrocoracidae > Phalacrocorax > Phalacrocorax aristotelis. The sequence continues at coordinate 52,434,458 of NC_134280.1, read as the reverse complement.
GCAAGAGTTCTGGAAGCTGAAACTTACTGAAATAGCATTTGGTAAATACCATTTTGCCAAATAAGACTGTTGGTATTATCAACTGGGTGCATTTATTAACCTTGCTTTGCCTTTTACATCCCACTTCCAAATTTAGGTGGGGTGGTGATGCAGTGAGGGTTGGAAAGGAAAAGAAAGGAAATATGGGATGCTGTGACAGCTGAATTTGAGGCATTTTTAAAGGCTTGTCTGTCAGAACTTCCAAAGACGACTTAAAAAAAAAAAAAAAAAAAAAAGAAAAACCCACACCACCAGAGGGCTGCTGCCTGCAGGAAAATGAAACTGCTGCATTTTAACACTGCAGTATAATTCTACCAGCTCCATGGGAGCATAAATAAAAGTGACCAAGTTACAAATCTTTTGTAAGCAAAACACACAGCATTATACAAACATAGTTCTACTCAGTGACATTTTGTTTGAGATCAGGGACAAACATCCCTAAGGAAAGAAACAACAAAAGTCAGCATAGCCACAAATTGTCAAAATGGGAACATCAAAGCAATTTTTCTATTTTATTAGATAGTTAAAACAACTTTAGTTTTAAATTGCAGCGACCGAGATTTCAGCATTTATGTATCAATATTACAATAATTAAAAGGTGAAACCACAGAAGACAAATACAGCATGAAAAGGTATCATCATCTGGACAGACCAGGCTCTATGGTTTAGTCTGTCCTCAGCAGATGAAAATCCACAGAGGTACATTAAATAAAATGAAGTTAACAAAAATGAATGCTAGCCCCACCTCACCCCACCCCCCAAAAAAAAGTCACTAGGCCTAAATAGTAAGGTTATCTCAGGCCTTTCCATGCTGCTTTTTATTTCTGAAAAAGTTATCAATACTAGCTGGCTAATCTTGTAAGTCCCAAAAGGGAAATCAAGCATTACCTTACTTTTACAGCAGGGCATCATAAAAAGGGAAAAAAAAAAAAAAGATAAATTAACACCAAGTCAATGGCTGAGCCTGTTAGGGCCAGTGAAAACTACATAACTACATAGTTATTGTTTCTGAAGAATCTGCCTAATAACTGCAAAATGACATGAACAGAGCCCGTTTTGTACACATCTCTACTACTCTTCCCCCAAGAAAAGACCCAGCTAGGACTCTGTAGCATTTTAGAGACCATAAGAGTACAAATAGGGACCTGCTCCTTTGAGAAGTTCAGTACCTTTAATGCAATGGGCCTTGAGAGTACAGAATAATCTTTCACACTAGAATTAGAACTCCACAGGATCAAGCACAAGGTTGGTATTTTGCATACACAAAAAAACCCAACCATGAAGTGAAGTCACACATATACAAAGAGTACAGTGCATTATGTATGTAAGTGCTCGGCTTACCCGCATCTGACATACCACAATGACATGTAGCTGATGCAGGGTTTATCAAGAGAGCAAAACAAAAGCACAACTGGTACTAGTAAATAATCAGGTAAAGATGGGGAAGATTGGGTTTCTACACAGGGCAACATTTTTAAGTGCCGTGATACACTTCCTCAACCCTCACACAGCCTGCACTGCCTATTTTCACTACTGCTTGTGCTGGAAGGCAATAATGTTACTTGCCAGTGCTAGAATTCCACCTCTGACTGCAAGGTAGACATACCCTTTGATCAAGACGCTTTGCCTTGCCATGTTTTCAATTCCCACCATTTCGATGAGGAGAAAAAGGCCTACGACACACGGGTTTCTCCCATCTGGCGAACTCTTCAGAAATTTGCAGTAGAGAAGTAGACACTTGAACAGTAAATATGTTAAGTTTGCTATTCTAATCAATATTTTTATTAATTCTTGAGAAGCAGTCCACAGACCACCTGGTTCCACAGAGCCACAGGCACCAAAACACTGAGAATAAATAAGCACTGGTGGAGCTAAAAAGGCTCTCAGTTGTAATTCATCTGATTCAATGGTGATAAGAGTAACAGTGATGACAGCATTATGACACAGATCCAGAAACCATGCCTATTTTTGCAGCATTTCCTATGAGCAGGAAGAGCCACCTGGTAACAAGACAGCAACTGCCCCAAACATGCTAGTAGTCTGGCTATTGCTTTCCCTAGGAAAGATGCAGTTATTATAAAGGTAAGGACATTTCCTCATCCTGAAGCTTAATGCAAACTGATTGGGTGTTTTCAGTATGTGTATGTGTGGAATTTTAGAGAAGAATTACTGCTAAAAGTATTAAAATAATGGCTTGCCTTAATTTCTGTGTTAGCTGAGCGGACAGACTTCTGCTTTAAGGATGAAAGATGGTAATTTGTAAAATGCTGGGCCTGTATTTTCAGTTTGAATTGAATTAGCTTACAGTATCATTCCACTTTGTGCCCTAATTTGCTTGAATATTCACTGCAGAAGAGACGTATTCTTAGGCTGCTCTTAACTAAAACACTGCCAGAGGTCTGCCTCCGCTGCCATCAATGAGAAGCTAACTCATGGGTCAACTTCCCCTCTCAGACAAACTTGGGGAAGGCCTTGAAGTCACTGGGACTGCACAGCTGTAACTGAGTGGGGAATCTGACTAAGTAATGTCTTCAGTGCAATCAGGGAACAACCAGAAGCAAGAGAGATGTGATTTCACAAATACGAGCGATGAAATAAACTACAGACCCAGAAGAAAAGCAGCACAGGACAAAACCCAGAAACACATGTGCAGATCTTTCTTTGTTGTCGATGACTGCTGATTTTAATCAAGCTTTACTGATTTATAGGGGTGGGAAGTTTGGAAAAAAGTGTAGTTATAATGTTTCAAAGCTAATGAAAAACTTTAAGGCTGGTGCTTGTAAAGTATAAGGAATCTTAAAAGCTGTGCCACTCATAGCCATGTCTTTTCAACAAAACAAATGCCCACGTTTAGTAGGGCTATAGCACTTGTGTCATTGCCAAGTTCTAATACAATACTTGGCTTTGTCTTTGGGGACGATTTTTGTACAGACAAGCATTGCAAACACACAAACAGCTCTCAGTCTTCCTCTCAGCTTTCTGCAGGAAAGGACTACTTCAAATACTGCCACTGTACCAAAATGGATACATGAGGAAATACAGAGAGGGCTCCCTTCTTCCCACACTCCCCAATCACTGAGCTCAGTTTGCAAACAGAAAGAACTGAGTTCTAGCCTGTGTCCTCCTTGCTTTGCACTGCTCCAGCAGCAAAAAGTAGGCAGGAATCCAGCTTATCAACTGGCTGGGGATTCCTCCAGCATTAGGGAATCACAATGTGGTTTACCACCACTTTTTCCTCCTAACTTTGGTACAAGACTCTTAAGCAAGGTGAGGGCAATACCTGAAGAGTAGCTGTATTGCAGCAATCCCAATCTGCCATAGCAGCATCTCATGACCTTCAAAACCAAATGCAGAGTAGAGAAACTGTGCTGTTTAGGATGGCTTTGCTTTGGCCTGATTTCTTAAGGGACCAAAATTTAAATGATCAGGCTATCTGTGTGTTATTCTCCCATAACACCAGGATAGATTAGTAAGTTTCAACCAAGTTGGAAAGAGCAAAGAAAGCCTAAGATTCTACAAATTTTATGGCAAGTGCTGAATGTCTGGAGAAAACAAGATTCTAACTATTGCTGCAATGGAAAGAGTAATTGTGATTTAATCTTTACTGTATTCCAAGAGAAAGAAAAAAGACAGGCAGCAGAGATGGCTCCAAATGAGCCGAACACTGTCTTCACCTAGCCCAAGGACACACAGAGACAGCAGGAGAGGGATGGGAATATAGGGTACAAAAGTAGAGGAAACAGAGTTCGTTAGTTTCATAGTTCACTGAAAAAGTTATGATTTAGCTGCACAGGATAACAGAATAACAGAAGAGCTGAGGTTGGAAGTAATCTCTGGAGATCATGTAGTCCAACACCCTTGATCAAAGCAGAGTCAACTAGAGCAGGCTGCTCAAGGGTGTGTTTTGAGTGTTTTGAATATATGCAAGGATGGAGACTTCCCAACATCACTAGGCAACCTGTGCCAGGTTCAACCCATCCTCACAGCAGAGAAGCTTCTTCCTATATTTAAATGGAACTTCCTACACACAAACAAAGGCCCAACTAAGATTAGTGCCTTAGCATGAAAGAGATTATATGCAGATAATCTAACAAATTATCTTTCCTTTCCGTTCACAATTTAGGCAAGACACATGAAATGTGCAAAACAAAGCATACTTAAAATAGTTCTCCAAGGGCACACAGTATATTGGTGTTAATTTCCCAAAGACAATGCATCTATTTAAGAAGTGGGATAAAAGCCTAGAAGTACCTTATTTTTCAGTCCACCATGACAACAGAGTTTAAAAAAAAAGAAATCTCTAAAATATGCTTATTTAGAGATAGGCTTAGAGTATTTCTACCAGCTCTTCTAGCAGTAACCATCAACCTATTTAAGTAGGGCTCAAATGATTAAGGGACTTGGTCTTCGAACTGTAACGTCCCCAAAAGTTTTCTGAGAATACCCTCCTGAAGTCTTCATTAATTTGCTGTAGGAGATAGTGGCTGTAGAAAGAACCAAATACCTGGCCTAGCATCCTCTAGATTAGGATGCCAATCCTTGAACCAGTTTCCAGTTTGAAGAGGCAAGGTAACTTCAAAGTTGTTTTGTTGTTTTGGTTTTTTTTTAAAAAAGGAAAAAAGGGAAAAAAAACCCACCACACAACCAACCCAAAAAAACCCCACCAAACCAAAAAACAGATGACCAGAACTTCAAAAGGAAAACCATAGACGAATCCTCTATACCTGCTGACAGCAGGTCACCTCAATGTGACAGCCAAGCTACCCATCACTTACAACCTGAAAATAAGATGAGAGCTTTGGAATGGAATACTGGGAGAGATTAAGAGATTCCAGTAAGGTAGAAACAAAAATCTAAGAGTCAAATCCATTCCTTAATCTTAGGGACAGGTCATAGTTATTAAAAGGAACTCATACAGTCACTGAATGAAACTTACCCAGGGTGGATGGCTGGCATGATGAGTAACCCAACCCTCAGCTGGCAAACAGTCAGCAAAAGACATGAGGAATTTCTAAACATCCCACACAGTGCATTTCATAGCACAAGGATTCAGAATGTGAAGTCTCCTTTTACTACTTAAGCTTGTGTTTTAATTCAAATGCAATAAAACAGTAGTCTTAGCAAAGTCTTGTGCTAGCTTAGCTCAAACTTTATCAGAGCAGGACTATTTTTTTTAAACAAAATTTAAAAAAAGGAACTTATACATCAACAGCTTACATTTAGCTGCAAATATGTTACTGTTGGACCCTCTTCCTCACAAATTATATTACCATAGGGCAGATGAGCCAACATTATGAACCTGGGCTATGGTATACCTCATCCTGGACCAAAGCAAAAAAAACCAATCACTTTTCCAAGAGCACCTGTGTAGAAATCTAGTGTCTATGTTGCTAGCCACACATAAAATAATCAAGAAAAAGAGAGAAAATAAAGAGCCAAGCAATTCCAACAACATTCCCTGCTGGGTCAGTATGAAGACCTGGTACATTCTCATCAGCAGCTGAAGGACTGCTGTTGAGCCTGTGGGAGACTGAAACTTAAAGTTCTAAGAGGACGCTTTAAACAGACAGTAGAAAATTAACACATTTTTGGTCCAGACCAGTTTTCTTCCACCAGAAACCAGCTCCTCCATTATTTTTCTTCCAGTCAATAGTGTTTTTAATAGCTAAAAGACAAGGGCAGTCAGTTTACGGCACGTAAGGCTGAGTACACAGAGGAATGACACTGCAAAAGCAGAGCTTGTTAATACACATGTAACGCAGACATTATTTAAAAATATACATTATCACACTGACTTTTTTTTCTCCCACATTAAGCATATACTGCAAAAGACAGCAAATCAAAATTGCAAGAGCCTCAGGACACAGAGTATGTTGTTTTGTAAGTAGAAGCAGGCAACCAGAGGAGCACTTACTAAATGGATGCCTGAAAACAGTTTTCCACCTTTTTTCTTTTTTACTTTTTTTTTTTTCTTAAGTTAAGCACTTCACTGGAAACATTGTCATGCCTTTACTTCCCACATAGTGTTGGAACACTAAAACA